>NC_133971.1:79198194-79504354 GCF_031877795.1 Strix aluco
TTTACTTTGTAAAGACAAAATAACCAGAACAATTAACATGCCTGGCCATGTGTGTCAGGTTTCTCTTAAAAGACACTTACTGTTTGCCACCCGTGTCTTCCATAAAACAGGAAAAACTGTTAACATTTAATAAATATTAAATCTTAAACAAGAACATGTACAAAGTAAAATAATGTCATTATACCCTTTGAATTGTGAATTTGTCTCTTCATCACTGAAGCGCAAAACAAAGAATAATGTGATAATTTGACTTCGAACAGGAAATTACAAGTGTTAGGGAAGCAAATGTAGGTAATAAGTATAAATGTTAACTATAAATGTTATAATGTGGTCTATTTACTATTTGCTATTAATGATCAAATAGTTAATACTCAATGTAATTACTTCAGTGAAAATGCTGATGTCAACTATAGTTACTGTTATATAGGATTTAATTCAAACCATCTTCTTTAATCCACTTGTATATATCCCAGGTTGATCTTTGCTTGCAGTGAAATGTTTTTCTGGGAGTTAAAAGTAATAATTAAAGGAATGGAAATTATTAGTGGTTCGTGGTTTGGCAAGGGCAAGAAATGCCTTTTTGAGTTCTTAGTGTCTATTTTAGAGGGCTTCTACACCAGAAACGGTTGAGGGTGGAGTGTAGCGCAGAAGTGTTTTCTGTCATAGGCTATGTGTTGATATTTGGGGTTCATTCCAGTGAGGTGTTTGGAAGTATAAGTCACTGGTCTGTTTATTCTCCACTGCTTAATTAAGTCCGTTTATTTCATAGGACAAAGGAAACATGAGTGGTCTATTAGGTATAAACCACTGGTAAACAATGTGGAAAATTGCTGGTGCGTGTATATAAACAACATGATTTGTTTTCTAGTGAATTGTTTAATTCTCCAGTGTATTCTTGTAGGGGATGTTTGGTCTTGCTAACTAGCTTAGTTAAGCTTTGAATGTAACTGCCTCATCTGTTTTAGTCAGAAATTGTCCTGTTATTTAAGGATGCCTCCACTTGGCTCCAGAGTTGCTCTTTGTGCTGTGAAGATCTGTCAAGCCACTTCACAGGAAAAAACACTTGCATCTAGGGCAGCTCCACAAGTAATGAAGTGGATGTGAGATCAATAACTTATTATCTTTTCTTTCGGACTCCATAGCATTTGCACAATAGGAAGCTGTAGAAGTTAATCAGAAAAACCCAAGGTATCTTCTGTTACTCTTGACACAAGCCTTTCAACACACCTAGGGCCTTTCAGAACTAAATTGAAGTCCTAGCTGGATTATGGCATACTTTACAGAGGTAGAAGGCAAGACTTTGCTCTTGAAAGGATACACTGGGAGCTCTTCAGGGTATCCAGCTGTGATAGCTGATACTGTTTAACCTCCCGTTCCTGGCCAAGCCAGCTGAGTTGCATCCTTGTCTACAAAAATACTTGCAATAATATTGCAGAGCCTTCCTGAGTGAGGCTTTATGTTAAGAGAGGTAGCAAAGACAAAACCAGCAGAATTTAATGTGGTTGCCCAAAATATTCAGCTGCTATTATCTACTTTTCCAAGGCCATGAACCCTGCTCATTGTTTGAAGTATGTTTTTCTCTGGGTTGCCCTTTCTTTCCTCCTCAAGTCAAGAAACATTTGTTTTTTACCAGGAGAAACATGCGTTACAGAATCTGGCACGTTTGCACGTGTGCAATCTTGTGAATGTTTTGTTTAGATAAGTGAGTGACAGCTTCCAGTTGGTGTTCTGCAGGAGGTGAGGGCTTCTTTCCAAGAGTGCTGAACATCTCAAAATAACTATATTCTCCTTGCAGAGCTCCCAATCTGACATGTTATCTTATCCCTCCAGTACAGCAGGCTTGATGTTCTGTTACACCAGTTTATCTAGCTAAGAAACTTAAGTAGCAGTTCTAGTTACAGGAAAGACTGTGCAAGGATTACATATATCAGAGTTAGCATTTGGTCTGTGTTGTCCAACTTTATAGTAGAAGATTTGATTGTAAATTATTGTTAAATGCTGTTTTTCACTTGTGAGACCTTGTTACCACTGGAATTCAACATGTTTTTTCTTCCAATTTGTTAAGCCAAAAGTGCAACTTTTCTTAAGAGAATGAGACTCTGTTTTCTTCTTGTTTAGAGAAGTGTCAACAGTTAAAGTCTTGCTATTTAATTTCATTATATCACCTTGAAATCCCTTAAGAAACATGAGTTATGACCATGACACTACTTCATGGGTTTTACATCTCAGCAACTTGCAAAGGTGTGTGAAATACAATTAAGATCTCCAGTAATCCCAAGATACCTTTATATATGCATTTTGACTTTCTAGAAACAGCATTATTTTTCCAAAAGTCATAGCTATACCTAAAGGAAATACAGTATTAGACTTAGTATGTGGCTCTTAACCCTCTTTAAGAACAGAAGTGGGGACCAATAGAAGTCATATATGGCTTACATTGATAAGACTCCAGGATTTAAAGAGAAATGCTTTCTCTAAGTTGTTCTACTCCACTGGGAGTATTGTGTTCAGCTCTGGGGCCCCCAGCATAAGACAGACATGGACCTGCTTGAGCATGTCCAGAGGAGGCCACGAAGATGATCAGGGGGCTGAGCACCTCCTCTATGAGGACAGGCTGAGAGAGTTGGGGTTGTTCAGCCTGGAGAAGAGAAAGGGAGACTGTATAGCGGCCTTCCAGTACTTAAAGGGGACCTACAGAAAAGGTGGGGAGGGACTCTTTATCAGGGAGTGTAGGGGTAGGATGAAGGGCAATGGTTTTAAACTGAAAGAGGGTAGATTTAGATTCGATATAAGGATGAAATTCTTTACAGTGAGAGTGGTGAGACACTGGCACAGGTTGCCCAGAGAAGCTGTGGCTGCCCCCTCCCTGGCAGTGGCCAAGGCCAGGCTGGACGGGGCTTTGAGCAACCTGGTCTAGTGGAAGGTGTCCCTGCCCATGGCAGGGGGGTTGGAACTAGGTGATCTTTAACGTCCCTTCCAACACAAACCATTCCATGATTTTATGATACGATTCTACTCAGCTGTGGGAATCTCATCATGCATTCAATTGCAGTTTATGAAAAGCCGCTACAGTCTTCTAACTGTAGAAACTGTAGAACTTTTAGAAAAGCCCTGAATTCATCATATCTCTACTTTACTAGAGGTAAGCTGCCCTGACTTCGTATATAGGTAGGGAAGTTCCACAGCATTTCCTGACTGATAACATAATACACCATAGCTTTTAAATGCAGCATGTTAGAAAGACACGTGATTTTTACAAAAATGCCCAGACCAGGGCTTAGGTCATAGATAGGGAATAAAAATTGTTCCATATAGGGGATGGCTACAGGATGGACGTGTCCCTAGGGTGAACAGAGCTGGCATACTCAAATCCTTGCAGCCATTCAACGTACGAGACGTGTCAGGAACGCTACTGTGCAGAGCACTTAGACTGTCCTGAGTTCTCATGTGTTTATTTCAGTGCTAAGATGTGGGATTTGTTTCACTGGTTAATCCTTTTATTAGTAGGTGGTTCCCACGTGATTACCGTTTTCATTTTTTTATTATTTCCTGGAGGAAACATGCCCCAGTTACCTGAGTTGAGTAGCAGCTGTACCTGCCATGAGTCTCAGCAGAAAGGCAAAGGGGTGACTATAACCTGAGCCCTTTAGATGAGACTGTGGCATGTTGACAGGAACAGGTGAGCTTCCAAAGCCACTTACTTGTCCTAAAGTAGGCAAGATCGCCATGACTCTGGGAAGAGTAATACTTCTATAATAACAGCATTGGTCTGAAACAAGCTTTCAGCGTCTGGCTGTGCCACAGAAATTCCTCTGTGTCCTTGGAAAATTGATTAATATCTGTGTTCCTGTAAAGTGAGAAGGCACTTTAAGGATAAACTCCTTAATCGTTTTGAGTTGATCACATATTATGGTGATGAAATTGCTGAGTTCGTGCAGTATCCTCTGTCAACAGCATTGCATTTATTGTACAGAGCAAAATGGTAGAAAAATATATCTCTTTGAGCACGCACAAAGCTGGCAGGCTGCCTCCTCCACCAAGGCAGGGGAAGGCGGGAGTGTGCTTGTCAGGATGTAGGGAACACCACCAGCAAGCAGAGAAAACACTGAAGTTTCTACCAGTGCATATTTGTTTTCTGCATAAATCTGCATACTTGCAGAAACTGTCCTTTTCTTCCAACAGGCAAGGACTTGTGCTAATGTGGGCCTATAACTAATTGTAGCCATGGAAAACTCTGAAATGGCCACCCACACTTTTATATCTGAATAGAGCTTGTGTTCAGACATACTCTTCAATCTCTGTGTCAACATATGCACATAGTCTGTATACACGTTTCTTCCCGAGTGTAGCACAGTCAAGTTGAGATAATGAAAGATTGCTTTTAATGTTAAAGATTTTGGTAGCATCAGCAACACCTGGAACATTGTGTCTATGGGGCTACTCAAGTAGCTGAGATAACTCAGAGTGCTGCTTTATGTTCCTTCAATTCATTGATATGCTCTGAACATATAAAAAGGCACAACCCATCCTAAGAAATGTTCACTTTTCTTTCTTTAGTTGTTGCCCATGTGCCCCTGCAGCCCTTCTGTCCATGGAATAATATGATCCAAACATAAAAATGGAAATGCTGGAGCTTTTCAAAGAATAATATTTTGTTTTGAATTAGGAACCTGTTTTCCCCTTTTCTTATACTCAGAAAAGGCTGTATTGTCCTGTATGAAGTTTTCTAAAATACTTCTATCATGAGACATACATGATTTAGAAAATTTCAGCTCAGATGACTAAACTTTGGAGAAGCTGTAAGTGACCAAGATGCCCATAGTGTCAGGTAGCGACTGAGGCATCTCTGCTGGGACAGAAGTGGTGCCACTGATCCATGGTTTCTGCTAACCAGCAGGTGCTTGCAGAAGGTACTTGTACACGGAGGTGCTTGTATCAATTCTAGATGCACTCTTTGACAGGTTAAATTTGACTTATTTTTAAGCTGCTTAGTTTCTGAAAGCTTTTAGATACACTATTGAAGCTAAGCTACTTGCTAGCAAGCTGCATTAGAAAATCGCTAGGATCAAGAAACGTAATTTTTTTGCTGTTAGTGCATCAGCAGAGCAAGGACATCTCTAAGTGTAGCTATACCACCATCCTTTCAGAGAGGATCTGTGTGAAACACATTAAAACATACTGATGAAATGTTGTGGAAAAGGCTGCATTGTCACTGGCTGAGCTGTGCATTTGCTTTGGACGGTGAATTTGGCACCGTTTAGTGAGACGAAAGAAACACCAGCACTAGAGTACAGTGCTTGGCTTCCTCCCTGCCTTCAAAACAGTCTAACCTGCCAATTCCTTCTGCGTACCCAAATACTGACTGGATTAATATAAATGTCAATTATAACATCATTTAGGACAGCAAGCAAACACTTGTTCCTGTCTGGCACTTCTGTGGTGTGCATGAGCACCTTTGGCAGCAGCAGGTCCTTTCCTAAATAAAGGACAACCCACAGGTGTCACACAAGCATGGGCCTTAGAGATCCCATAACTATGTGGCTTTGTGTCTTTTATTAGGTTGTTCCCCTGCTCTTCTCCCTTTTTTTCTTCTGAGGTTTTTTTTAAGTCTGAAAAGATGGAGACTATACATACTATTAATCTAATTTGGTTATGATAGATGTAGTAAAGTAGACTTGGATTTTCAAGGATGAGAAGATGACTACAGGTGACTAGATACTTAGTGGGATTTTGAGAAGTGATAGACATCTAATTGTCATAGTTTGTATGCTTGTGCTTCCTTAAATTACAATTTTAATTTAGGAGATCTCACATCACTAAAATCCTTTACCTATCATTGTGAAAGTAGTAACTGAAAATATTGAAAGTAAAAGTAGCAAATTAAACATCTCCTTATGTAGCTGCCTGTTGTACATTACCTCCCTTTCCTAGTCTTAGTAATTTACTAATGAAGAAAAAGCATTACTGAAAGCATGTGAATATAAAACATATTTTATAAAAGTTTTACTCTTTTTAAATGGTTTTAAAGAATTTTAAGAATTAGTTAATCCTAATTGCTTAAATGCAGACAGAAGACTGTTCAAGCTACAAAAGATTTTAATGATCCTAGAAAGTATCTTTCTCAGTGAAACACCAATATTGCAGATTTAAAAAAAGAAGAATTTTAATTGTTTTCCCACCCTCAACATAGCTCATCTAACTGTTATCTGTATTTCTGATGAGTTACCTTAATATTTTATATGTGCTATGTGGGCCACTTAAAACGTTCTTTTTATAGATCTCTAAGTAGATAAATCCTTGGTTTCGATTCCTTGAAATTACATAAAAGTATCCAGATATTTGTCATATTATAGTTGTGATTGTAGAACTGCGGACAAAATGGGAGTTTCTAACTGTCTGCATTTTTCTTTCACTTTGTAAAATACCTTACTGAAGAAGATGGATTCTTAGAATCATGGTTTACTTTAAAGCATGAAATGTAATACATAAGAGCATATTCCAGATGCCATATTTAACCCTTTTGTCAAGCTTGTCTTTTGAAACATGAAGAAAAATTTGTAATAAACCAGTCTTTTCTAATAACTGAGAAGATTGCACTTAGTTGTGTTTTCAACAACAAAATTCTGCTATTTAAAGGGTTTGCAAAACAGTTGTTTTGAATTTTTTTGTTGTAGCTTGTTCTGAGTATTTTTTCTCATCCATTACTGTGAACTTTAATCGTGTTGAGCTTAGCCCAAAGGTTTCCTGTATTCCAGCTTTTTAAGCTGCCCAACCTGTGTAAATACATTAGGGCAGTTCTGAACCATTAAAAACAAGAGGAGGTGGATGTGTGCAAAGTTCAAATGTGTTCTGCTGGCTTTTATCATCAGTGTGAATCATGTGGCAATTTAGATGCTTAAAATAGTTTGTTCATAAAACAACAAAATATAGCAAATTAAATCTGTCTAGAGGAGACATATGTTGGACATTTCATTTTGGTATTGTGGGAGGTTTCTTACTGGAAGGGGCTAGGGTTTTTTCCATTTGTGTGTTTTCATTTTTATTTAAAATTATTTTTGGTGTACTTGAAATGGTGTGTGTTGAAAGCTGTGGAAATTTAAATCCTTCTTTCGCCCTCAAAAGTGAAATAGAACGGGAGGTTGAAAATATATGCTTCCAAGAGAGGGCTAGATCACAACCATTTCAGGAAACAGGATTCAGTTTTCCTGCTGAACTAGTTTCTCACCCGCACCTCTCTGTTATTTCCTGAGATCTCCAGCTTAATTTCACATTGCATGCAGAATCAATGAATAAAAGTGAAAACTTGTAAAGTCCAAAATATTACATTTCTTGGGCCAGATACAGAGCCTCCTCTCTGGACAGAGGCTGACAGCTCTTCCTTAAAACCAGCAGTCACAGTGTGTCAAACAAGCAAAGCCTTGTGGGAGAGTACAACAGTTCAGGAAAGTATATAAAATCTAATTGATTGCTTGCAATTGGTTGGATTTTATTTTTTTTCCATCTTGAATTATCATTAGTGTACAGACATAAAACAGTAGATATTTAAGAAGCGAGCATAGTAAGAGGGAATCCATCCAAATCTGTGTAAGGAAAAATTAATCCCTTAGAGATTAAGGGAGGCAGTACTTGCATGGACAAGCAGGCTAAGAAGCAGAGAGCAGGAATCAGTGAGGGGAGGTGGCATCTGTGCTGGGACCTGTTCTTTTCCTACATGTTCATAAACAACTCTGCAAAGGAAGCAAATGCTGACATTTGCAAAAAAGTTTGCTAATGCTCTGCTAAACTGTGAAGGGCCAGTTGAAGAGCTGTGGAAAGTCCTTACAAGTGCCTGGTTGATAAATCAACAAACGATACTTGGTGTACATAAATGTAGAATGATGCTTGTAAGCAAAATATAACCCTAACGTGGCATGTAAATTCACGGGCTTCAAACATTATGACTCAAAGCTGGGATTTGGTTGTTGTAGCAGCCTGTACCCTGAGAAGGTCAGCTCACTGCTCATCACAGCTCCATTCATCCCCACCCCAAAAACATACGGCAGAAAAATGCAGAGAAGGCCAACAAGGATGCACAAAGCTCTGGAGCAGGTTTTCTGGAGGTCTTCCTCAGTGTGGCCTTCCTCAAGCTGTTACTCCTCAGATGCCCCTAAAGTCGATGTCCTGAAATGGCGAACCAACAGCCTCAACAGCAAGGGTGTCTCTCACAGACTGCAGCTGAGATGCTGGATGCAGATACTGCCTGATGGCAGCACACAGGTTGCATCAAGCGACCTTCTACCATGGAGGGTAGAGGTCCACTGGTGTAGCTAATTTTACACTGTGTCCCAGCGTGTGCAAAATAGTGAAAGTAATTATGGTTGGGTCTAGTCCATTTTATATAATTTTTGCATCTGTTAAAAGCTTTCTGGAGTAACATGTTCAAAAATAGTGTTAAGTGAGACAAACACTACACGGCCAATTTTTAAAAGAAAGCAATAAAAGAGTAAGGGTCTCAAAAGTCTTTCTTCTGCATGGATGTTTCCTTTGTATGCCAGCCATATACTAGAGTTTAAAGACATTATGCCCAAATGAAAGTTCAGTTGTTGAGCAGGAGTAATAGAAACATGGTGCAGAATCAGGGCAGCTCCTGTCTTGGTATGTCCTCCTGCATTCTGGTATTTATGCTATTTCCACAGAAAATACTGCAAATAGTCAAGTCTCTAGTCAGCTTGAGGGAGTCCTTGGCTCCTTTCCTGCTTTTGGTATGAAATGAGCACCATTCCAGTTAGAGTAAAAAAAAAAGAAAAAATAGAGGAAAAAAGACACCAGAAGAAAAGCTTAAGAACATTTCAGAACAAGGATGGGCAGCACGCAGTCTCTTCTGGTAGTTCCTTCTGTGACCAGGTTTTTCCAGCTGAGGAATCTTTATCCCTTCTCAGGAACTGCAGCCACATACAAGAGCACAGGCTCTTGGCAGCAACCTGGTACGTCTGATGTAGCTGGAGAACTGAAAATAACTCTTCTAAGGGAAAAACAGACGTAAAAGATTTTAGGCATGGCTATCTAATGTTAGTTTTTAGTGTATTTTGTGTGATGAGAGAGTTGGAGGTTAAGAGTGGGTTTTGGTGTTGGTTTTTTTTTTTTTCATCTCAAGAATAAGCACCTGAACAGTTTACTCACAAAGATAATACAGGACATAGTGAATTGTATCAAACCTTCTGTCACTTGTGAAATTCGAATTCTCCCTCTGCCATTTTGAATTATGTGGAAAAAATTCAGTCATTGAAATCAATGTTCAGTCTTTGCTTTATACTCTTCTGTAAGTGCAGTTGGCTTATTTTCCAATTTCATCATTCATATTAAAGGCAAAGTCTACAGCTAACCATAATGTTGGATAAATAGTTATCAATAAAACCTTAGCACATTTGGTGGGAAAAAAAAAAAAAAAAAAGGTGTGGTTTGGATCACTGCATTGTTTTAACAGGGTGAACTGCTTTCAAATAATTTTTTGCAGTGCCTATTAATTTAAATCAGTCTCACCAGTGGCAGCTGTGGAAGGATTATGACCTGGTAACCCATTCAAGGCAAAATGCAGTGTAATTAAAAAAAACCCCAAAACCTAGCCTATACTAGTGTTATAATTTGATTTAAAATAAGTGAAATAGTTTAGTAGTAGTAGTAGTAGAGCTTGTTATGATACATGATCTTTACAAAGCTCTTGGTGTCTTCATATACGGTGCAGACTTGGTGGCAGAACCATGTATGTAGATAAAAATGACCACAGTGTATGCTTCTTATAGAGGACCCTACATTTAAAAATACCAAAATGCTTAATAGAGATTTAGTATAGAATCACAACAACATGTTTCATGAGTATTATTTTCATTTATCTGCTGAGAGAAACAGATACAGAGAAACAGTAATTTTCTGGAAATCTTCAGGGGAATGTGATCATTGGGAATGTGGCAGCTTGGCAGAGAAGAAAAACTAAAATCCTAATAGAGAGCCAGGTTTCTCATTTTACTGGGTTTTGCATTTTTCTATTATATTAGTACTAAATGTGATGTTTTTAAAGTATGCACTGTACTGGTAGGTTATGATCCAGTAATACTGTCAACAACCCTTTTTGGCTTTTCAGTTGCTGGAAGGGAAGACTAGATCCTGGTGTACACAAGTCAAATCTGGTGTTTTGGGAAGGTGTGCAAGAAAATTTGTCTTGTGTGTTTTTATTTTATGTTTTACTCAACTTCAGAGAACTATTCTCCTCACTGCAAGCATGAAGTAGAGAGATTTTGTTTGTAATGCTGATATACTCTTCGGATTTTATTAGCTCTGAGTCCACTGAGTTCAAAAATTCCTGGCAAGTAACATCTTGACAGTTTCACTTATTTACCAGATATATAATTTATGAGAATACTTTGGCTTTTCTGAGACAGAAAGATGTGTTTATGGAATGATATGAAGGATGTTTGAAACCTGAAAATAATAGGCAAAATGTGCAAAGAAAAAGGTGTTACGGTACAGATCATGTTTAACAATTTAAAAAAAAAAAACTGTTTAACAGTGGTGAATTCATGAAGGTGTGCTCTGTACAGATCCTCACACCAGGGTGCTTCTTGAAAGATTGTTTAGTGCACATGAGAGAGGAGAAAACAGAAAAGGAGAAGAGGTGGATGATCATGGGTGAGATTAAAGGCTAGCCACACAGAGGACTGCACTATCGAGAGCATTGCAAGCAGATCAGGGAAGGAGATCAGAGAAGAGTTCCTCTCTGTTTCATGCTGGTGTGTTGTGTCTGGTTTTCTTATGGTGTGGGACATCCCAGCAGAAGACATAATGACAGACCAGGATCCAGTGGATGGCCACTACACAGATGGAGGGCTGGAGCACTTGGTGTACAGGAGGCTAAAGAAACAGGGTTTATTTAACCTGAAGAAGGGAACTCAGGTTTCTGTTTTCTGCAATCAACAGTACAGCAAGGGCAGTTAGGCGTAAGGTGAAGTCAGTTTCCTTTCAGAAGTACATGCAAAAGAATAAGGGGCAGTAGTCACAAGCTGTAACAGCAAACATCCACTTGAACATAAGGAGAAAATTCTTCTCCAGCAAGTGGTTGAGCACTGGAGCACACTAGAGAGGCTGCAGGAACCCTGTCTTTGGAGGTATTGAACATGGGCTTGGGCAAGGGCCTTAGCAGCCTGATCTAACTTGGAAGTTGGCCTTGCTTTGAGGGTGAACTTGATAGCTGCCAAAGAGACTTCCCATTTAAATTATTCTGTGCTTGTGTAATCCCAGACAGGCTGAGGTGGTGGGTGGTCAGAGGTGACCTCTGTTGAGGACCTAATACCAAACCATTTCATAAACAGCGAGCAAGCCCTCTGTATAAGGTGGAGTTGCATGCAGATATGTCCACACAAGTTGCAGTAATCTTAGAAATTGTAATGACAGTTGCATCATCTGATATGTATTAAATTGAAAGGTAGGAACAACATATTTGTATTCTGAATGGACGACATTCAGAGTTTACTGATTTTCAGTTGCATTAGTATTTAAATACTTGTAGGAGCAAATTTTCACAAGTGCTCTGTACTGCAGTTTACAGCCCTATAAAGGTAATTTATTAATCTCTGACAGAACATTTACATTTCAGGGAATAAGTATGGCTGTTAGGGCCTAATTTCCTTCTATAAGGAGCTGAGAACCCTTTGCGCCCAACAACACTCAAAATTGAAGGCTGTTCCTGGATATATTTTACTGAGTGGGGGAAAATTGCCAGGATTGTTAAGTGGTTCAGGGATGTTAATGCTAGAAAATGGTAAACTGTGCTGAAGGATGCCACTTCTGCCAGACCCATGGCTCTGAGTGTTCACCGAGCACAACGTGGAAATGCAAACAAAGAAAATGCTGGAAGACCAAAGCAATTAAAAAAGGTGAACTGAATATAAAACTTTTCTGGAAAAAGGAGGGATAAATTAAGAAGGCTGATACTGCTTTTCCCTGCATATGAATGCAAAATGGCTTCCAGCAAAAATTATTTTAGGCTTTTTCTTTTCTAGTGGAAAAAAGGAATTTGTATCAGCTACATATTTTTAACATAAAACATGACAACAAGGCAGGCAATATTTTTAGTTGATGAACATCCAAAGTTCTATATATGAGCTCTATATGTACCACAGTCAACATAGAAACCCATCTGTATGCTTTCGAAAATTGTGTTGCAAGACATAAAATGTATTAATGCTTTGAGTTAGGTTGCCTCCAGAAACAAGCTAAGAAATTCTGTTCAGGTTTTGGAAATACTAAGTTTCTCACCATGCTGCATGTGTGATATGACCTTTCTGTCTGCAGTCACAAGCTGGACACTCTTGTTTACACTTTGGAGAATGATTAAAGATCTTTATTAAGATGATTCTCTAAAAAGTAGACATATTCCACTCTGAAAACAAATCATGGTTTAAGTCCATCAGGCTCGTGATGCCTTGACATGGTCTTATGAGCAGACACAACTGGAACTTACATACAGTATTTTCAAGGAAACTGGAGATACTTGTTTTCATGTCAGAGCAGTGAGCCCTAACTCTGCCCTCTGCCTGTTGTAACTAATTGTTGATTTGTAATGTTCATCCTGGACGTGATAAGCTGTTCCATTTGTCAACAGGATTTAAGAGTTCTCATAATTGTGGCCTTTCTTTCTTAATGAGTGGCACTATTTTTTACTGACACCATTTAAAATAATGTTTTGCAGATTTGTTTCTTTTGTGAGGAATAGTAAAAGGTTCCAGGAAGACAGTAAGATTTACTGTTGGAAACACCCTTGGTGGGTTTAGAGATGCGCAACTATCATTTTCCTGGTCTAACTGCCAGATGTCTAAGACTGTCTCCAAATGTTATTATGGAGAAAAGCCTGCAGTGAATCAGCAGGATTTCATACATTGTTCTACAAATATCCATTTTGTAGCTTTGTTGTGAACTGTGTAAAACTCCTTGGAATAAGACAAAAAGAAGACTCGTGTGTGGAAGACTAGGAAAAGTTGAACATCATTTGGCCACTAGATGGAAACAGAAGCAGCAAGTGTGTATATGTGTGTGTTAACTATATGTTTTTGCATATTTACCTGAATATTTTAATCTCTTTTCTTCACATGAATATAGAGAGAGTAAATAAAGTAATATTTAGTATTGCAGTTCAAGTCAAGAATGAACTAAATATCCTGTTCCTTTGCTCTGAAATGTTTGCAAAGCCTTTTAAATTAATGTAGGTTATAAGGGTTTTCTTGCCCATTGTGCACATTTGCTGATGTGCTGATAACTTTGTCTTCTGTTTCTGTTCCACAGTGACGTACTATAATTTTTGGCTAGATTAGGCAGTTTGAATTAGTTGTTCAGTCTGTGCAAGCCTAGACAGAGTTTTAACAACTGTTGATAGAAAAGGTCTGTCATGGACAGGTATGTGGAAAAATGCCAATCTGACTGGGAGTTCAAAGGAAGCAAAAGAAATAATTTTCTGGCATCTTGGGAAGAAACCCAAATCTGTTTGCACAGATATGTTGGCCTTCTAGAGGAGGCTCACAGGTTCTTTTCTTTCTGTTTTGGTGTGTATAAAAATTAATAGAAATGGAGTGAAAAGGTGTTTCTAACTTGCAGGCTTCCTTTCCCTGCCAAAGAGCCTCATTCTCAAACCAGGCTAAATATCCCTCCCTAATTAGTAGCAGATGCAGCAGTACGTGCACAAGCGTTTGTCAAGAGGACATTTGGAATTCATAGCAGAAGGTGCTGTGCCAGATAGGAAAGGAATATGTGAAGCTGAGGCAGGGAGTTGTTAGGAGAGTTCAACAGTTGTTTTGTAAAGATAGGGAAGGAAAGAGGACAGCTGTTACGGGTTTTTAGGTAACACTGCAAATCAAGCACATGACCCTTGCTTCTCTTCAGCAGCGGTCTTCATCTGTTGTTTAGATATGTCAGAAAAGTATAGGAGTTAAGGAGACACCTCCACAATTGATCTTCAAAAATATGTTTAAAACATTTACAGATTTTTCTCCTGTCCTCAAATCCAGAAGCTTTTTAGCAGTGTAATGTCCACATTTTCATTTTCCATTTTTTCTCTTGCTTTACACAACATTGTTGTGTAAAAGAGGCAGACCAACTGCAAAGATATTAACGACTGTACCAAGACAGACAGAAAAACTTCCTGCTACAAAGAGCATAGAGGCAGACAGAATTAAAGAGAAAATATTTTTCTATCACCTCTTCTGGCGATGCTGCTACTATACTGTTATTATTTTTATTACTTCTAATGATGTTTAAAAATATGGTAACTGACAGTATATGTTTAACTGAAATTGTTCTTGTACTTAAATGTTCTTGTACCAGTCTCAACATACTTAGCCCTTGAATTTCAAATCATTATAATATTAATTCTCAAAAGTATTTTTTCATTTTGGTGGGTTTTATTATTATTTTAGAATACTGATAAATATTTGGAGTTTCATTGCAACGTTTCTGTCAGTCTCATTCAACACCATGACTACAGTCCTTTACATACCTGATAGACTGTGATTTACAAATGCCTATGTTTTCAGTGCATTTTTTTTACCAGCCTTTGTAGCCTAATCCAAAATAGTTTAATTTTATTATCTGAAAAAGAGATTTAAAATGTATTTTTAAATATAGGTGAAGGAGTAGGATCAGTCTTATGGATCATGAATGAACATCGGAGTGCAGAGCCTTCAGTGAGCACTTGACCCGCAACAGAATGACCAAGGGGGTAGAGTGGCACCTCTGTTGTCATAAGTAGCATTGAGCAGTATTGATGCAGCTCTTCCATCCGCTTCCCCTTCTGAAGTGCTCTGTGGTGGAAAAATGCTTCCAGGAAACCTGGCTTTGCATTTCCCCAAAGCCACTAACACAGTTTTTGGTGTTAGGAATATGGGAGTAATGTTGGCAGCCCTGCTATTTGCAATGACAAGCATTGTCAGAAATGCATAATTTTTATTGTCCTTTGGGAGTATCATAACTGCTGCCACATGGTCCCTGCTTTCCTCATTGTTTCTCTGCATAATGAAAAGAGAGGAGACAGGCTTCATGAGGGCAAGGAGAACTCAGCTGTGGCCTGATATATCCATAAAACCCTCTGTGAGGGCTACAGAATAATGCCGTAGGATAAGGTAACTGCCCTCACTATGCTGGAGAAGTTCTCATCAGTTGCTGTTTACCAAGGGGTGTTGGCATAATTTGGAGAGCTTCTGTGTAGACGTAAGTTGAAACAAACTGATCAGCATTCAGTCACAAGGAGTGTTTTCAATTCCTAAGTGTAGAAAGTGACTAATGAGACTTTTCTTTCTGAAATTTTTTCAGGCACCTCAAAATCATCTCAATTCACAGAAATATGTGGCTTTGCTGTAAATGGAATATTCTAATGGCAAGGAATTGCAACTGAAAATTTGTAACCTGTACTTACACTAAACGTGCTCTATGTTATTGCTTTTTAGAGTTACCAAACTCCTTGGGACATTTTCTACCTAATAGTTATATAGTTACATAAGCTTTATTTTTTAACCTTATTGTAGAACACCCCTGCAGACACTGCCCTGTACTCTGCTGTAATTGCTGCCCTGATCTACTACTTTGCTAGCAATCATTTTCTTTAATGAATCATGAAGGATCCGTAAAATGTATTCATAATATTTATTTTACTGTTGTTAAGTCAGTGTGTTCTTGTGGGATTGTGCAATCTGGAGAGCTTTATAAATACTTACAAATATTGCTGACAAGCTGGAGGCAGTCCAGTGGAGAGCTACTAGGATGGTTAGAGGGCAGGAGCACACAATATACAAGGGGAAGCTGAAGAAACTGAGTTTGTTTTCCATTACATACAGGAGCTTTTGTGGACAAGCCAGTTTCTTCTGAGAGCTACACACAAATAGCATGGGGCAATGGTGACAAACTGCAGCAGAAGATGACACATTTGAGCATAAGGAAAAAATTCCTTCCCTGCGAGTAGAGCATGTTTTGCCAGAGAGACCACAGGATCTCCATCTTTGGTGATACTTGAAGCAGGCCTTCCTCAGCAACCTGATCTAACTTTGAAGATGGCCCTGCTTTGACTATGAGTTTGGACTAGATGACCCCCAGAGGTCCCTCCTAACCTAAATTACTCTGTTGTTCTCATAAATAAATGCATCATAAATAAGCATCACTTCGTGTGCTCCTCAGCGCTTCCGAGCTCACTGATGATAAAATGACTGTAGGCAGTGTTGCTAACACTTTATGTGATTATGATTGCCTAAGTCCTCCTACTGAAATGTTCCCAGTTGCCTGTAGCTCACCAGGGAATTGTCTTTTATTGTGTTTGTGAAAATGTGCTCAGATTTCAGTACTTCTGCAAGAATTCTGTTTTGTGTGTGTGTGCTCAGCAGAAACTTGCTTGCACTTAGTAACTAAAATCTCCAAAGACCGTGACATCGCAGTTTGCTTAGGCTCTCCTACCAATTAGCACTGAAGAGCCTGCATGTGCTGCTGTCGGATGATGTCTGAGCACGCTTTGTCCCAGGGCTGCAGAGACCAAGCAGAGTTTCTCTTAGCGGCGACAGCCAGCTGCTGCGGGCTGGGATGTGGCCAAGCCCTGGAAACGAAAGCAGGAAGCCTGTCTCTTGTGTGCATTCAGTGACCCCCTTATTGGTGCCAAGGCACTGTGGAGGAGGGAATAGGTTCAAATTTAATGGGGACAAGAACTAAACTGGGGGAAAGGGATATGGGCAAGGGTTGTATTTATGCAGCTGTGTAGACATAAGCTGAAGGAGTCTCAGTGGCCCCATAGATGCTTGTCTGCATTACTTACCTGCTTGCATGCCTTTGGGGTTCCTTCCTAGAGTGACCATCTCCATATTCCAGGAGAAGCTTCCTAAAAGCATTGTAGTTTTGTTTAGATAGTCCTTTAGAATAAGCTTACCTGCGGTGCGGTTGGATCCAGCTGTCTGTACAGCCTCTATGTGTGTTATCTGCTGCTGGCTTGTTAACTTCATGCAGATATTCCCTAAGGCTGATCTGGCATTGCATAACTTCAGGGCGGATGAGATAAGAAGCAGCCAGGGCCCATGTATGACAATAAGAAACATGCAGTCCTGCATCCAGGGGCATACTGCAGTGCAGGACAGCAAGTGTGATGGTTATGCAGTCAAGAGGCTAGGCTGGACTGGTTAAGACAGGGCGGAAGAGAACGCACCTGCTTGCTGTGTGTTGGAGGACCACTGTGGCAAGCAAATAAAAGATTAGGGTTGTCTGAACGGAGAAAGTGGGACAGAGCACAACAGCTTGAAGACTGGATCCTGTGGTAGGACAAGAAGTCAGAAGCAAATGACAGGTTTGTGATACTGAGACACAAGGAATCACACTGGCAACGAAATGCACAGAAAAGCGCTGCATAAGCCCTGCTTTCTTGCAGAAAGCCCACAACTTACTTTCTGCCAGAGCCTGAATTAGAACTGGATTTCTTCATCTTATCAATCTACTGTTTCAGACTGAAGAGATGCAAATCTCAGTAGCAAAGCGCATGTCCAAGCCAGCTATGGAGCACCAGCCATTAGGCCTTTCCCATCCAGGCAGTGTTGTTGCAAAGGAAGGTTGGCTCATGTTTATTACATATTTTCTCCCTATGTGCATACGTCTTTTTTCCACTGCACACCACTGTGCACTAGAGCTACAGAAAGAAAATATCAATCTGCTGGTGACTGAGATTCATCTAGGCACTGCACCAGAAGTGCACCAGTTTGGTCTCATTAGAAGCAACAGATTAGCATTTTAAGGTACTAAAAAGTGAACGTTTTATTACATTTCTTCTCCCAATTTAATCTGAACAGACCTGTACTATATTTTGCAGAAGGGTCCCATGGGGCAATTGTCTAGGTATACTCGTTCAGCATGGGTAAGCATGGTAGAGCCAGTCCCACCCTGTGTTCATTTCATAATGGATTTGTGTCTTTTTAGTGGAAGCAATAGGACTTACATTGCTCAGGAGTCACTCTGATCCTGACATTTTTAATGTATAAGCCAGCTTTCTAAAAAGCTGTTAAAATGTTAATGTCTATTCAATGTACCCTTGACGTGAACTAAAAGATGGTTTTCCTAGAAGAAATTGCCATTGTCTGTGTCAACAAGAGGTTTCTCACCAGGACACCTGTGACAAAAAGTAAATCCATTTAAAAACTCTGTAACAAATGGCTAAATGCTGCAGCAGCTGCATTATATAAGGCTTTTAGAAAGGATGGCAAGGCTTCTGTGGCAGTAGCTTGGAGGGAGCTTTGCAGTATTTTAGGTACTTGATACCTTTTCATTTGTAATACTTGTGACGTTCATGTGATGTGTTTATTGTTGCAATCTTTAAACGTGCTTGGGTAAGTGCTCACGGTCACATAGCAGAGTTGTAGTTCTCATGGGCCCTTCTGGAATTCAAATAGCAAAAGAGAAGAGAATTCACACAAATGTTTGCCAAAATGTATTTTCTGACTTTTTAGGTAGGTCACTTCTGTTGTCTTGATAGCAAAATCTCAGTGTTCCCTGTGGAGCAGGCAGCACAATTGTCGGATGCACCCTAATTGTACTACTTCAAGATGCCGAAGTAGATCCCTTAATAAATCTTGGGTTTTTTTATCCCTGAATTGAGCTGAACTAGCCAGTTTCCACCCTCCCACTTCAGGAGGTTTGCTGGGAACTTTTGGCCCTGAACAGAAAGCAGAGCTGAGCCCTGGGGCCATGCCAGTGTCTGTCTGTCCCTCGGCAGGAGCTTGCTCTCCTGGGCATTCAGCAACAGTGCCTTGCACACTCCCATGTTCACTCAGCAGGGGCAATGTTGAAAATCAACTCAGAACTGCAGTCAAGAAGTATGGGATATCAAAGAGAAAAGGAAGGAAAATAAGGGTAGAGGGAAAGCACCTTGAGGAAAAAGGCATGGAGTTAACTGGTGGAAGCAAAGAGCTCAGGGAGCAAAAGAGGGGATGAGAAAAGACAAAAAAGAGAAAATGGAAAGTGCAAAGGATTTCTGTCACTAGGTTAAGTTATAAAGTCTGAGATCCTCAGTGCTCTGAAACAGCATGAAAGGGAATTTATTCTCTGATCTTCCCATCATGTGCATGTTAGTTATTCTCTTTTTGCAAACTGAACTTAAAAAATCCCAGCAATTGCTTTTGACTATCGCCTTCCCAGGAGCCTGGCACCAAGTGTGCTCAGTTTCCACTGAAATGTATGAAAGTTAATTGTGCACTCGGGTTAGATTTATTGCACTAATCACATTTTCCTACTAGTATGTCTTTGGCCCTGCCGCACTATGACACATCGCTCACAAACAATACCACACATTTGATTCTTTGGAGCTTGAAAAAGACAGGTACTTTTGGCTATCCTCACAATTTACAGACATACAAGCCATGATGGCCCCTTCCCTTTGCTGAGCACTCCAATTCATCTCTCAAACTGATCATGGTATATCATCAGAGACTGCATCCCAAAAGCTGTGCATCCTCTGCCTTATCTTCACACGTAGTGTAGAAGTCACAGAGAGAATGAATGCTGCATGAACTGCTCCACAGGATTTACGAGGAGGAGTGGGGGGGAAAGACCATAACCTGCAATAGATAAATCTTTTTCTATCTGTCTCTGGTACAATCTCAGCAGCAAAATAAGCACATGGCAAAATTTCAGGAAATACTCTGTTCCTTCAGTTCTTCAAGTCACTGTTGCTTTTCACAGCTGCCTCCCTGCGGAGCAAACTAAAAACCTGTATGCATTCTGGTAACTGAGAAATTAATAGGAGTTTTTTTCACAAGTTCAGGAATATCAGTCTTACTGGTGCTAAATGACTACATGTTGAAAGGCTTTATTAAGCTACCTTTCCTTACAGTTTGGTATATACTCCCCTACAACATTCTGCCTTCTTTTATAAAAAAGAGTAAGTAAACAGGCGATATAGCTTAGTGCACCCCATGCTTTGCTACACTCCCAGACTGGTGCTTATATAGTAACTTGTAAGCAAGCCTGAGAGGTGTCATTTACAGACCGGAGACAGAGTAGAGTTCAAGAGAAGAGGACAGGACTTTACACCTTTCTAAACCTAGAATTTCATGCTATCCTTGCCATACTCCTCTTTCTGAGCTCTCCATATATACATTATACATAACTTAGGTTTCCTTGCAGCGGTAAAATGGAATAGCAGTTTTTGTCACAGAGCTGTGAACTGACATGAGGTTGCCCAGAATTTTTTGACTAAAAGTAAAAGAGAGAGTTTGTATCACGTTTGTGTTACATAGCAAAGCTTCTAAGTTTGTTGCTACTGACGAGGGATGACAAAACTGGGCTGACTGATCAAATAAAGTCTAATTTATTTTGTAGAAGAAAAAATATTTTAAGTCCCCATTGGTTGATACTCATGTCTATCTTCCTTGCAGGCTTCTCTTTTCAGAATAATAAGTAATAGCTGTGCCAAGGAAGACCTAAAATTCCTTTAGCCTTGTAACCTGTCTCCTACATCTTCACTGGTTCCTTACCAAATGCACAGTGAAGAGCAGAAGAACAGGGCAAGCACTGAATATTCTGCCTCCCTCCAGTGTCTTGGAGGGCTTTGGAGCCAGAGGTGGGGCCTTGATATTTATTACCTTTGAATATTTTTTCCTGTAAAGATGACAGTTGTCTTTTTGAACATACAGATGTATAAAATTTTAGGATCCTAAATGCCATATAATAAGGACTTTCACAACTCAGCTACAAGTTGAGTCAAGAAATGTGTCCTTTTGTTCCTTTGAACCTGCTACTTCAGGTAGCAGGGTAAAGTAGTTGCTTTAACTACTTCCCCCTTTTTTTTTTTTTTTTTTAGTTTCAAGAGACAGTGAATAATCAATCCCAGGTCACTCTTCTGTTCTTTCTAGTTTTGTAGCTCTCCCTACTAAGCTATCTCTTCTCTCAGTCTGGAAAGTCTTGCTTATTTAATGATTAAAAAACTGTTCTTTAGCTTTTTTAATAGCCTTGTCTGAAAACAGTTTAGGATAGGAAATCAATGTCCTTTCCAACTCTGCTGAAGGGGGGAAAACGAGATGTGTATGTGTGTGTGTATGCATGCGTATGTACACTCCTGCCCTCTGCAGCATGGTGGTTTCATCCTCAGAGGTTAACTCCGTGGTAGCACTCTCACAGTACAACTGGGTAAGGGCAGACCAGAGCACAGAGAGCCTCATCATGTAAATCCACTGCTGTCAAACATGACAGCAGCAGTTTGGAAAAAGTTTACAGGCTTTCTGCAGTGATAATGGGTAATGGCTCTTTGACTTACTTTCTTCAAGGCAGCATTAGAGATACTCCTTCTTTGCAGTGCTGCTCCTCTAGATGTTTAAGCAACTGATACTTTAATCTGCTCCTCAGTTAACATGGTTTGAAAAGGGCTTGGCACTTTTATGAGAAAAAGGATCCTGACTGAGCTCAAAATATTTGCTGAGTGATTTCTAAAAGAAGAAAACTTGTAAAAACATGTTTGATTTATAGTTTGGTGAGACATACTAGGCATGTTTGGGGGCGAGGTGTAGATTAATCTGTCAGCATTTTGCCACTGTCATAGGAATTTCCAGCATGTGCCACCCTGTTCTGTGCCCTCAGGACTCAAAAGGGATCATTCCTGGGTTTGGTTTCCCAGCTCAGATAACAGCACAAACACCTCACCAACACACTGAGACCTATGATGACCTACAATAGCATTATATAAGCAGTCACTTTAATGAAAGTAATAGGTCTATCGGCACCTCATGTGATAAAATTATGCCCCGTGCAAGGGGCCAGTACAAATTTAGGCACAGTGTGAAGCCCTCAGTATGGTGCATAATGGAGTTGGGGCAGATTTCCACAAGATGATGTTGCGTCCCTATTTGAAAAAGCTATTTTCAAAATTAAGAACACCAGAGTACTTAACATGAGCAAACCACTTTCTCTAACCTGTTTAGGAATAGCTTAACTGTTTCAGATGGAGATTTCTATAAAAGACAGGGCCTGATACTGAGATTGTCACCTCAAATTAATAAATTATAGCAAAGCATCAAGCAATTGAATACTGGATTTTGTAGTGAGATGTGTGAGGAAGACTTAGCAGATGGCATTGTTAGGTTTGCTACTGATATGTATTTTATTTTAACGTGTTTCTGCCATTTTATATCTCTGTTCCGTCATGTGGACACTGTCTACTCACTCTACTCTCACTACTCATCCTGTCTTCCAACAGTTTTTCTGTCTTATGATAAGATAATGTCCCAAAAATTGCTAAAGTTTTTGAGTTTTGTTTTACAGCTGTAACTGCAGTCTCTTGACTACCTTAATTTTCTTTTTTTTCTCCTTTGAAATGTTATGATTTAATTTGGATGCTTACCTCAAGCTTAATCATCTAGAAATGAACCTGGAAATTTAATAAGGTGTACATGGGTATTTCCCATGTTCTTTGGTTCCTGGTTTTGTTGGAATAATTTATACTTTGAAAATAATCTTTTTAATGATAATTTGACATTTCCATTTATTCTTCCTGGTAGAACTAACTATAGTTAAAAAAATTAAAAAATTGAAAGAGTGAAAAAATTACCTTCAGTTTTTCAAATTTCAAACAAAGCAAAGCTGGGTAGTAAGCTTGTATAAAACTTCATGCTATTGTTATTTCCTAAACTGGCTTGCTTATTCCTCTTTAATATATATGTATCTCAGATTTGTTGGAGCCAGAATTACTGGAGCTGGTTATACTGTCAACACAGAGATGTTAGCCAAAATTTCAGGTTCATTTAATGAATATAAACTGCTCTTCATAAGTCCATGTGTGGCAAGTGCAAACCATGCAAGCTGATTTCTTTTGTCTTTTATGCTTTTTCCTGCTGCTGGACTTACACCACAATGTCAAGACAAGGTACCAAATGGTTTTCTGCTTGAGCCTCTTACTCCATGCCATGTGGACCCAATCAGTTTTAAATTGTGCAGGATCACCGGCACTCAGCTTTAGGTACCTCATAAGGAGCAGGGATCATTTTTTGTTTTGTTTTTTCTCTGAAATAAGTGCTTCATTGCCAGTGAAAGAATTGGCCCAATCTGTGCCTGGCTGCTGGTTCCCGTACCTTCACTGCTGCCTTGCCCATGCTGGCACAAGGTTTTTTGCAGTCACATGGGAGGCTGGTTTGAGGAACTGATTTGGCTGAAAAATGCTCCTTTTTTTCTCCCCAGTGTTAGCTGTCAGCTGCTTCCCTTCCCTGGTCCAACGTACTACCTGGTCATACAAGCTCTTGGAGCAGGAGAGAGCAAGTGGCCCAGCAGCCTCCTTCTTCCTGTAGCATGGCCCCTGTGCCTGCTGCAAGAGTTGACTGAACTGCAGTCAAGTAGGAGAGATCAGTATCTCCAGATGGCAGATCAGTATCTTCAGATGGCAGATCAGACAGAGCACCTCAGCTCTTTCCTTAGGGGCATCAATTAAGCTCTTTGAAGTTAGAAGGCAAGAATCCATGTCTTTGCACCCAGAAAGCATGCCAAGTAGTCCAGGGAGAAGAAAAGTGGTAGAGCCCACCCAGAACAAGGAAGGCTTTGAGGCAACACTAGTGGCACGTGTCCATAGCACCATGGGAAGTGTTCAGTGTGGGGGAAGTTTTCACAACACTGTGCTGTGATGAAGAGATACCAGGCTTGTTTGTAGAGATCAGACACAACAGTTTGCAGCACAGAAGGATTCTCTGCACTCCCTTGCTTTGATACGAGCAGGGAACCCACAAAGAGATTATCCAACCTGTAGCTATTGCATATACTGTCTCTGCTGCTTAATTTAAATCTGTTATTTTAGGACATGATTTGATTTACTGTTTAGGTTTCTTAGCTACCTCTTCATATGTTTAAGGAAATCCCTGATAGCATCAGATCTTTTATGGGCAACCAAGGGAATGGCAAGGTTAGTGTAAATGAGGCTCTTGGGAGCCTGACAATACTACAACTGCATCAAGCAGTTGTATCAAAATGCATTCCTGGTCCTGTAAGCGTGAAGAAGGGCTTTGTGAGCTGTGGATTGTAATCGCACCATTAATTTTATGTCTGCATTGCCCAAGAACAGCAGTGTCTACTCAGGAGTCCCTTGCAGAACCAGTGCTGGCCACATGTGCTGCAGCATGGGGAATGTGGCTCCTGTCACCAGGATTGTGACCCTTTTTCAGCTCAGTTGTCATAGAATTGTAGAATCAATGGATGGTTTGGGTTGGAAGGGACCTTAAAGATCATTTTGTTCCAATCCCCCTGCCATGGGCAGGGACACCTTCCACTAGACCAGGTTGCTCAAAGCCCCGTCCAACCTGGCCTTGAACACTTCCAGGGAGGGGGCAGCCACAGCTTCTCTGGGCAACCTGTGCCAGTGTCTCACCACTCTCACTGTAAAGAATTTCGTCCTTATATCGAATCTAAATCTACCCTCTTTCAGTTTAAAACCATTGTCCCTCATCCTATCTCTACACTCCATGATAGAGTCCCTCCCCGTCTTTCCTGTACCCCCCTTTAAGTACTGGAAGGCCACTCTAAGGTCTCCCCAGAGCCTTCTCTTCTCCAGGCTGAACACCCCCAACTCTCTCAGCCTGTCCTCACAGGGGAGGTGCTCCAGCCCCCTGATCATCTTCATGGTCTCCTCTGGACCTGCTCGAGCAGGTCCATGTCCTTCTTACACTGGGGGCCCCAGAGCTGGACCAGCACTCCGGGTGGGGTCTCACTAGAGCAGAGAAGAGGGGCAGAATCACCTCCCTCAACCTGCTGGCCACACCTCTCTTGATGCCGCCCAGGATGTGGTTGGCTTTCTGGGCTGTGGGCGCACATTGCTGGCTCATACTCAGTTTTCCATCCACTACTACTCCCAAGTCCTTCTCTGCAGGGCTGCTCTCAATCCACTCATCGTCCAGCCTGATCTGTGCTTGGGATTGCCCCAACCCATGTGCAGGACCTTGCACTTTGCCTTGTTGAACTTCATGAGGTTTGCACAGGCCCTCCTCTCCAGCCTGTCCAGGTGCCTCTGGATGGCACATCCCTTACCTCCAGCATGTCAAGCGTACCACACAGCTTGGTGTCGTCAGCAAACTTGCTGAGGGTGCATTCAATCCCACTGTCCATGTCGCCAACAAAGATGTTAAACAGCACTGGTCCCAACACCTTGTCCTCCTTTCTCACAACTGTTGCTGTTTCTCTTAACATCTGGAGGCTTTCACCAAGACTAAGCATATGAAGAGTATGTCTGCACATCTCTCTTCTGCAAGCCCTGAAGCCATAGCATCTCTTGGCTGACTGGTGAGAAAGAGTGGAGAGAGAAGTTGTAAAATACAGAGGGAATTTTCTGTGTCACCTGTGGGGCCTCTGTCTCTGTGGCAGCCCCTCTTGTTTATTATATTAGTCTTCTATCTCAGGGAAGAAGGGTGAGCTTAAATATTATAAGTTAAAGGACCATTAGTGTATTGAAATTAAAATAGTATTATTTGAATTTTTATTGTCTTGGGCCTGATTCTGTGCTGTGCTAGGTCTACATGTAGTGGCTAATCTTACATCCTAATACCATGGCATAGCAGAATACCAGGCTTAGCAGAAGTTGTTTGCATTTTATTTCTGGAGTAACCATCAGAATATGATGGCTCATGTCATTCAGTATAGTGTTGTCTTGGTCACTGACATAAACAAGGTGACAGAAACACTGAAGTTTGCCATAAACACAAAACTTTGCAGATTTCAGTGCTGATTTGAGCCTTAAATGGTCCCTGTGCAGTTTGCATATTCCCACTGGAGATCTTTATATCCAGCGCAGTGCTGAGTGTTTCAGAGTAGGCGAAAGCAATCAAGATAGCCTCTCTAGTCATATTGATTTTTTCCAAAGCATAAGTCCCTGTCCTAGCGTTACTTTTAGCCCAGCTATAAAGGGAGGGTGCTGGAAGTCACAGGAGGGGTCTTGCTCAGAGACTTCCAACTCAGCTTTGCAGGCCATGAGGCAAACCCTGTAACACTTGCCTCACTCATGCCAGCAGGATTGCAAGCTGAAGAAGAATTTGTCTCTAGAGATGCAAATAAGCATCCAGGCTTGGAGTGCTGAGCTCAGATTTCCTGAGGCTAGTCCAGCACTGTGACCAGCATTCAGCGCTAATGAACGCCTGCTGAGGAAGGGCTTTTTAGTAGAAATAGTGTTGTTCTTTTGGTAGAGTCTTTACTTCAGTGTTTTAGGAGACAAAGCCATGTGTTCCACAATCTGCAAGATTCAACGTTAATGGCTGATGTAAACCTGTCTGACTCTTGGTTGTTCTGGCCTCAAAATCAATGATGAAGAGCAAACGTTATGGGCTCTTATTGATGAGTTCACCTCTTAGACATGCCAGTAAGTGCAAGTAGGTCTGAAATGTTGCAACATGCTCTACAGACTGTTTGTTTGCTTTTACCATCTAGTCTTTTTTCTCTGTTGTGAGCTTTTTGAGATCCAATATTCTGCTGTAGCTTGTGCCTTTCTGTTGTGTTTCTTGAATTCAACCTTCTACAGAAAGATTTACCTCTTTCTTTTTATCTGTTTTCATTTAAAAATTATTTTGTAGCTACCCAGAATAACAAAGATTGAATCTTCTGAAAGAAACAGTGTTTGCTTCAGATGAGGATTTTTACATCTGTTCAGCTTGTGTGTGAGCCTAGGCTGGTTCTTAAGGCAAACACCAATTTGTGCAGGTTTTATACTTTCTGACTTTTTGGAAAACCAGAATAAATATTACTCGTGGCTGTAATACAGAAGAATTGGTGTAACTTAATCCAGCTGAATAACCACATGTGTATATTTGCACATGGCTTTCTGTTCATAGGCACGTGTATGTAACTGAAATCTTACCTTCTTATCTTCTTATGTAGAATTATTTAGCCAATCTCCTGCTTTAGCTTATGGCCTCTCTGACGATCAGTCAAACACTCAACCAAGTGTTCATTTCACCAAGTAAGGCAGCAGGGAGCACTGGCCTCCCTTGTGCCGACAAGCCTGTGTGAGGCTGTCTCTCACTGTCCAGATTTGGAAATGGCTTTGAATCTCCTACCCTTGAGATCAGCTTGGCATCGAGCACCCATTCCCCACTGGCTCAGAAGCGTCCCCTCACACTGCTCTGCTGCTCTGTGGGGTGTGAGACAGGAGTAACTGCTGCCCAAGGCTACAGCGGGGTGTCCAGGGGCAGGCAACATCTGTCCAAAGTGGGGGGGACAGGGTGGCTCCCCCCACCTGTGTGGGAAGCCAAACACCCATCTCGTGCGTGGACATGCAGTTCCAGCCTCCGGTCAGGCAAAACCAAACCTCTCATTGCACATACAGCTCTTTGGGATACAGAGAGTCTCAAAATTTAGGTTCATTTTTAGTATCTGTTCAGCAGTTGCTTTCTATAGCATGCATTTAAAAAGAAGCAGCTTCCAAGTATAGGTGCTGTAAGGATTTATAGTTCATGGCTTTGGCATTTTTTCTTCTCTCTGCGTGCATTTTTTTTCCTCTTTTTTTCCTCTGTCTTTTTCTACCTACTTATTCTGGGCTGCTTGTAGCTCAATGTAACATCTGAAGTGACGGATATTTAAAGGTTAGTTGAGGGGTTCAGCACTATAAATCTCAAGGTGAAGATTCTGCAACCATCTTTGACAAATTCTGTTGAAACACAGGCCATAATATATAATTCATCTCACCTTTCCAAACTTGCACTTGGCTCTGCAGGACCATAAAGATTTAGTGTTTGCTTAAATAAACTGAGACAGTATGATTTAGTGTATAATCAAAAATTAGATCTAAGTAAAAGGGTGACATTCTTGCTGTAACAAAAGCAGGTGTCTGTATGGTGAAAGAATGGGAATAATTAAGAATTTCTGAACCCAATTAGAATTGCAGTCAAGAAATAGTATACTGTGGGAGATATGCTAGGTCAGTCATCATAAACATTAGTTTTTCCCTCTTCAGATATTACTTAATCCTTAAAATCTGATCAAACATGTAATTTGTGTTTCATTTCAGCAGATTTTGTTTTATTTAAATACATTACTGACAATGAGCCAAAGCTAGTTAGTTTTCCTTTCATTTTCTTTCACATAATGACATTACACATTAGCTGCTATAATCAGATGTTTACATTTACTTTTTGTCCTAATGTTTTCTAATTCTAGTCTTACCATTCAGTCTCTCTTTTCTTAAATTGTATCAATATATCCTTGTAAATATCCTTATAACATATCCATAACATTTCAAATTTAAGAGACCTTTTTATTTTAAAACAATCACAACTAGGAAAATCTCGCAAACAGTTTCTGTGTATTACTGCTGAGAGTGTGTCGGACTTCTGTGAGTAATAAAAAAAATTACCATTGATATGTGTCCATAGGGATTAGGATCTAACAGTGTGAACCATGGAAATGCCACACATAGTATGATGGTGAGAACCTGGTTTTCAAAAATGCAGGAAGATTCAAAGATCCTTTAGAAATTGTATGATAAGAATGAACATATGCTTATTGTAGATTGGTAAAATTCTACCCTTTAAAAATTTGGAAAATGTTGCTATCAAAGTCTTCCTGTTGAAAAAGAAGATAGCATCCTTCTTTATTGAGGTCCACTGCATTTGCACCTACCAGGACTAATGCAAAAAACCTCTGACTGTGTGGCAACATGATAACATCTATGAGACCTCCTTGAAGACACATTCTGAGGCAATTTCTTAGAGAAATTCAAATATTCTGAGCAAAACTGGCGAACCACGTGGGATGTGAAACAAGGCTGCCAACATTAAATGTAGTAGGAAATCATAGAATGACTTTCTACCCAAAACTAAACTGGATCTTGGTTTTGTCTCTCTCTTACACTGTATAAATCTATTTTACTTGCTGATGTTGATTCATACCGTAGTAAAACCAGCACCGATTAGAGAGGAATTTTTCATCAAAGTGGAACAATTTCCTTGAGTAAAACTTAGTATCACCACTCAGGGATGTTCTCACATGAATTATCCTGATAGCTGTTTCTATTTGTTATTTTGAAGACAAGACTAACCATCTTGCACTCATCATGTGTTTCTGCTCACCTGTAGAGGGGGTGAATGAATCACTTAATCCCATGTGCCTCAGTGCCAAAAATGTAATTTTGGTCATTTTGTATAATTATAGCTTGTGGTTGTTGCTGAGGAAGTGGTGTGATTATAACTTTATTCTTGAGACCTGTCTGAGTAGCAAACTCTTTCTCTTACTGTGCAGGGGTGCAGATGGAATCACAGTTGCTGAGACCACAGTCAAGATACAGAAATCTGGCTAAATGCATGCAAGTGATCTGTGGGGTGTTGTAAGCTTAATTTTCTTACTAAGACATTGGAGCAAAATCAACAGAATGACTGCCAGCTTAAATGGTGTATTTGTTGACACTTACAGAATAGCAGAGGGATACTGAGAGAAAAAGGAAGAGAACAAGGAAAGTTGGGCCAGAAGTGAGGTGGCGCACAATCACTGTGGGAGATGAGTTCTGCATCTACCTGCCTTCAGGCTTTCCAAAGCTACAGAGTCTCCAGAGCAGGAAACATGTATCTCATAGTAATACCTAGTGTCAATCTATAGCACATATATCAGTGATTAATACCTGCATTTAGAAACCTGAATGTAAATGGAGATTCCTAACTGACTGGCAATGCAGTGTCTGACACACTAAAGCAAGTTGGTGCCAGGATTTTCTGAGTAATCATTTTGGCTTTGCCAACTGTTCTTTCTTCCCACATTCTAAGCCCAGCTGAGGTTCATGTAACAAACCTCTCTTCTCCCCCCATTTTCCCACTGCAAAAAGCAGAGAAATGCATATGTTACAATAATTTTAGGGAAATTATATGTGATTGTTTGAATGATAGCTTGAATGAGGGCATGTACAAAGCTCTTAATGTATTTTGTGTCCAGAACCTGCTGACTTTAAGTGCAAATTAGAAAGCTCCTAGAGGAGAAGGAAGTACTATTATAGATGGTGTGTAGGAGCATTTTTTGACTAACCTATGTTTCTTTGATTGTTTTAAAGAATCGTTAGGCATACCCTTATTGACAGTGCCTATTAGCCTTTTAGTTAATCTATGTAAACCATGAAAACTATATTGCTTCTGCATGAATGTCACTCAGAAGAATGAGCCCCTTCTTGGCATAGTATCCTTAAAATCCATGCTTTTGTCATAAATGGAGTCTTAGGCATGCTGAAGGCTAATACAACAGTAATTCTAGAGACCTAGGTTGGTGTTTAGTTAACTTGAATGTTTGGTCTGTTTTGTCCAGTCAGGAAATGGCTGTGTTTTAAAATTTAAAAAATCAGGGCTATGGTTATTTGAAAAGACTAGTTTATGGAAAGACATTGGAGGAAGATGAGAAACAAGCCAAGTGAGAAAGGCCTATTTTTTAATAGTGATCAAACTTCAATATATCTCTGGAGCCTTTATTTCAAGTACTGAGAAGAAAAGCCCCCACAACTCTGTCTTTGACTCTTCTCTAAGCTCTGAAGCCCAAGACTGACAGCACTGGGTTCTCACAAAGAGGGAACAGGTGTTAGAGAAAGTCAAGTTCAGCAGAGGATACATAAAACTTAAATCACTTTTGGCAGTCTGTCAGGAAAAAAAAAAAAAAAGAAAAAAAAAATATATTTTCTTTATAAATATGTCCACTGTTCTTTTGGATATGATTGTTTTGCCTAAATCTCCTCTGCAATAGTAAAATAAAGATGAGTCTGGAGGCTTACTTCAGGCCACTCAGCACCATACAGATGATCAGAAGATTCCTTTAGGCTTATAGCCAGATCACAGAAATAAAAGCTGAAGGAAAATATGTATTCTGTTAAACTCAACTCTCTTCTGAGTCATGAGTGTTCCCCGTTTGCATGTTCTCTAGCGCTTTGTTTATCCTAGTGCTGAATTGCCAATACTTTGAGGGGGGTGTTTTTCTGCTGGTAACTTAATTCCGTCAGTCTACTATCATTGGCGTGATTTCTCTCTCCTTTGGTATTTACATCATACCAAATTTCAGAGTAAGTTAAAATGTATCCAGCTCAGCAACTTTTCCATTTTGGGAAGAATATCAGATACTCCCTGTTTGTAACTTTAAATGTGTCACATACATTTCCTTTCGTGTGCAAGAGTCCAGCTGGGATCCAAAGCTTGTGTGTAAGTCATGGCCTTAAGAACTTGGTACTCTGGTTGGTTCGTTGTTTTTTCCAAAGAAAAGTAGTTTCTAGATTAGAAGGATTCTTACATGATAATCACAATATTAGCTTCATTTCTGACAATGAATAGTGGAGATTGTTGCTTTATAAATACTATTAAAAGGACAATCCTGATAGGTCTACAAGAACTCTACTTAAGTGGGGGACAGAACTGTTGTCACAGTCATTTTCCTTTTGAAACTCACTAGAAAAGATGCTTTTACAAGGACACTGCAAAACTGCAAAGACTCAGGTTCTTGCTAAGTTTGAGAATGGATGGAAAACAATACTTATATTCTTCTCTAGTTTGTTTTTAAAATTTCACTGGATCTTCTTTGAAGCTGCTAACTCATAGTTCATGATTCATTGCAATCATAAAGCTCTGAATTACTGAACGAGCAAACATCCTGGCTACAGTAATCAAATAGACACTCTAAAAAGCACAGGAGAAGTGCTGCATGCCAGAATGTTCTAAAACACTCAAATCAATTCAGCCTTCTTTGGGACCCAAGAAAAGATATTATGGTCCAGATGTGCAAAAAGAGTGAAAATACCATATAAGCCCCTGCATACTTCACAGTCTCTGTAAAGATGAAACTGGGTGGTTCTCATCATGAAGAATTGTGAAGAATCAGCATGACTTTCAATCTTCAGGTTTTCAAAGCCGTATATAGTTTTCACTCATCACTGTCACTGATCAGAGTACAGGAGGTAACTCCTTGGGTTGCTTTCAGGGCTCAACCTTTGTTTGGTGCACGTGCCCTGGTTGTGTCAGGTAGATCATGTAGCAGAGGAACCTCTAAATGACAGGTCAGTAATGTCCCTTGGAGTTTCACACTAGGTGTGGAAGGTAACAAATAATCCTAGTAACAGCCTCTGAACGTTTTTTGTCTCCTTAGTTTTTATATTGATATATGGTAACTGTAACAGGGAACTTCCCTCTGAACTGAAGAAAAGACTGCTGCTGACTTTTGGGAGTTTCCTTCAAAGACATTCAGATCATTGTTCTGTGGATAAAACTGACATTTTTCCTTCACTTACTTCACTTGACTAAAAACCACACCAAATTCTACTACTTCAAATTCCAGATGAAGATTGATGATTTGTACTCTATGAAAATCTCTGTAGAGTATGAGGCAGAATTCTTCTGTCATGTATGAAAGTGTTATTGCACATAAATTAGAAAGTCATTATTTTGAAGAATGGTTAAAATCTTCAGAAGCCAGAAGTAGCTTGAAAGTTCAGCAATGGGAAGTACGAGAATTTACAGCTTGACTCATGTCTCCCAAAAGCAGCATGAATTAAAAGGACTGAATGTCAAGAACAAGGCCAGATTGAGGGCTAATATCTTTGTGAGTTACTTCATTCAAATGTAATGAGGGTGTGGAGAGGGAATAAATAACGTGAAACATCAGGATGCATTTGTGCATAACCAGCACTGTTTCAATGATGAAATACAGAGTTTGGGACATAGTGTCATTGGTAATTGACAATACACAGCTGCATCTCTCTAACGAAACCTGGCAAATTCATAGGCCTGCTTTTATGGAGCACTGATTACAGTGGACCTCATGGTTTAAACCTTGTTAGATTTGTGAAGAAGACCTCAGTCTTTCGGTTGGGTTGTCATTATTCTGCAGGTGTCCTTAAACAGAGGTGCATTGCATCAGTGCTTGCTTTTTTCTTTTCACGCTGTCCTTACAGCCACCTGCTTTCTCCTTCAGTCTCTTACTTCAGTATCTGGTTTGGGTGATCCCAGATACATGCAATTTCTTCTCTACATTATCAGGATATGTATGTGCTGGACCAAGAAATTGTCATCTTCAGTATTTAAACTGAGTGACAGTGTGACTGCAAGTTTGCATCAGCTCCCATGTTTCATTTATAGTTTGTCAATATTATGTTTCTTCTGCCTTCACCTCAAGTCTTTTGCTACCCTTTTCTGTCTTCCTCTCATACACACTTACGTGTCCTCTTGCGCTTTTCTTTCCAAACATGTCATCTTCTTTTCTCATCCTTTTTTTCTCCTGTGTCTCTGTCCTTCTTTATCTTGTGCTCCCTGCTTTTGCTCCCTTTGTCCACTCCCCCTGCAGATGTTAGCTGTGCTGTAACTTTTCCTTTGTAAAAACACTCCCCATTTTGTTCTCACGTTAGCACTTCTGTTGTTTGTTTTCCTGATGCTGGTGTGCAGCTGTTCGCTGTCACCTGGCACAGCAATGCACTCACTCCACTTGTCCCCGCCGCCTTTGCCTGGCTCTGGTGCTGGAGGCTTGGTCCCATCTTGTTCCCCGGCCAGACCGAAGCATGACTGTCCTGTGTGAGTACTCGCTCCAGCGCTGATGAAGTACCCCCTCTGCACAGCTTCTTCTTTATAGGAAATGAGCTAATGTTAAAACAACACAGATAAGTTGTCAGATTTAGTCAGGACCATCACGACGTGCCCTAGCGTGACTTTTCCATTAAGGTAGTTGTAAAGTTGCAGTTCTTAACCTACGTTCACACCTAACAGTCTAAATCCCCAGAAACTTTTGAGTATTTTCCTCTTAGGGTTTGGGGAGATGAGTGTCAGCTTGGAGCCCAGTTTGGGGATGCCAGATTATACTTCATCTTATCTTTCTGGAAAAAAGTTGGTCCTGTTTCTGAGCACCCACCTCTGGTGGGAAGCTGACAGCTTCGGAGGGGCTGTGTCTGAGCTAGGACATCCCTTCACCCCTGCGTGGTGGCTTTATTATGCTGCATGAGGGTGAGCATTAGGTTTGCTTTTAGACAGCTGTTAACTTTGAATGGGACTTCAGACTGGAGATTGCTAGCATGTGTGCAGGAGAAAGAAGGATGTTGGAGACTTTTGTCAGTACTGTAGAATTTGTTTCCTTTGAGAAAGACATGGAAGACCTTTTGTGATGTTTGCTTATTGCACATACTGTTTGTCCACGGGACTTCATTTGTACTTCCGTATTTCCTCATATGCCCTAACACATGATGTTATTCAATACTGAACATCTACAGCAATGGTCATAACAGATAAAGCATTATTCATTATTATTTTTATACATACTTTCTTGAAAATGTAATTTCACTTTGAGTTACAACTATATAAGCAATTAATAGATAATTAGAAATGTGTTTGTTACGTTACTGCCTTTCATTTAAAAACACTGTGACCTTCAGCTCTGCTTCCCTTTATGTGTTATATACATATGTAGGCAGGCCAGTTGATACAGCTTGCCTGTAACAGAAGTCATGTTATTCTACCACTGCACATGGGAGGGCATGATTTGGAAAGCACAAGCCCAAGACCATGGAATATGGCACATGTCTCACTCCTCCTTGTACTGTTTCACGGGCAGTAGTACTGAGTAATGCTGCATGATTGTTTTTCCCCCAGTCCTGAGCTTTATTTACTTAATTTTTATGTGTACTATTATGGACACCACATCAGTAAGCTACATCAGTTTCTGTTCTGTGGATGCTCAGTAGCACAGAAAGTGTGCAAAACCAGCACAGCCATTGGACTTTGATGCTGTGGAAAAGCTCTGCTTCTGCAAGGCTTTTATTATTTTAACTATATCAATCTCACTTGACATAAAAAGGAATAAATTTGTTCTGGAAGAGAACAATCTGAAAGTGAAGAGCGAACAATTTAAGTGAAGAGCCATTGCCTCTTCATGCGGTGTTACCAAGCTCCAGGATTGTTTTTTCATGTTTTTTGTTCATTGATTATGTTGCAAACTTGCTAAAAGATCCTTCTGGCATTCCCCAAAATACTGTGCACACCCACCATCTGTTATGCAGGGATGCCTACAGATTCCTGCTCAAAGCAGTCTTCAATGCAGAAGTGAGAACATATTCCTCTTTCATGTTCCTCAGCAAAACACCTGTACTTATCAGGAGGTATTACAATATTTAGACTTACTCCATGGACAAAATATTCTCTTACGCAGCATTTCTCTTCAGTTTTCACTGCAATATAGCATCTTACTTATTAAACTTTGCTTTGTTTCTGTTGAGTAGTTTATGCAAAAGCATCTTATCTATTACTGGTATGAAAGAAAATGTCTTCTTTTCCCCAGAAAGTTGTTCCAGAACTTTACTGTTGGCCCTTCATGGACAGGTTGTACCTAGGACAAAGGCTGAGTCAAACTAGCAAGCAGCCTGACAAGGAAGTGACTTTGTTGTCTCCACTTACCACATCCCACTCTCTGTATATGTGATATCTGACAATTTCTTAGTATTAGACTGTAGCTATTTGAAATATCATCATTTGAACAACAACAAATGTTTATTTTGCTGCGCAATTTGAATGAATCAGAATGTCCTGGTACCAGAGAAATCAGCCTTCCCTTATTAAGTTGCCCAACATTCGTTGAGTTTCGTGGATTCAGAAGCACAACCTAACTGATAGAGCATTCACTTTCAATGTACACATTTGAGCTATAGTAAATAATATTCCAGGTCTTCATAACTGTTTCCAATTTTAGATTTAGTTAATGCCCCTGTTTACATTTCCATCTTTCTCTATTATGCTCTAGCAATGACACATTGTGTATGCTTTGAGAGTGAATTATAGGAAGATACATACTGTTGCATAAGGTTTCTTCTATCACTGATTTGCATATTGGAACATGTTATTCTTCTGTAAGTTTAAGTTTGCCCTAATTTTGGTAGGTATCATAAATTCTGATAACTGATAATTCTGCATAAAGCTTCTAAAATTACTACAACCAGAAATACTTTTGTTCAGCAAAAATATATCTTCTTTTTAAATATTGTGTTTGATTAGCTTGATTTTTTTGGATCATTCATATCCTCATTATTATTTCACCTACCCATAGGTGAAATACCCATACTAGTAAGGAACATTTCTGTACAACTTGTGTACTGCTCCACTGTTGTTCCCACAGAAGTACTAAGAGCTCTGGTGGCAGTAGGACTTTCCTGAAGATAATGATAACCTATTTTGTTACACCCCGGTTATAAACTCCTGTTCCTTACTCATCCACACTCAAAGGGTGTAACCCTAACCCTAACTCCCTTTAAATTTAAATTTTATTAGAGGGACTTTTAGGCAAAAAAACAAGGAAACTTAATCTCTAAAGGAATTAGCCTTCTGGCACCTCTAGATTTTTTTTTGGTTTAAAGTTAATCTTTATTTTTAGCCTATTTAAAGTCCATCCAAATTTTAGGATTTGTTTTGTTTTAAAGTCCATCTCTATATAACTTTCAGTAAGCTGCAGTTGCAGTACCATGTTCTCTTTTTAAAGATAGAAGAACATATGGCATTGAAACTACACTAAATAGAAAACTGCAGGCTGGTTACCCGCAAACAAATGTAAGCAGAAGAGATGGCACATCTGCATTCCTGATTTTTTTCCATAAACCACGCTATTGTTTTAGCTACTGTTTTGGCACAGTTTCTTCTCTTTGAGCCAGAGTTTAGACCATGGCTAGTCTGTTGTCATAACATAGTGAGAGCAGAATGTGAAGAGATTTTACTCTTTGCAGCACAGTTGTGGCAGCTGAACATTTACCTTCAGCTAAACCGAGGGGCAGGACTAGGAACTCTTCTACCAAATTTTTAGTAGTCACACTGGAAGACACAGATTACCATTTTTTTCCATGTTTTCTGCTGTTGAATCTGCGTATTCAGCCAAGCCATTATCTTGAATGAAGCAAATGGTTTTATTCATGACAATTTGACTGGAACTTACTGGATCAGGTAGGAAAAGAGCAAGTGTGTTTCCATGTTTTGTTCTGCTTTTCTAGTCTATTTAAAATCTCAGTTTGACAGCCTTTACTTTCAGTACCCTGCTGCCTTTATGCCTAAATGCATTCAGCTGAGCTATTGTGTTCATTTGTCACATTCTGGTACAGTTTGTTCAGGAGATGGAGCTCACACAGGGTCCTGTACAACACTGATAATTGACTTGTGTGGGAAACAAGGAACTCAGGAGATCTACTCCAAGAGTGCCAAGACTTATACAAGTCAATATGTCATTTTCCTCATGTCAGTCACAAAAGCCTGTGGTTTTGAAGGCTGGAAACTTCACACAGAAACTGGAAACAATCAATCAGAAGATAATTTTTCTTACAAATCGAACTGGTCACCACACACATATATGTAAACAAATAAACCATAGTATATGAATCCCAAACAAAACTGCTCCCTGCTCAAAAATTCTTGTGCCTGTTGAAGGAACACCTGTGAGACAAAGAATTAAGAGCCCTGTCATGAGGAACAGGAAAAGAATGTAGGATCTTAGGGATACGTTCCTCTGAAGATAGGGTGTTAGAGACCAAGTCTTAATCTGTATTCTGTGTGCATTGCTAATCCTCCCCGGATGGAGGGGGGATGCTACTGATGCTACTTCTAGCTCTGTTATGATCCATTTTCTTAGGAGAGTTTGCACATCTTATGGTCCTTAATTTAGCTTGTATATAAAGCTGGTGAATTCAACAGAATTCATTATTAGTACATTGTATCTGTATCTAAGATCTGTGGATCTGTATCTGTATCTAAGATCCTGATGGACCTCTCAAAAAGTAAGTGAAGTTTGATTCCATTCAGTTCATTTGATCACATTAAGAAGTGACAGTGTGACTTTATTTACTCCTGGAGATGAGGACATGGTCTGCATGGGCTTTAAATATTGCATGTTCTAACTATAAATACAGTGCAGGCATCAACAGAAATATTCTAATTTAGGAGGGTTTTCCAGTATATAATTTTCTTGAATTCTTAACCTGTTTCAGTAAAAAAAGCTATATTTGTTCTTGATGTATGTAGCTGAGGATAGAAACGGGAAAAGCCGTAACGTACTTCATTGCACTCTATCTGTTTATAGAAAAAGGGAGAGACTCATGTCTTGTTGATTATAGGTATTATGCAACTGAGACAATTTTACTCATGTCTTTGAAGTTGTCATGGTTTAACCCCAGCCAGCAATTAAGCACCACACAGCTGCTCGCTCACTCCCCCTCCCCAACCTTCCCTTAGTGGGATGGGGGAGAAAATCAGAAAAAAAAAAAAAAAAAAAACAAATTCATGGGTTGAGATAAAGACAGTTTAGTAAGACAGAAAAGGGAGGGAAAATAGAAATAATAAAAAAATATACAAAACAAGTGATACACAATACAATTTTCACCACCTGCTGACCGATGCCCAGCCAATTGCTGAGCCATGGTGTCCCCCCACCAACTCCCCCCAGTTTATATACTGGGAGTGCTGTCATAAGGTATGGAGTATCCCTTTGGCTCATTTGGGACAGCTGTCCTTGCTGTGTCCCTTCCCAGCTTTTTGTGCGCTCCCAACCTCTGCTGGCAGGGCAGCATGAAAAGCTGAAAACTCCTTGACTTCGTGTAAGCACTGCTCAGCAACAACTAAAACATCAGTGTGTTATCAACATTATTCTCATCCTAAATCCAGAACACAGCACTATACCAACTACTGGGCAGAAAATTAACTTTATTCCAGCTGAAACCAGGACAAAGGTAAAGGAGCAAAATTTCATTTATTTTTCTTTGTTTTGTTTTTAAACAATTATTTGATTTCCAATTAAATAGAAAAGGAGGTTCAAGTTTGAAAGCTGGAACATTCATACATTTAAAAAGTTATAAATATAATACTGTTCTTGAATCTTTTATTCTGGATCTATGTTATGACAGTTTGGAATTTCATGATTATGTGCTGTTTTTAACAAAAATCTCTACCACATGAGAATTGTTTGATGAATGATGTAAAAGGGTGTAAAAGCTCAAAATCAAAAGTATTTTGGGATTTAGGCCAAAGCTGTCAAATATTGAATACCATACCAAACAAAGTCAGGGCCAATAGTCAAAATGTTTTGCTTCAATATTTTCTGAAGAGAACAGTGTGATTTTTTTCATTTGCTGCAACACTTCATTTCAAAATTTATTTCAATTTTAAAAAGAAATTTATTTAAGTTCAGTGAAATGGAACATGCTGACTAAGAAAGAGAAAAAAGCGCTTTCTGTTTAAGTCTTTCCAATCAAACATAAGTTATTTTAGGTTAGCAAGAAGAATGCTTGGGGGGCATGGGGTGAGCGCCGTAGGGAATGTAAGCCACCCAACTTACAAAATCTCTTATTTACATATATATGTTCAGGCCTTGTTCAATGTCCAGCATGTGAAATGAGGCAATGATACAGGATGAGCAAAACAGAAAATCATAATATTCATGTGTTAGTTACTGCGTGATGTGGATGCTTGGCAGTGCATAATATAAAACACACGGTTTGAACCATTAAGCCCAAGAAATACAAATTTCCTTGGCATTGAGTGGCTGTGTCTGTCTGAGCTGTAAATAAAGGAGTCAACATGCAGGAAGGCTACAAAATCCTCATGCACAGGAGGAAGCATCTGGTGGATGGGAATGTCTGTACCTTAATACTTTTTACAACTTCAAGTATAAATGTTTTGTACCAAATATTATCATAGAATCACAGAATGGTTTGGGTTGGAAGGGACCTGTAAAGGTCATTTAGTCCAACCCCCTGCAATGAGCAGGGACATCTTCAACCAGATCAGGTTGCTCAGAGCCCCCTCCAACCTGGCCTTGAATGTTTCCAGGGATGGGGCATCTACCACCTCCCTGGGCAACCTGTTCCAGTGTTTCATCACCCTCACTGTAAAAAATTCCTTCCTTATTTCTAGTCTGAAATTCTGATATTCACAGTGTGATACTGCAAAAATATTTGCAAAGAACTTCACATACAGAGTCCAGTAGCATCATGACGTTCCCTGGCCAGGGATCATTTCACCAGTCATAAGCACCTGACTAATACCTACATTTTAAGTGCCTTATGGACAAATTTTCTTAAACAAATGATCGTATTTCCCAGTAGTCAGTGAAGAGAGGTAGACAGTTCCATGTGCATATGATCTCCCTCTGGAAAGCTTTCCAAGCCAAATAGGAAACATTAGCATTAGACCCTTAAAAATCAGGAACAAGTTAAGTACTTACTTTGAAAGTAGTGAGTCATACCCACAACTTTTGTTTTATTTTTCTCACATGGGTTGATGAGACTGACTAATTGTAGCAGTCATTTCATGGCCCTGCATCATTTCAGTTTTGACAAAGCACAGAAATTATGAATATAGAGGCAGCATGTGGCAGAACAGGCATGTGCTTAGGGCGGTCCTTATCTCTCTTAGAGCAAGGTTATATCTACACAATGTTGTATACACAAACCTGAACTCAGTTCAAGGTAGCTCCTCCAACGAGTAGACACATTGCACAACTGCCCAGCTGGGTAAATACTAAGCTGTGGTTAGTCTAATACTGAGCTCTACAGTACCACACTTTCTTTAAAGCAAGTGCAGGGCTAATTCAGGTAGATCTGTACTGAACTAATCAAACACAGTATAACCAGCCGGTCAAAAGCGGTGATTATCCTGCTGTATTCAGCATTGGCGTGGCCTCACCTTGAGTGCTGTGGGCAGTTTTGGGCCTCACAATTTAAGGAGGATGTGCAGGTCCTTGAATACATCCAGAGGAGGGCAGCAAAGCTGGTGGGAGGGCTGGAAGGCGTGTCCTGTGAGGAGTGGCTGAGGACTCTGGGCTTGTCTAGTTTGGAGAAAAGGAGGCTGAGGGGTGACCTCACTGCTCTCTACAGCTTCCTGGGGAGGGGAAGTGGGAGGAGGTGCTGGTCTGTTCTCCCTGGACTCCAGTGACAGGATAGGTGGGAATGGATCAGAGCTGTGCCAGGGGAGGTTCAGACTGGACATCAGGAAGCATTTCTTTACTGGGAGGGTGAGCACACACTGGAACAGGCTTCCTAAAAAAGTGGTCAATGTCCAAAGCCTGTCAGTGTTTAAGAGGCATATGGACAATGCCCTTAATAACATGCTTTAACTTGTTCAGCCCTGAGTTGGTCAGGCAGTTGGACTAGATGATCATTGTAGGTCCCTTCCTACTGAAATAGTCTATTCTATTCTATTCAACTACAGCTGTGTGTCAGGCTGTGATACTAACACTTTTACACTGCACAAAAGAGAGCTTGACCATCTTTCAAATTTAAGCTTTCTACAGGTATAGTCATCTACATATATGCACATAAGAAGTATTTAAATCTTGCCTTATTGTGCATAAGGAATTGAAAGAAAAGTTAATTATTCATTTAAAATGCTGAGTTTCATTTTAGCAGCATGTTAGTCTGGCTTACGGATTTGTTTAATGTGTCTCCTTCTGTCCCCTGGCATTTTCCTGACAGACCTTTTACGGTGGCCACAAATCAGCAAGTGCAGATCACCTGAACTGGAGACATTTTCATGTTATTGGACTGATGGAAATTTTTATAACCTCACTGCTCCAGGAAGAATACAACTACTGTACATGAAAAGGTAATAATATGGAAAGAACAAAAGAAAGAGTAAAAGAAAGAGAAGTTATATATTTTGCTATGCCTGTTAGCTTGTTGCTGTTAGTTTTTTGCTATGATATGAGCCATACTGTTTTAAGGGCATAAAACTGTGGTTTAAGTGCATATTTTTCAATGTCAGAATTTGTTGTTAATTACTCAGCAATTTGCAGCAGCAAGCATTACTTGGCAGATAAGAACACATTCTTATTAAACTTAGGTCCAGGTTTCAGAATCCAAAACTGAACACTGTATGACTTGGGAAAGTTTTTAATAGGTAACTTCAGTTTATTTGTTATCAACGTAACTTACAACTGTGAGTTTTGTTATATCTGTGCACAGATGTGAAGTTTGGATACAATCCCCTTTCAAATTTTTATTAAAGTTTTATAAAGCTCCCACTGATCAGTTTCTAGATTAAAGTCTGAATGTGCAGGTCCTGGTGAAAAGGCTGCTCTGAGGCTGGAGATGATGTTTCATTGAGCCCTGTTCTATTCCAATTCACATTCCACTTAAGCTTTTGTAATTTTCAGGTTGTAACAATGATTAGCCTGAAAGAGGAGAAAGACATTGCCAGTAATGTCTAAGGAAAACAGGGCTTTTGTTCACAGGAATAGGAGGATGTGAGTTTCTGTTCCATCTAATGTACTGAGTTTCATCCTTTTTTTTCTACAGACACTTTCTACAGGTTATCATACATTTTCTTGGAAACATAAGCCTAATGACAAGTCTGGCTTTCCTACTTCTTCTGAGATCTCTCAGAAATATAGGAATCCAAGTTAAAACCACTACCTAAGTGTAAATGTTTAGCTGGCAGTTGTCAGTGGCATGTACCACAAGAGTACAAACTTTAAAAATTAATTGAACTCTACAATAAAGCAGTGCCACATACATTGAGCAGATCACATACTTCATCTTTGTCCTAGAAATCAGAATACTGCAATAAAAGATGTGAATTGAACATCCACATTAAAAATATTTTTGTTTCAATGTGCAAGCAACATTTAAGGCTCGGGACTGAACTCAGTCACCTAACCCAGTCTCATACTTAACACAAGCCATAGTATCAAACCACATACACCTTTATCAAGTCCTGGCTCTGGCAGTACTACAGCATTTCCTTTAGAAAAGTGTCTGGTCTCATCAGTTAAACACAAGACTGGTGCTTAGTGGCAGAAATGCTTCTTATGCAATTTATGTAGCATCTGCCTTTTTACTTCTTAAGCACCCACTCCAGTATTGAAGGATACACTTGGTGTAATTGATTTAGCTTAATCCTCCTACTGTATAGCTTCAATAAGGCATTTACAGTATATTTTTAACAAACCACAACTGTAATTTTTGAAAATATCTGTGTTCAGACTATATTTGGGCTGAGAGAGAGTATCGAGAACAGCAACAGCAGATCTGTTCGCTATGAGATTTGTTTTTCTAAAGTGACTTCAAAAATACTGAATAAATGTCTGTCACTTTTCCTGTAGACTATTTCTAACAATTTGGTCATTCCCATTTTGCTTTAAGTGAAGACTTTTTTGGTTTTGAACATGCTGTGTAGTTTCAGCTTGGCTGTATAAAAATGACCCTACACAAGTAGCAGTGTTTCTCAGTCTGAGAATTCATGACACTCTTTATAACTCAGCTGGTTTGTCCTTTTTAAGGGACGAAAGGAATGTGATATTTCCTGCTGCAATTCTTTTATTTACAAAGAACATTTATGAATTTTTGAACAAAATCAGAATAGAAAAACATAAGAGGTTTCTTGCTAGGAGTTCCAAAGCATGTGTTTTAGAAGTTCTGTATCTGAGGGAATTTAGCCCTTCCTCACTCACAGTGCTGTATTTTTCTTCCCTTTGTTCACATCCTGCTGTCCTGGGTTGGTTTGCTCCAGGTCTCCTGGAGTATCCACCCTTGGGCACTTTCCTGTGTGCACAATCAATGCCTACTTCCCAATTCAACTCCCCAGGGCAACACATTCCCCTGTCCTTGGCTGTGCAGGTGTTGCAGTATTAATCTGCCATAAAGAATGATTTTCACCGTTTCAGACTTAATTATGTAGATGGACATCTTACTGCAATTTAACTTTGCCTGAACAACATTTGCTTAAATGCATATCAAATTTACCTAAGTTTGTGGTTGCTGGTAGTCATAAGCAGCTACCAGCATAGCAAGATGTGCCCTCTGACTGTTCTTTTGGAAGCAACATCCAAAGCATAGAAATGCCACTAACAGTATATGAGAACCTAAACTCATTTATACAGGTTGCTTGGATAGTGGTTTGGTTTGATTGTAAATCACAGTCAATATTTGCATGGTTTACTCATTTCCATAAAAGTTATGACTTATGAACAATGTGTCTTGTAACATCTATAATTTGTACTTTGCAAGATCTATAAATCTCTCTCTCATGTATATTGCATTTTTGTTGTCATTCTAGGAATGATGAAGACTGGAAAGAATGCCCTGATTATATCACTGCAGGAGAAAATAGCTGTTATTTCAACACATCCTACACCTCTATTTGGATACCGTATTGTGTTAAGCTTGCCAATAATGATGAAGTATTTGATGAAAAATGTTTCAGCGTTGATGAAATAGGTATGCTTCCATTATGCATTTTACCTTTATGTATTTATATCACAATCAGTGTGATGCTATAAGCTTTCATATTACTCATACTGTATTTAAATTTTCCCTTTCAGAAAGGTTAGTTTCTAAAAAATATATATAAGAAGGGATTTGGTTTTGTAACATATGTAATGTGATCCACACCAGAAAATTTTGCGCACATTGGAAGAAAGCTGAAAGGATAAAAGCAAATGTGTGGTTTCTCTTTCTGAATACCAGTGGTCTCTCAAATGTGTGCAGATGAGCTTACCTTTGCTGTCACTCTGAGCCCTTTCTAATGGATGCTACATACACTTATTCAGTGAGAACAAGGATGATGTTAAAATGTTGATCCTACAAAGTTCTGGAACCAGTTTTTTGTTACTGAATCAACACTAATCCACATAATCAGGTTGTTTAGCATTTCTAAGATAGAATTTATATTTATTGCAATATGAATTGTGACTGTCTGGGACTTTGCAGATGTTATTGATTGTTCAGGGCAGTGGTGTATGTATATGCAATTAATTTATTCCTGCAAGTGACTAGAATACCCACGCTCTCTTTTCTTCAGCTGAGCAAAATTAGATGAATTTTTCAGATACCATAGTTTTTCAATGCACTTCTGTATTAGTTACTAAATATTTATCTTTCTATGTTACTCCAATTATTGTTTTTATTTGTAGTGAGAACTCTAAATCTGAATTTTAATGGAGAATTGTTTATGTCTCAGTGTTTTGTAAGCTGCTATGGAGAAAAGTAGCGTAATAGGTAATACGTTCTTAGTCTTCTTTATTAGTCACTCAGGTGAGATTTATACAGAGCGTGTCTACCACCAAGGGCAGGGTGCCTTCTTGTTACCAGACTTGTAGTGACTTTGTCATTGATTCACAGGTTTAGATTTTAATCAGCAAATATGCGGTTAATATGCTTTTTTAGTCTTGAAATCATTTAATAGTGTGTAGTAAGAATGATAATTTCACATTGAAAACTGGCTGTTTTATTCCAAATACTCTGTTTAAACAGTACTACCTGATCCCCCTGTCCACCTTAACTGGACTCTGCTAAATACTAGTCAGACTGGGATCCATGGGGATATCCAAGTAAGATGGGATCCACCACCAACAGCAGATGTTCAGAAGGGATGGATTACTCTGGAGTATGAATTGCAGTACAAAGAAGTTAATGAGACAAAATGGAAGGAGGTATGAAGCAAATATTTATTATACAATAGTCATAGTACAGTGCAGGCTTGTTCTGTCCCTAACACTTCTGTACTACTGTGAAAAGCAACAGGTTTGTAATTGCTAATTAAATGATACCTTATTAAACAATATACGCATATTCTTCTTAAGTTTTCTAGCAAACATTGTGACTTTATGTGTCAAGATAGTTGACACACAGGATAATAATAACAAATCTTGAAATCCCTGTGTTAGATTAGAAATTTTAGCAATAGTCAGATATATACAGGTTTTTTCAAGGATAAAATATTTCTCTATTGTTTTCCTAAACCTCAGCTATTTGAAACAGTGCATGATATTTTTAGTAGTTGGAACAAGAATATTTTTCTTGGAAAATGTCAGCGTGCCAGTCCAGATTCTTCAGAGTACCTGTAAAGTTCTAGTATCTATAATTATCATTTCAGTAGATTAAAAAAAAAAAAAAAAAAAAAAAGAAAAGCTTTCAGTTATAGTTTAAAATTTGATACAATAAGCAAATAAAAATAATGCAACATAGATAAGACATACAGATTTCATACCAGACAGCAATGGGAAATTTGTGACAATATATTTTCATGGATAGTCCATGAAAAGATAAAATATATATACCCCAAATCTTTTAAGTTTTCTGTTTGAAAATCACTTAACTTCTCATGTAGTTAGTTTTCCTATTACAGGGAGGAAATTGTACCCAGCTTACCTGAATGCATAGGCATTGTCAGTGTGTCATGGCAAATCTGCATATGGAGAACTCTTTCTGAATACCAGGTCAATGCAATAAGAACATCGTTTCAGAGGAGAACCCTTCTTTTGCTTTCTTATTAATATGAACTGAGTTAACTGACAGAAGGAAAGTAGATAATACTGGTTTGCTTGCCTTCATCTGCGAAAGACCTTGGACCCCTCCTCCTCTCTGATCCTTCTCAATGTTTATCCTACTCCTTAGTAGTAAGTCTACAGCCAAACAGGCCTTGGAATGTCTATAACTTTTTCCTAATACTTGTCTGAATTTCTTCCTATACTGTTTAAGCTATACTTACTGTATAGCATCTATATTTTAAAGCCTACAAAATTAGTTAAGTTTAGGCAGTAAATCAATACACCTTAAGAACCTGAAACTCTGCAGAGTATTTATGAAATTTACAAAAGCAGGTGGCAATACGGATACCTCTTTTAAAACACACAGTTTATTTTTTTTTATAAGCCTTTAGGTATCAATCGTATAAATACCCTAATAAAGCTTTGTTCTTGCTCCAGTACCATCAATAATTCCAGCATGACTTGAGAATAGCTCTTCTTAGGAGAGCAAAGATTTGAAGATCGGTGTTTCTTCTTTCAGAAAGCAGATAAGAAATTGCTGAACACTATGTTTGCCTCATGAAAAATAATACTATAGGTTATCTTGTACTGCAGCTGTATATATTGTATGTTATTGTGCCTTTCAGCTTAAAAAGACAAACATGGCATAATTCCCTGAGATGCTATCAGAGCACAAAAGAGAAATTTCTGAACAAAATCTTGGTCTGGCCTAAGACAATAGCAAAACTCTGAAAAACAGCATTGGAGCAACAATTTCACTCTTTGCATTCTTTGCTACAAATATCTTCTGTGCTGACTGTTGAAGCAGTAAAGAGACAAATGTCTAGTTATACTGTTATTACTAGTGTTTTACACAAAGGATAATCTTTGACTGCTTAAATATACCGTAATGCTTTGTACATGTAACTGATACAAAAAAAAAGAAACAAAAATTAATTTACAGTACTTGAAACTGTACTGTCTTCCCCTTACTGAGACTTGTTTGTCATTTTTTTAGATGCTTTGGGATTGAGGTGTTTGATTTTTCATGCATAGCATTCTTTTTTTTCAATGTATTTTCTAATTAAAAATAGATAACATGAATTGAAAGAGGACTAAAACATTAATCAGTAAAGTGTTATAACAGTAAGTTATGGTGATAAGAGGATCAAATTTTTTTTCTGAGAAACTTCCTAAAAACAGTAAAATCTCCACCCTCATATAGCAGGTGTTTATGAGACAGAGCCAAATGTAATATGGCTCACAGTTTGAAAAAATATCATCATTGTTATTAGCTCCTTGCTGGGTATATTTTTAAAATTGTACCCTCTTATCTTGAAGTGTTGCCCATTACATTCACTAGACTAAAATTCTGTCTCCTCATATGTCTCTCCACGTGTACTAGTCATGACTTAGCAATAGCTATACAGACCCTGTGAGGCTGATGTGGTTTTCAAACAAGGTGTGAAAACACGCATCCCTAAGAATCTCCACTAATTGTCTCAGGAAAAAACAAACAAACAAACAACAAAAACCTACAAACAAACAGACAAAAACACACCCTACCCATAAAAATTTAGTGTACTATTTCTTTGTGGCTTCCTAGCACAAAATAAGTAAACCCTTTCTAATACTTTCCAACTGAATAGTCTTCACATGTTAAAAGCCTTTGTGGTGTAGAGCAATGGTTGTCCACAATCTTGTGCCCAACAACTAGCAGAGTAAAGCAGTCTGTGTGGGATCACTGCCCCCTCCAAAATCTGACTGGTTGGTTCTCAGAACACTTGAGTCTGGAGCCACCAGGGATCAGGGAACCCCACAGATCATAGCAACAGAATGTGTCTCAAGTTTAGATTATGCAGCTGCAGTGATTATAGGATTGTATGGTTGAAGATTCTTTCAAATTCCCTATGGCTGCTGTTTCCCAGGTGTTGTAATTCTTAGCTCATGATGAGTTTTGCCAGTATCATGCTTGATGCTTAAGTAAAATTAGAATACGACGTCTGCCACATGGATTTCTCTTTTGAGTACATTGTCCTGTGTACTTTTGTTGGGCTGTTGGAGCTAAAATACATATTCTTAGAGGAGTAATAGAAGAGAGAAATTTCACATATTAAGACCTCTAATGTGACTTCCTACGTGGTTTGATATGCAGCAGTATTAAGTATGTTGTAGTTAATACTTAATATAGAAGTCTCGAGACCAACAATCTGACGCCAGCTCTCACAGGTGTCCATTATCACATTTTATATACAGTTGAAGATTTTGGGAGTTATGCAGTGTTCCCCAAATAAATACATGTGTAAGATGCAACACATCTGGTTAGAAGGCCTTTAAATCATTTCTCTTTTTACAATTAATTCTGTAATTAATTCAGTAATGTTGTATTGTAGCAGTAAAAAGGATTTACAATTTGATAAGATCAATGGGAGATGTTCACACCACCTACTTACAGCATGTAACTGGGGGCAGCTGCCTTTCTTCACTGACTGTATTGAGAGAGAGCTTGGATTCTCCACTTTTTGTCCCCTGAATCACAACAAAGCCTGATGGCTAGTAAGTCAAAAGTAAATGGTGTGAATTTTCTCTCTGAACTCTTCTCATGGTATCCTTACAGTTCCAAGTAGCAAAAACACCTTCAAATGTTCATTTCTGAAATCAAGAAGCAGTGTAAAATCACCAGTACAACTCAAACAAATAAATCACAGTCCTTCTGTCTTTACAGTTAGAACCCAGGATCTCAACAATGGTTCCACTGTACTCTCTGAAGATGGGAAGAGATTATGAGATACGAGTCCGATCAAGACAACGTACCTCTGAAAAATTTGGGGAGTTCAGTGAAATCCTTTACGTATCTTTTTCTCAAGCAGGCATTGAATTTGTTCATTGTGCTGAAGGTAAGTAAGCAAAGTGCAGCAAAGTGGTTTTATAACCATGTTGTCTTTTTGTCTTTTCGGTGGTGGTGAAAAATACAGATAGCTTTAAGAATCAGAAGTAATAACTGTTGTTGCACATCTTATAGAGCCTAAAATACAGTTAAAACTCATATTTCATTGTCTAAAATGAGCACTCCAGTAGTGAATTGTCACTTCTATTAAAGTGTTATACTGCTGGCTAAGTTTGTTGTCAGAATGATGTGCTTTTCTGAGCTGCCCAATTCTATCAAGGACAAGTGAGTGTTTTTCGGATTCTTGCTTCTGTCTTGTTTTTAAAGTGCTGTTAAAGACAGAAGAAGAAACAGCCACTGAGCACCACATTTCTTCTACTAAAAGAACAAGACGGTACCTTTTCCTAAAGCATTCTCAGGTCTGAGCTACTAAATTAACTTTTCAAAATGTGAGCTCTTCATCAAATTATTCTAACAAGCTGCTTCACTTCATTTTCCAGGGTATTAATGAAGGTGTTAAATAAAACCACCCATAACTCTTATCTTTCAAAATCTTGCTATATTTCCCTTTTTAACTCTTCATATTACTAGTTTTCATTCCTAATTTATATGAACAGCTAATGTTCTGGACATGTGGCATTATTTTATTAACCCCAGCTGCATTAAGTTGTCAAGGTTCTCATATGAAAAAAATCAAAATTCTGTGAAAATCTAAGGCCATCCTACAAGTACAGTGTTCTTCAGTCACTACAACCCAGATTCTGCAAGTTGATCCATACCCATACATCTCACACACCAGTAGTGACCTGATTTGACTGAGAATTTATTCTTGCTTGTTTTGTATATCACCTTTAGAAACACAGAATTAAAATTTAAATTTTCCATGTTTTAAAAATTTAGACTAGTTAAATTCAAATGCAATATTCTAACTTTTTGAAGCAGCTGGACATTCACAGGTGTCACTGACATGACAAGGAGCTACTGGTTCTTCATTAAAATAGGAACCTGTCTAACACAGATATATCCAGATAGGACTTTACTCATGCCTGAAAACATGTCAAGTCAAAATCTAAGCTAGAAGCACAGGGATAAAACTGGTACCTGAATTTAATTGTTTTTTCCCCAAGAGGATGTATATTTATGTTCATGTGTAGAGTCCTAAAGCTTTCTGCCCAGTATTCGTTGGCCCAAAAAATGAGTGAAGTTTGTATGGAAAACTTAAAACTGGGAACAAATTAGAAGAATCTGAAACTACAGCCAGAATAAATTTCTCTATACTTTGTATTCTACAGTGTCACCTTAAGTATAATGGAATTTCCAGTGTTTAAAAGATAAAACATTTCATTTATCAGCATTGTTCTTCATTCCTACCATATTGCATTTCCCAGTGACCTGAATTTTTTGTAGCCACCTGCAAGATAAATAAAAGGAAGAATTTTTTTTTCCATTTGATGGTTCACAACATAATTAACGTTCAGCCTTTAGAAAGAGGAGCAGTATGCTTTTTGACACCACCATATTTTAGTTTCTGTGAGAGAGTTTGCCTATGATTTAGTATGCTATTAATAATGTTCTCTCAGCTCGAGTGAACAAGCAATAACATGGTCTGTGGCATTATATGCTGTCAGGACTACTGGTAGCATGTTCTTCATGACTGATTTTGCTACATATATTGTCTGTACTATGATCTTGTTTATATTTAAAAACCCAGTCTGTTTTTGCAGGGAGTCTCGGTGAACCTACAAATGCAGTGTATGGAAACTAGTGAGACCAAAAGGGTATTTTTATTTCTGCTTAACACAGACCTTTCACGTTTAAGTAACCAAAACTTCTCCTACGAGTTTTTACCACTTTGGAATCCTCAGGTGGTGGAAGAGAAGGTTGAAATTAAAGATGCAGAAGAGATTCAGATCCCTGCTAACATGTTTTTGTTCTGTTGTTTCAGAAATTGAGTTTCCATGGTTCTTAGTTGTTATCTTCGGAGTATGTGGGCTGGCCGTAACAGTGATCTTAATCCTACTGTCTAAACAACCAAGGTAGAGAGTTTTTATTTGTCAGATTTTATGTACTTGTAGCTTAAAAAATAGGGTGCTTCCATGGTTTCAAATCTAGCGGACTAGAAACTGTTTTGAGGATTGTCCATTCTCATAAGCCACATGGACATTGGCATATGTATGTACTCTGCCTTCAGCATGGGAATCTGATTATGTTGACAAAAGCTCCTCCTTTTGGATTGCAGAACATTTTATTCTACAGTATTTACATAGTTAAGTTACTTGGGCTTTGAAGGGGATTGGTTTTTAAAGTCCATTCAAATTTTGTAAACACTATTTTTACCTACATACTGTTCAAAAGTTTCACACAAATATGTCTATATATTTGGTTTTGTTCTTAGGCTATTCCACTAATCTCTTGACTATTTCTTCAGTGAGCCAAGGGAAAGAGCTTGAGTCATAGAGGAGTGTTTGGTCTCTGTGGATAGACTGCAGCTCCTATAAATAACAGGAATAAAATAAAACAAAGCACAGGATGTGTCATTTATAAAAACTATAAAATTGTGTCATTATAAAAATGAAACAATGACACATTTTTATGTATATAAAAACTACAAAATGGTCTCAGAATTAATTCATCCCCTAATATGTGTGTTCAGGGATAGGTTTTGGTAGAATAATTCAGCTTGGATGTCATACCAGTACTGTCCTAGTCTGTGGAGCAACACCATGGTCAAGTCCCAGTGCACCCATGCATGTTATCAGTGGTCTTGTATACACACTTTGAAAATGAACATGAAGTGTTTTGCGCATACCAGCATAAGGACAAGTCATTGAAATGAAAACAATATGGTGCAGTTGGAGCAGCTCTAAAAAAATAATTTAGGCAAGCAGCACCATGCTTTGGCAGAGCTTAATTTCAGGAAGCCACTCCCTGCAATAGCATTCTGGTCCCACAGTTAAGAGCAAGGCTCTTGATACAATGCCTGACAAAATCTTGATGTGTCCGAATGGAGTAAGAACAACTCGCACATAGGACCAGGACCTCACTAAGGTCAGCATACTGAGGAAGGAGTGGCTTCATCACAAAAGATCCTGAGGACTGAAGCATGTCTTTGATCAGACTATTATCTTCCATGCTAATCACGACTGCTGGAGGAGGCTTTTCCCCACTGAGGACCCTTCATCTGGAAAGTTTTTCTGGACCTGTGGGCCTGCACCCTTTCCTTCAAGCTGGTGCACGTGGTGGTGGGAGTGGCAATGGCTTCTGCAGAGGAGCAGGCTGCATAGATTTCCCATAATGCAAAATATCCAGACTCAGTTTCCTCCTGTATATGAAAAGATACCAGTTCATATTTTCCTCAATTCTGATCTCACAAGATCTGAACCAGGCTCCCTAGGACAGATGCCTGGGGTTAGGCCATATGAATTGAGAGATGCAGGCTTGAATTATGCAAGGCCAAGAAAGGAGCAGAGTGTAGTTCTCCCTCCTGAATTTTTCAGGCAGCGAGTGGTAAAATCCCTTGACTGTTTTGTTAGAAGCAGTGCCCAATCCTGTCAGAATAGATGATTTGTGGACTCAACTGTAACTGCAAGTCAAACTGGTACCCGAGAGCTCAGCCAGTGCACAGCTAACACAGCCCCTCCAGGGATTAGGTGGAAAATTACTGGAGTTCTGGCTCTCACTGAGGCTTGCTGGGCAGAACTTTGAGTGTCTGCCAAAAACAAAAACAGCTGGGGAATTTGGGCCTTCCATAGTTAAGCAGAAGGTGCCTAAATTTCTCTCTAGCATTCCTTAAGATTCCTGTGATCCTCTCTGGACCTCACCAAGGTCACTAACAATGCAGCAAAACTCATATTTGGATTTAGATCTACCATTCCCACAGCTTACTTTCTAAAATACACAAGTAACCCAGTATAGAGAATGTTGGGTTTTCCTTTTGAGAACTACAGTTTATCTGTTTGCACAAGAAGGAGGGGTATAAAATGGAGGAGATAGCCATGACAGTCTATTGTTGGATCTCGACAAGGGTAAAACCCTGTCATTATTATATATTACTTGTTATGTTAATAATTCAGAAAAGTGTCATAGAGATGGCAAAATACTAACCTAAATTTTTGCAGTTGTGTTTCTGTTTTATTTATAAATTCTGAAGTAATTCACTTTTTCACCAAGTCCCTTTTTCTGTTTCCCTATTTAAATTCATTGGGCTTATGCAAGACTACTGTTTCCCTGAAAAAAAAGAATTTTGAGAAAGTCACTCTGCACACTGAGGCTGGTATCAGCTTCCTCTGAAAATTATATCAAAAAGGAAAATATTGACAGAGATCTAAGAATTTACTCTCTTTCTATAGAGCATTAAATTTTCAAAGACCAGACTCCAGAATGGATTGCCACATAAATGTATGTTTTCAACAAGGAAGGCTGCAGAAAACTTATTTTTTATTTGCAGTGAGAGAAAACAGTAATTCTTCTCCTTGGGTCTATTTGAAATTGAATCTTCAAACATTTCAGTTTTGAAGTAATTAAGTAAAAACACAATGTACGGCTCGCTTCTTTCTAACTTCCTCAGGACCACTGTCAATTAAAAGCCATCATTTATTTTTTCCAGGTTAAAAATGCTGATTTTTCCTCCTGTGCCAGTTCCAAAGATTAAAGGGATTGATCCAGATCTCTTGAAGGTAAGATTGTGGTCTGAAATCTACAGTGGGAATCACTGTAGTAGAGGCAGGTGACAATTGCTGTCCCAGACAGAAAAATTTTGTAGGAAAAAATTGTGACATGGGGGAAATTGCCACAGCATAGTTTTAATAAAATAAAAAACCCCCTTGCAATTATTACATCAGCTACAGTTACCTTTTCTTAAGTTAACATCATAAAAAGTACAAGCATTTTTATTAATTCCTTCATAACATTAATTTTTTCTTGCTTTATAGAAAGGAAAGCTAGATGAAGTGAACTCCATCTTAGCCAGCCATGACAACTACAAGACACAGCTATACAATGATGACTTGTGGGTTGAGTTTATTGAGTTGGACATAGAAGACCCTGATGAAAAGAACAGAGTCTCAGATACCGACAGACTCCTGAGTGAAGATCATCTGAAATCACACAGTTGCTTGGGAGCGAAGGATGATGATTCTGGACGGGCCAGTTGTTGTGAACCAGATATTCCTGAGACAGACTTTAGTGCAAGTGACACATGTGATGCCATATCTGATGTTGATCAGTTCAAAAAGGTAACTGAAAAAGAAGAGGATCTCTTGTGCCTTGATAGAAAAGATAATGATGAGTCACTTCCAAGCCTTGCCAACACAGACACCCAACGGTTGCTTATGAATACTCAGTCTGAAAATAGCCAGCTGTGGCCACCTTTTGCAGACAGCATTGACTCAGCTAGTCCATCGGTCCATACCCAGCTAAGTAACCAGAATTCACTGACAAATACTGACTTTTATGCGCAAGTGAGTGATATTACTCCAGCAGGCAGTGTTGTACTTTCACCAGGGCAGAAATCCAAGGTGGGGAGAGCACAATGTGAAGGCTGCGCAGAACAAAACTTCACCATGGACAACACCTACTTCTGTGAGGCAGATGTGAAAAAATGTATTGCTGTGACTTCCCATGAAGAGGATGAGCCATATGTTCAGGAGCAAAGCTGTAATGAAGACGCTTACTTCACCACAGAGAGCCTTACCACTACCGGTGTCAATTTTGGAGCTTCAACAGCAGAAACGCCAAGTTCAGAGATACCTGTCCCAGACTATACATCTATTCATATCGTTCACTCTCCACAAGGCCTCGTGCTCAACGCAACTGCACTGCCTGTGCCAGACAAGGAATTCAATATGTCTTGTGGCTATGTGAGTGCAGACCAGCTGAACAAAATCATGCCGTAGCTCTTCTTTGACTAGGTGTGTGCAGTATTTCACAGCAGAGAGTCAGCTCGGGCTTGTATGCTGAAACCAAAATGAAGTCTAAAAGTTTCTCATGGTTCTTATGATTTTATCTAAAATGTTGCAACGTAAAATATTCATCAAAATATTCCTATTGTGTTCTGTAAATATTATCTATGAATTTGTCTTGAGACTGTTTTACTAGCAGTGACTGTCTTGTTCTTGTGGGTGTTGATTTTTGTGATACTAAGCATTGAAATTACTATGTTTAATGTACAGTAAATCATGCATTTTGATAAAGCTAAAATTCAGGTGGTTTAAAGTCTAGGAATTTAGTAAAAACTGTGCTGTTGGCAGAGATCTTTCTATCAGTAATTGGGAACTGAACATACAGGTGAAAACTAAAAGCAGCTTGAATAGATAACACACCTATTTTGATTTATATAAATTAAAAAAATATATTTTAATATTTTAGTCATAAAAACATAAACATTTCCTATTACAGTACACACTGTAATTCAATTATGGTGACCCATCCAAGGAATGTAATTGCTGCAACCTTAAAAAGGAGTTTTCTGTTTTATAAAAGTTTTGTTCACAGCAAAAAGAAAAAATAGATTTTTACAGAGCCATTTTATACCTCCAAAGAACCGTGTAGAAAAATTTTGAAATATTGTAGAAACTTAAAGTAACTGATTCTATTACTTTCTTATGGTAACTAATATAGAAATATACATTCAATTTAAAGTTTTATAGAAAACTTTAAAATATACAAAATATTTGGGCAAATTATTCTGTTCTTCATCAGATTCTGGTTAATGCTAATAATACACTTTTTTATAAGCAAAATTTTGTTGACCACAGTATTAAACAGTGTGCAACTATACTTTCATTGAAAATTTTTGAGAACACATGAATAAACTCTGGTGACTTAGCAGCATAATCTCTTCACATTTGACCAACTTCTGAAGCCCTCCTACAGCCAAAGGTATCACTACATTTATTAGTTTGTGCCACATAAAGCCTTGATTAAAAAAGATAAAATAAGGAATTCAGGAGTTAGCCAGCAGTTCATTTTTAAAGATGTAACAGGATTAAAAGGCTTCAGTGGAAGAAGGGAATTGAATACAGTATTGTTCAAAAGTGTTTTTTGTTTTTGCAGCCTAACAGCATCTCCTCTGACTGTGTTAGGCAGCGTTTCAGAAGGAAAGGAGAGAGAACTGAAACTCAGTGAGAAAGCTCTCTTTGTTCTTACATATATTAAGAACTTGATGGAGCTTTGCAATGAACTATTACTGCTTCAGAAGTTACCTTCCTAGGGCGTGGTTTCATCACAGCAGGGTTCTTCTTAGAAAGCAGATAGGGACGCTCATTTCTTTTCTCTGACCTGAACAGAAGTGCATGAAGCGCAGCAAATGCAGGTCTTGCTCATGATGTCTCCCACGGAACTTACTGATGCTCTCTTTGTGACCAAGGGCTACAGGACTGGGCCCAACAAGGGGGTGGGATTTTTAAGTTTAGCACGTACTTTATGGTAAATGTGCATTAGATATTCTGCTAATTTGCTGCTATATTTTTCTAACAGCTACATTATTTAGTTTCATATAAAATTTCGTAGATGATAGACACAAATGCAAGTAATGCCTATGTGTGTGTTTGGAAGAAGTTTCTTACTCTGTTTCTATTGCCAAAAATAGTTAAATACCTCAATCAAACTCAGAATGTCATTTTGGTACTTTACTGGTCACACAAGCCGTTATATGCTGGTCAGAAGATGTGTCTTTCAGTTTCTATTTAACTTTCTTTATGTCAGTGTTTTGTTTGTTTTTCTCAGAGTTTAATAAATGTATTGTCCTGACACAATGTGTTTTATTGCAGATAATTATTCTTTCATGGAAAATAGAGATTTTATTAGGAGAAATCAGGAGTATTTCTCATTGAATAAAGTAGAATGCAGCTTTCCTTAGAATAGAAGCAGTGTCTAATGAGATCAGTGTTTTCACTGATTGATATGTATATAGTTAAAAATAGAAGCATGGACCTAAATTTATAGATGGAGGTAGGACATGCTGTACCCAGAACTGGCCAAGACACGTGTTACTAATTCAGCAGATCAGTTTACCTTTGGCTGGCACAGCCTGTAGTTGCAAATAAATAAGCTTCACTAGTTCGAGATATACCTACAGTTGAATCCACAAATCAGATAGTCTGACAAACCTCGATAGTTACTTGTAGTGATAGTTAAAACCTAGCAGTATATGAACTCTGAAATATCAGAATTGTCAGATAGTCTGTCTCTATGGAAAATGTCGTATCTTGAACCTCTCCCAGTCTGCGTACTACTGCCTGTCTTCTCTCTCTAGAGGGAGGGAGGGCGCTGTTGGAGGAATCCAACTACTCAAGGGTAAGCCATTTTCTCCCAAGGGAATCAAGGTGTGATTCAGTTCCTCTACACACACATCCAGTGCCATTTAAGGTGTGTAATCAGGCTTCCAGGTGCTAGTCCAGAACAGCACAGGCCTTGTGTATGCTTTGTCTTATCTAAAAGCCTGAATGATGGTAGATGCATGTTTGGGCACTTGAACTGATCCCCAGTGGAAGAAAACAGCTTCAGGAATGCGAACATCTTTGTGTCAGGTAAGTTACCATTGTAGTTAATAGTCTAAAGAGCTACTTAGCTGACCAGATACAGGTGTCTGCTTTAGGTGAGCTGATTAGGGCTTTCTACTCTTCAAGATTAGAATGGGAGCATGGACATCTTGCTCATATTCAGACACCAAATATATTTGTTAAAGACATCTTGATGTTGGTGTGAATTTCACCTTGGCTGAGCCATTGGACAAGGTAAGCCAGAGAGGGCATTGCTGTTTTCTTTTGGTTCATACTGTCTGTTGAAACAACTTTGTAGAACTCAATGCAAATGAACTATCATGATGACTAAATATGCTTGTTTATATCTCATGCTTGAAGAACTAAGCTTCAGAGGGTTTGTGCCTTTTATAAGGCTCTAAAAATACCTGAGTTCCAGTGGGAGTTGGAGAATTCACAGCTTTAAGAAATGACAGTGAAGACAATGGTTCACCACTGCCATGTGGGGAACTCCAGCTCCCACTGCTCTCACTGTGCCAGTTTCAGTGCTCTCTGCCAATGCCCTTCCATGAGCTGATCCAACTTTCTACAATCTGAGAAAATCATTAAAGTATCAGAAGTTAGTTTCTGTTGATTAATGCGTTAAGCTGATTGAGCAAAGTCCCAGATGAGCACCAGGGAAAAAAGGCAGGACCACATGGCCAAGAGCTACAGTGATCTTCCCAGGAGAAAACAGCTTCCTCATGCAGCTCACTCATGCAGGCAAGAAACAGGAAGGATACACAGCTCAAGGTAGGTGTGTGTTTGCAGGGACATAGTGTAACATTCTCTTTTGGTAGTAACTGTCAGCTCGGTCAGCTTAAAGGGACTGTGAAAAGCCAGCTTGAGCTCCCTTCCACATCCAGCAGCAGTGCAGCTCAAGTAATCACATGCCTAATGACTGCAGTTTGTGTACAGTGCATGTGGGTGTTCAGAAGAGAAATCCAAGCGTCAGACTTGCAGTTGTCCCTGAGCTTTACATTTTATACTGGAAAACTGCTGTTTTCTTATAGAACACAGCGACCTATTATTTCAAGATATGATGCACTTGCCAGACACAGAAAAGGTTATACACAGTTGCAAAGTAACCTGTTTATTTACTTTCACCTTTTCTTTGAAGTGGGGGAAAATATATCTGTGCTATAAAGGGCCCCTGGACCAGTAATTTTTTATCTGCTCTCTTATTCACTTTGAGAAATAACGCTGCTGTTCCGATGCCAGATATATGAGTCAATATAAAAGTGACAGAATTCATTCTTTTAGAAATGCCTACTAAAATTGTAGTTTCCAGGTTTAATCAATGGCTAAATTGTACAAGGTGAAAAGAAACAGACATCACAGATGGACACTGTAAGCAAGGAGCATTTTGGTAGTAAACCCAGTAACTTTCACTGCATTGAAGTTTTTGGCATGTAAACTGGCCACATTTGTTCCCATACTTGGAATGACATTTCACTCGTACATTGCCTGGCAGAGGCTAGTCTGTGTGAATATCTGTATTTGGAAACCATGTTGGTTCTCAAAAGCAAGCAGGACTCAAGTTGCTCTGCTGGCTGCCTTTTGGTGGCAGCAAGAAGCACACCTCAGTTTGGAAGAGTTTGATTTTGACCCTCTTTTCTCTGTGAAAGACAATGCACATTTCCAAGGCTTCAAGATACTGTTACAAAAGACTGAAACAGCACCATCTATACTGGTTTCCATTAAGATAAGAAATAATTTTGTCAAACATAATGACTTACACTTCTATTCTTTACTACCTGAGTTGAAATATTTTTCCTGACTGTGCTCGTTTTGGCTGTGTGATGCTTAGTTGCTGGCCGGGGTTAAACCACACTGACTTATGATACAGGAGGTGAGATCAGCACCTTGTGAGGTTTGTTCACCCTTTCTGGATGCATTATCAAAGGTATGGTTTTTTTATTTCAAAATAGTAGTACTAAAGAAGAGATGAGTGTTCTATAGACTTACCATGTTTTTAGAAATGCTTCAAGTTAATGATGGCAATCTACATTGTGAACGCTCTACTGTCATTCACAGCTTAGTATTTACAACTATGTATGCATCAGCACAGTTGTAAGAATGGAAATTAATGCTCTGGTTCAAAGAGAAACTTAAAACAGTATGACATGTAGCCACAGCAACCTTTTGGCCCTGCACTGAGATGTGCTGTCTCAGGCGCTTAGTACCAGACACCCTATGGAAAGGAGTGCCTGACTCAGATTGCCTGATTTGAGAGGAAAAGGGAGAAAAAGTTTAGCCCACATTGTTAGTTTTATTAGGAAGCAATGCAAACTTGGAGGGGTGGACAAAGAGGTAAACACTACAGAATATTACCTTTTCATTACTCATTTTTCAGTTCTAATTCAGAATATCCTAGTTCACCAAAACAGTAGAATGGGTAAGAATTTAACCAGCTTTTACAGCAATTGACTTTGAGGAGATACCAGTGGATGCATTTCTCTCTTGGAACTCCCTCTGTTTAAACATAATTTTACAGTACAAATTCTTCTTTCTGACTAATCATTATTACAGAATCATCTAGGTTGGAAGGGACCTTGAAGATCATCTAGTCCAACCGTTAACCTAGCACTGACAGATCCCAACTACACCATATCCCTCAGTGCTATGTCAACCCGACTCTTGAACACCTCCAGGAATGGGGACTCCACCACCTCTCTGGGCAGCCCATTCCACCTAACTACCCGTTCTGTAAAGAAATGCTTCCTAATATCCAGTCTAAACCTTCCCTAGCACAACTTGAGGCCATTCCCTCTTGTCCTATCACTTATTACTTGATTAAAGAGGCTCATGCCCAGCTTTCTGCAAATATTAATTGCACACACCGTCAGTGCTTTAACTGCCATAGAAACCATGCTGTCAGACCACACAGAAGCAAGATGTAGCCCAAATCCATTTCCATGGATTGTATATTACTTGAACACTCTGGCATAATTGTATTGAGCGAGGATTTCCTTACCTTCTCTAATCAGAGCTATTAGAGACAGCAGGCAACATTCAGAAACACAGGGAAAAGAAGAGAAACAGTAACAGTGGTAGAGAACCAGGCACAGTGGAGCAGCTGCCAGGAGTCAGCAACGCAAAGGGTCATTAGCTGTTGGTGGAGCTGTAGGAGTGCTGTGGATGACAACTGTAGTCAGCAGTAGTAATGGAAAGCAGATGCAGCTATTAAAATCGATGCATCTAGTAAATTGACACAAATGTTTGACAGGTTTAATTTTTTCGCTATAGGCTTTGGTATTTTTTTTGCAAAATATGAAGTTCTTTATCCTAATATATGAAATTTACCTGACTGATTATACATTAGCTTCCTGAAATTAGTCTGAGAAAGCAGAGGATCCTTCCACATCATGTTGCAAATTGAGAGAGAACACAGCTGAACTCCCCTCCTCCAAACTGGAAGGAATAAAAGTCTGCAGAAGACTTAGTCGGAGTAAAAGCAAAGCTGAAGAGATGACAACTTTCTGAGCTTCCCTGCACAGATGCTATAAATCATGCTGCCACTACTGTCTTCGGTCTGCTTTTGAGCTCATGCTGAAGGAAAAGAAAATCTGTTCCATAAGAGACACCTGAGGCCTAGGCATGCCAGGAAACAGATTCCTCACACTTTTTTCTTCCGTAATGAAATTAATAGAACATATATTTTACATATTTTTCACTTGCATATGAAACCTTATGATATTATACCAGAAAGACAGAAAGTATAGAATGACACGTCAGATAACTTTCTCATACTAAGAAAAAAGTTAAATTTTCTGATCTATTTCACAGCAGCTATCTGTGTAGCACATACAGTGCTACGATCTTGAGTTAAAAACAAAGGAAATACCAACCTTGCCTTTCTGAATGGAAAACTTCTTCAGGAACTAATTCTGTAAGCCAGCTAAATGTACTTTCCTTGGAAGAATAAGGCACAAGGTTGGAAAGTTACCAAAGACAACATGATTTCTAACGAAACTGTGCTACCAAACGGGTGGGTTCAACACTTCAACAGCCATCTGAGTGCTGTCTGCTTGTTACCCAGAGATGTTATGATCATTATGAGCACACTGTCATCCATCTGTGGCCTAGCTGCGTGGGATTCCTTAAGCTTTTACCTGTGAGTGTTAGAATTCTTTCTTTGTCATGGCATATTTTTTGATGGACCCAGAAAGATTTGCTAGCACCTTGAAATGTCATGAAAACTTAAGTGAAATTTCCTGAGCCAAAATACCGATGGAAGAATGTGCAGCTCTGGGCAAGGACCTGTGTTAACTGCAATTAGATTCATAAACCTACAGTATCTAAAACGCAAAATTTTACTCATGTGTAGCTCATACAATTCGTAGAGGTAGTCAGACTACAAGAACAGACTACCCAAAGAATGACCTATTTTATGAAAAGCTCTAGGGACACAAAGTCTCATACTTTTATGGCATAAATTATGGCAAAGATGTGTCACTTTCTTCAGAATGTAATTAATATTAATTAAGTAATTCCTACCAATCACCAATCAATCCATTATAACAACCTTCTGATTTTATTTCATTGATGAATGTACTAAATGACTATTTAGAAACAAAATGCATGCTTTTAGCTAGGTGGAGCATTGTCACAAAGAGAAATACAAGAAAGTAGAAGCATATCACAGAATCACAGAATCATCTAGGTTGGAAAAGACCTTGAAGATCACCCAGTCCAACCATTGACCTAACACTGACAGTTCCCGACTACACCATATCCCTCAGTGCTATGTCAACCCAACTCTTAAACACCTCCAGGGATGGGGACTCCACCACCTCTCTGAGCAGCCCATTCCAACACCTAACTACCTGTTCTGTAAAGAAATGCTTCCTAATTTCTAGTCTAAACCTTCCCTGGTGCAACTTGAGGCCATTACCTCTTGTCCTATCGCTCATTACTTGGTTAAAGAGACTCATCCCCAGCTCTCTGCAACCTCCTCTCAGGTAGCTGTAGAGGGTGATGAGGTCTCCCCTCAGCCTCCTCTTCTCCAAACTAAACAACCCCAGTTCCCTCAGCCGCTCCTCGTACGACATGTGCTCCAGACCCTTCACCAGCTTCATTGCCCTTCTCTGGACACGCTCGAGTAATTCAATGTCCTTTTTGTAGTGAGGGGCCCAAAACTGAACACAGGAATCGAGGTGCGGCCTCACCAGTGCCGAGTCCAGGGGTAAGATCACTTCCTTATCCCTGCTGGCCACGCTATTTCTGATGTAAGCCAGGATGCCATTGGCCTCCTTGGCCACCTGGGCACACTGCTGGCTCATGTTCAGCCGGCTGTCAATCAACACCCCCAGGTCCCTCTCTGACTGGCAGCTCTCCAGCCACTCCTCCCCAAGCCTGTAGCGCTGCTGGGGGTTGTTGTGGCCCAAGTGCAGCACCCGGCATTTGACCTTATTGAAACTCCTCCAGTTGGCCTTAGCCCATCGCTCCAGCCTGTCCAGGTCTCTCTGCAGAGCCTCCCTACCCTCGAGCAGATCAACACTCCCACCAACTTGGTGTCATCTGCAAACTTACTGAGGGTGCACTCGATCCCCTCATCTAGATCATCAATAAAGATGTTAAACAGGAGTGGCCCCAAAACCGAGCCCTGGGGGACACCACTCGTGACCGGCCGCCAACCGGATTTAACTCCGTTCACCACAACTCTTTGGGCCCGGCCATCCAGACAGTTTTTTACCCAGCAAAGCGTGTGCCCATCCAAGCCACGAGCAGCCAGTTTCGCCAGGAGAATGCTGTGGGAAATGGTGTCAAAGGCCTTACTAAAGCCAAGGAAACAACATCCACAGCCTTTCCCTCATCCAATAAGCAGGTCGCCCTGTTGTAGAAGGAGATCAGGTTTGTCAAGCAGGACCTGCCTTTCATAACCCCATGTGACTGGGCCTGATCATCTGGTTGTCCTGCATGTGTTGTATGATGGTACTCAGGATGAGCTGCTCCATCAGCTTCCTGGGCACCGAAGTCAAGCTGACAGGCCTGTAATTTCCCAGATCATCCTTCCAATCCTCTTATATATGGGCATCACATCGGTCAATTTCCAATTGGTCAATTACCAGCCAGGACTGCTGGTAAATGATGGAAAGCATCTTGGCGAGCACCCCAGACAGCTCCTTCAGCACCCTCGGGTGTATCCCACCCGGTCCCATAGACTTGTGTGTGTCTATGTGATGCAGTAGGTCACTGACTATCTCCTCCTGGATTGCGGGGGGGTCGTTCTCCCAGTCTCTGTCTTCTGGCTGAGGAGGCTGGATTCCCTCAGTACAACTAGTCTTGTTATTAAAGACTGAGGCAAAGAAGGCATTAAGCACCTCAGCCTTCTCCTCATCACTTGTTACCATGTTTCCTCCCACGTCTAGCAGGGGATGGATACTCTCCCTGGTCATTCTTTTGCTGCTCACATACTTATAGAAACATTTCTTGTTATCCTTGATTGCTGAAGTCAGATTAATTTCCATCTGGGCTTTAGACCTCCTGATTTCCACCCTGCATAGCCTCACAGCATCTTTGTAATCACTGTGAGTGGCTAGTCCCTTCTTCCAAAGGCCGTAAACTCTCCTTTTCTCCCTGAGTTCCAGCCAAAGCTCCCTGTTCAGCCAGGGTGGTCTTCTCTGCCACCGGCTTCTCTTACAGCACCTGGGGACAGCCTGCTCCTGAGCCATTAAGACTTTCTTCTTAAAGAGTATCCAGCCGTCCTTGTCCCCTATACCCTTCAGGACCATCTCCCAAGGGATTCTGTCAAGCAGGTGACTAAGTCAGTCCTTTGGAAGTCCAGGATGTCAGTCCCCTCTCCTGGTCTCTTTAAGAATAGAGAACTCTATTATTCTATGATCACCGTGCCCTAGTCAGCCTCCAACTGTCACATCATCCACCAGTACTTCTCTGTTCACAAAGAGGAGATCCAGCAGGGCACCTTCTCTGGTTGGTTCACTCACCAGCTGCGTGAGGAAGTTGTCTCCCACACATTCCAGGGATCTCCGGGACTGGTCCCGCTCTGCTGTGTTGTGTTTCCAGCAGATGTCTGGGAAGTTAAAGACTCCCACAAGAACAAGGGCAAGCGATCATGAGATTTCTCCTAAGTGCCTATAGAATATTTCATCCACCTCTCTGTCCTGGGTGGGTGGCCTATAGTAGACTCCTACTACAACATCTGTCCTGTTGGCCTTCCCCCTGATTCTAACGCAAAGACACTCCACCCTGTCTTCACTACACTTGTACTCAAAGCAATCATAACAGTCCCTAACATACAGCACCACCCCACCGCCTCTCCTTTCTTGTCTGTCCCTTCTAAAGAGCTTGCAGCCATCAATTGGCACACTCCAGTCATGGCAGACTTCCCACCATGTTTCCGTAATAGCCACAACATCATAATTTTCCTGCTGCATCATGGCTTCAAGCTCCTCCTGTTTGTTACCCATGCTGTGTGCACTGGTATACATGCACTTCAGATGGGCTGATGTCCCCAGCACCTTATCGCGTTTAGAGGTCCTAAGTCTGGCCTGACCTTTCGCAGGTGTTACCACAGTTACATATGTGTCTTTACAAGTTGTCTTCCTGCTTCCATAGCGTAGTAAATGATGCTTTAGACACAGGCATTCCTTTCTCACAAGACTAGCCACAACCCTTTAACTTCCATAGAAGGGCGAATAGTCACAATGGAGGGAAAAGAAAGAAACAAAAAAACCCAAACAAAATACTGTCCACATGGACTCCTTTGGATATGATCAATTAGACAAGATTTGGTAATCTCTGGAAAATGTAGTCCCTAACAAAGCAGTATGGTGTACTAGATATATGTAAGAAAATATGGTCCTTTCCAATCTGACATATATGTACACATTTGTGTGGTTCAAACACTCACTAACACCCTGATTTTTTTAGGAGTACAAGAACACTAGGTCACAAGTTCAACATTACTTTAAATGTACAAGAGATCCAGAATTACAAATAAATTATAGGAATTGAATTGTTATATTGTACTTAAAATTGAAATTATAACAGTCTGACCCATCAGTATGTCAACAGAAAGATAAATCTGATATAAATGGGAAAACAAAGGAATGCAGGCTAGGTTACTTAGGAAGCCAGTGGAAGCAATACAATTACTTCTCTTGACTTCATCCTTCTTTCTCTATTGCTCTTCATCCCTAAGGTTCATCAGTCTTCTTTGTCATATCCTATTTAAATGGGATAGAATATCTATCTCTCAAGTGTTTCCAAGCAAAGAATATTTCGCCTAGGCTTGCACTGTGGCTTGTAGTACAGAGCTTTGGCATGGTTGGAATGCTGACATAGCACAGTATAAATAGTAAATAGTAATTCATAAAGTGAAAATTTTTTGAGAAGAAAATTATTCTAGTGACTTCAAGTTTTACAGAATGAAATCATCCAAAATCAACAATCTATTTTTGCATAATTATGTTCTCACTGAAACTGACTCCAAGTGGATGATATTGATACATTCTAATGAAGAACACTTGACTACTGAAGAACTCGGGGCATAAGAATATCTGAATCTGCCTGTGTGCATATAGACTCTTTCTTCCCTGTAGCATAGATTAAACTTTTGTATTAATGTAATTAAATTATTTAGTCTCGGTATGTGATTCATGTTTAGGCATGGTTACATATGTATATGCTTGAGAAAATTTTTAAAAAGTCAACATAAATGAGCATCTGTGTCAGACAAAGAGCAAATAAGCAGTGCTACAAATTAATGTTTTCACTTCTGCTTGGGTCATGGTTGAGACTTTCAAAACAAAAATATTGTTCAGACAAGCTAAATGACTGCAAAGGTCTCTTAGGCTCTAATGACATATGAGGGGCTTTTTTCCTCTTGGAAACAGCACGTACCAGTCTGTCTATGCAACAAAGTGCTGGAACATGCTGTCTACCTTCAGTACCATATGGCTAAATATTTTATTAAAAGTTATGCTGCAGACGAGCACAGGCTATTCCAGACAAAGACTTGTAGACAGCACGATACAGTGAGCTGGTTTTCTATCTGCAGTAATTTAGGAAGTTATTTCAGAAGGCAAACCAAAGCCATTTTAAATCGAGCATATGGTACAGTTAAAACAGAAGACTCTGAAAGGGCTCAAACAGATGAATTTCTGACAATCATTGATTAAGACTAAACTGTGATACATGAAAGCTTTGCTTGTGTTTTACTTTGTTTGTTTCAAAGCTTTGGATTTTTTTGTTTCCCAAGGACTCCTTAACTGCTTCCCTAGACCTCTTTGTTTAGATCTCCCTATGTAAATCACCAATGGCAGACTCAAAGCCTTCAATGGACACTTGGGCAACTCCTAGAATGGGCAAACTAAGATAAGGGGACTCAAACTAAAGGACACAGAGATACTATCTAGGGAGGATAATTTTGATGATTTAGGAAGAAGGCACCTTGACTTTACTTCACAGCGCATGCTCTGGAAAGAAGGTCAACTAGCGAACACGGTGAAGAAGACTACTTACTTCTTCCCTTGACCACCAAACACCCTCACTCTATTTTTACTATGCATGCTCAGACTACGTAAATTAATTCCGGGAACTCATTATCATAAGACACCCCTTTCCAGGAAATCTCATGAATATGTATGATTTGTGTGTATGTAAACTGATGTCCCTTGCTAGTTCTTGGGAGCCCTCCTGGTGGAGAATCCCCAGGGAGACCCCAGCGCTGCGATAAAGAATACCTGCTTAACAGTTATACTGGATTCTGACTGTTGAGTGAATTTCTTTGTTTCAACTCTGTGAATTTTAGATCTGACCCTAATGACTCCTTCTGGAGAATACAAAATCCAGGCTTTTAGAGTCACAGAATGATATACATTTTAGGAGATTTCATTTCCAATTTACCTAGTGTTTACCTTCCTTTTTTTTAGTTCATCCTGCATCACAGAACCCTCCTGTTGAGATTACAAGAATATGGAATTCATACAATTTCCTGCCTACCATTGTCCTGTTACAAATAATTAAACTTGTGTTTTGATACATACCACAAAGACTAATTCTAAGCCATTATTTTTTCAGCTACTGAAGCTATAAAGCAAAGATTAGGTCATCCTTTGCCAAGCAAAAAGACGCAAGTTCAGAGGAAAAAATACTTTGTGAAAGAACATTTCTGTTCTTTCTGAACAAAATAACAGCTCAAGCACATGCTGAAACTAAATGGCCTTTTATGTTGTTTTATGGCTCCAATTATAAGGATAAGATCACATACATAGTCTCTCTTTTTTTTTTTCCCTAAGTCTTCCACCCCAAGACTTAGGTAACAAACATGCATGAGTGATGGTAACATGCAATCAACCTTTTTTACCGATGTTACTTTAATGGCTATAGATACTGTTTTAACAGATACATTTGCCTGCACACATATACATATTTATATATCCAAATGTGTTCTAGTATATTTTTCCCAGTCTGCTTATAGTAATCACCTTTGCAGTGGTTAGATGACATATTTACATATGGATCATTTAGCATAGCATTATTGTAAGTATAACATTTTTACCTAATCATGAGAATTGTATTTCAGTCTTCACTCCTTGTCTTCCTGTGAATGTAATCTATAAAATAAAACCACCAGTAATTAACACAAAAAAGAGTCTGTGCAATACACTTGGTTTACTGTGCATTAAAATCCTCACCACCCAAGAGTTTGTTGGGGTTTTTTATCTTTATAACAATCAACAGTGATTGTGCACCTTTTTCTGGGCCTAAGATGAGCACTTACTGCTGTGACATCTCTAACAAATAACTTTATTAAGCTCGGATTTTTTTTTCTTTATGTAGCAAATGTACCTTTATGTACCTTTTTAACAGTTTTTTGGGGGTGCTGCAGTTTACAAGAACAACAGAAAACGTGTAAAGTTTTGTAAAAATTGGTCAGTGAAGCAAAGTGAGCTACAAAACATGAGCAGCATGTACTGAGTTCCCTGAGAGACGACAGGAGTACCCCTTTCCCTATTATTATCCATCATCGTGACACACTAGGTGTGTGTCCTTTCCCCACTTGTATCTCAGCTGCAGATCTTCTATCCACAAAAATTATTTTCATCACTTTGTCTATGCCAATATCTCAGTGGACACCAACTCTCAGACATTCTGATAAAGCAGTTGCCCTCAAACAGCATTTGTGACCATGACTGGTAGGTTGTTATTTCTCTGGATGATCTCAGGCATGAAGGGTCCTGCATGCTCCCACGGCTTCTGATCTGTACAGCAAGCAGTTCTGCTCTTGATGAGAGCATCATTCAAGATGCCACACCTTCCCCCTCTATTACCAACAAAACCAGACTGAGCTGAAAATGCTACCACATATTTAGCATTTCTGAGAACAAGTCCATTTATTCTAACATGCAGATATGACTCTAGGAATGTAATTTTATACCCTGTTCCTGAAAAAATCTATGTACATAAAGTAATTAACAGTTGTTTCTGTCTAAATCCAAGTCTGTAAAATAATTCCTCTTCAGATTATACTATAAAACAATCCTCTCCTTGAAGATGTTCCAAACTCAACTTGACAAGGCCATGAGCAACCCATTCTAGCTTTGAAGCTGGCCCTGCTTGGAGAAGGTGTTTGAACAAGACAAGCTCCAGAAGTCCCTTCCAAACTAAATTATTCAGTGATTCTCTTAAGTATGACAGATAGTCACTCACTCAGCACTACTAACCCTGAAACATAGTTATGATCATTTAAATGAAAAAATGGCTAATGTCTTTCTGTGAAGTTTTCAGCAAGGGTATCTACCGAAGAAGCCTATTCTACACTTATATTTACTGATAGGAACCCAACTGCTGAAGAGTCCCCACTGCCTCAGTACAGTTTGTTTCCATGGTAAGCCAGGATATTAAACCTTAGACACTCCTAGCAGGATTAAAGAGTGGTTGGTATGCCTTGATCATCAATTTTAGCCTAGAAATGAAGCAAATTACACCTAGTAAGGTGGGAAGAAGCTGTAAGAGGGAGAGTTGTTTTGTTTTCCTGTGGGACCACAGGGTTTGGTTGCCTCTGATTTCATGGCAATGTTATCCAACAACCCAGTAGGTCCCTACCAGTCCTACACATGTACTTAATAAAAAAAAAAAAAAAAAACAAAAAACAAAAAACAACCCTGTCAGGATACTAAGTATGTTAGGACAGGGTAATCTTAACAGGATTTGTTACCAGATTTCAGTAACAGAAAAAAAAAAAAAAAAAGAAAAAAAAGACATATCTTTCTCCTTTTCATATTTAAGTAAAACAGTTGATTTCCCAGCCTGTCCAAAGCAGCAGCACAACCCTCAGTCACCACCAGCATCGCAGTGGCACCTATGTACATCACCCTTGAGGAGCAGCCTGCCTACAGACCAGACAGCATCCCACTTGTAGTACTGACCTGCAGCTCAACAGCCTCGGGCCTCAAGGTGTTGTTGAGAAATTCTTTTACCAAACAAATTATTAACTTCGAATCTAATCACAAGAGTGATTACAGTGTACAGAGAAGGTATCCTAACCTTGAGAATAGATACATCCTGGCAGAATTGCTCAAACAAGGCTGTTCTTTCTTATCAGTTGGCTTGGCTGGACAACAAAGTTGAGAAACATCCAAGGAGAAGAAATTGTCCTCAAAGGACTTGTGACCAGAAGAGGGAAAAGGAGTAGGGGGCTAACTCCCAAAACAACCACCGATGACCACACAAGACCCCCGCGCATGCATAGTGTAGTTTTGCAATGCCAGCATTATGTAAACGTAGTAGATAGGCAGAGAATTCTCCGACAATGTATGAATATTCATGTATTTAAGGTATATAAAGGATGAACTTTTGTTTTAGTGTGTGCATGTTAGGAGGAATGATCCCCCATGCACCCAGCACCAAATTAAAGAAATGTCTGCTTCTTAATGCTACATTGGTGTGTCCTGATCCAATGTCAGGGGAGGTTTCGATATGATCCCAAGAGTGAGATTAAGACACAAACGAGGTCAAATGCCATACACCCAAACCCATTTTTATTATTAAAAGTGAAGAGTGGTAGCAATAGGACAGAATGAAAGGAAAAGACAGAAATCAAGCAAGCATCTAGAATAGAGTTGAAAGAATAGTCACCACCATAGATCCAGCAGCGTCCCATTGGTCCTCAGTCTTCAGTTCTTCGGTGGTGGTGAAAGGAAGCTGCTACAAGTGTACTTGAAATTGCTAATGTACAGGGATCTGTAAAGTAGGACATTTAGTTTTAACGTTAGACATCTCTTGTGTTTTACTAGCTTTTATTATTCCTGTATTTTTCCTGTATTTTACTGTAATGCATATAATTTCATTTATACTTTTTCCTAACTACCCTCTGTAGTCGTTACCCAGTTACCCACTTATAAGATGTTTTAAAACCCTTAACTCCTTGCCTAAAGATAAAACAGACCTTGGACAGTCTGAAAAAAACCTCCCTGAGTACATCCCTAATAGCAGGAACCTAAAGAAAACAAATGCCTAAGAAGATGCCAGTGTCAAGATAAGTGACCGAAAGCTGGAACAAACAGGAGCTGAAGGATGGATGAAGTAATTCTATGACCATGTACGGACATGAGAAACCTAAAGTTCACTAACGGACAGTGTGAGAAAGGCTGTGTGGACCCCTAAGGAGGGGAGAAGACCCTCACTCTATTTTTATTATGCATGCTCAGACTATGTAAATGAATTCCAAGAACCCATAAGACTGCCTTTTCTAATAAATCTAATGCATATGTATGCTTTTTGTGTATATTAGAGAGTTTTGTTAGTAAGTGCGGCACTTGTGGTGGAGCGATCCCCAGTGCTGCCCAGCGCTGTGAAAAAGAATACCTGCTGAACAGTTATACTCAATCCTGACTGTTGAGTGAACCTCTTTGTCAGTGGGTGCATATAGAGTAAAGTTTTCTGTTGCCTTTCAAACTCATTTGCATACTAAAGAGAGGCACGTATTCCACAAACTCATTTCCATGAGAGATGAGGAAAAAGGTGGAGCATGAGTTCTGCGCATACCTTGAGGGGAAATGGGGTGCACCACCCATTGTCCAACTCAGTCAGTGGTCGTGCTCACCCTGCCCACCTTTGGTTTTGCCTCAGTTCCCACAGATCTGCTGACTTCATGCTTCTTGAGCAATCATCCAGCTTCTGGGGCAAAAATGATCACCTCTTATCAGTTCTTATCACCTCCTCACTGGTGAAGTTGAAAAGTCATTTGCAAGGCATGCATGGCATCTGGCGTACACTATAGAGCCACAAAGTATCGGGCTTATACAATGGAGCTGGTGATCCGTGGTCCTTGTGCTTCATAAGAAACACCTGGTTTCACCCAGTCCACTGTTTCCCCCTTTGAGGTTTATCTAAGGAGTTTGTCAGTACAACTGCAAGGGAGTGGGAGGTTGCATCCTTCGATACACTCCTGCTTCCTTGGGTGACATTCCTTAGACTAATTACAAAGGCCACAGCTGGTCCTTGATGAATGTTCCAGGCATTACTGACACCACCCCGTGACTCAAAGCACACACACAAGCAAGCTTTGAGAAAACCATTTGACATTTCAGTCCCTCACATGGTGTTAAGAGGTTCATTCCCAGTTTTGGTGGCAGTGTGAGCCCACAGGGAAGTGGCTGTCTTTGAAAGTTTTCTTAGAAGCCCTCTGTGGTAATTTCCCTCAGAAAAAGGAGTGATAGGCCAGGGAGTATCACTGCTTGGTAGCCACAGTTACATGTGCAGTATAAATACTTAGAAACCAGAGATAAAGGGAATTGATCAATCTCTCTGACACTCTCAGAAGTGCTCCCATCCAAAGTCCATTTGCTGCTGTTCAAAGGAACGTTCCTTTGCACATGAAGTCCCCCCTCAGCTGACGTTAATGTCAATGTGAGGGGCCGTTTCATTAAATAATTCACCCAGACGCAGGAAGCAGGGCCTCGGCAGGGGCTCTGCACCTCAGCGCGGGGGCAGGGCGAGGCGGCGGCTTCGAGCGCCTCAAACCGCGCGGCACAACCGCGGGCCTGCGGTCGAGCCCACCAGCGGGCCGGCGGGGAGGGCGCTGAGGGGGCCCCCACAGGGTCAGTAGTGGTACGCTCCGCCGGGGCAGCCGGGTTCCCGCCTTCGGGTGCGCGCGCGCCGCTTTTTCTCAGCCGTCTGTGGGGCAGCGGGGCGGGTGTTGCCGCCCGGAGCTGGAGCGCCGTCATCTTCCTCGGTCTATCGGTTATGCCCGCGCACTGAGGAGTAAAAAGCAGTGCTTTGAGTGTTGCGTGCACCCGAGACCGTGAGAAGGTCTTACTTCTACGCAGGGCACTCTGTGTAGACAAACTTCAGGCGTGGGAGAGGGTCGCCAGGTCTCTGCGGGCGTCGCTGGAGGGTTTGCAGTGGTGCAGCTGGTGGCTCTGTCCAGTGGCGGTTGTCTGTGAAATTGGAGGAAGGAAGGGGATTCACCCCTCTTGTGGGTGCCACTTGGGTGGTGGTAAATTTGGTCTGCAAATCATGTTTTAAATGTGCTCAGGGTCTTCAAAGAGTGAGTGGTTAAAGCAAGGTTATAGTCAGTGCAAATGTCAGGTCCCTATCTTAAGAGTGGCATTCAGAATAATGATGACTATTTGAAATGCCTATTATTGAATAATTATTATATTCAATTGAGATATGTAGTTAAAAATTAATATCTACTCATTTTGGTTATAAATACAGGTTTCACTATTACATGAACCAAAAATAAAACCTTAAATTCCAAAATCAGATCATCAGCTACAATACTTTAAAAAGGATACTGAGAGCACATGAATGGTAAGGTGTTAAAAAGAGATTAAATGAAGGGGTCAGTTTTATGACAGTCAAAAATACATTTTAAATCTTTAATTTTCCCCCTAGTGAAATAAATATAGTTCAAAATAGGTGGGAGGCTTAACAAAAAAGCCTTTGGAAGACATAACACATATAATGATATACACAAAAATAAAACTGATGAGTTTTCCTGCTGGAAAAATCCAACATTAATAATACAACATACTATTCTCAATTTACTGTTGCAGTTCAGCAGGAGTTTTATTCCCAGTGGCACTGTTGCCTAATGCTGCCAAGTGCTGAGCACATCCGGCCTTCTGAGAAAACAAGTGATGCCATGGAATAAGGAAACAAACAACAGCACACAACACGGCAGCTCCCCAAACTCCCATCCTTAGTCAAAATTTAGAGGGTAAAACACAGTTTTAAAAGTAGGATGAAAAGAAACGGTGATTGACAAACAGATAGGATGCTGCCCATCTTAAGGACTGGAAAGATCAGGGCTTGGCATTCACAATGTGTGTTTCGATTACCAACTAATAGAATATTAATATATGTAGTTGTTATACAAAATTGAATGTATTAAGTATTTTAAACTCAATTATAACAAATAATTGCATTGTAACAACAGAGGTCATTAAGATTGCTAAATTAGTAAAAAATCACTAACTTAGAAGCATCAGTTCTTTAATGTTACATATATACTTAAAAACTGTTGATTAAAAAAAAGTTAATTAGACTTAGCTAATGAATGAATTTTACTCCCTCTGAGGAAACAGTGGATACAAGAGAAAAATTAGTATTAAACACAGAGAACTAATATCTTTATCTTACTGCTTTGGTAAGAAGTTACATGCACATAAAGACTTGTAAATATTGAATGACTGAGAAAATAATTCAGTTATGTCATTTTGGTTCCAGCTTAGTAGTTGTTCATTTACATACGTATTTCCACCTAACTTTACTGTTTCTGTCTGCAAGCCCATTCAGTTTCTGGGTAGTGCACACATTCTAACTTCTGGTTCATCTCTCTCATTGTAATTTTTTGTTATTTGTGAAAAGACAGTTCATACATTACCACATAGAAATTATGCTTTTGTCTGGAATACATGGTTTATCCGGTATTGGAATTTTTGTTCCATGGAGCCTGATGTTCAGAGATAGTTTCAGTATTTTTAGAAACATTCATAGTGTCTTTCAGTTCCATCTTGCAAATGTATGTTGAAGATTCTCTAGGTAGAGTTTCTCCTAAAAATTAGGAATTGTGTTAATAATCTGGAATTATATGGGGGCTTTTCCAAATACTGTCTTTTTGCTCATATGGTTTAAGTGCTGCAGTGTCTCATCACTAATGTTAAGGCAATTTTTTTATAAGAAAATGTGTAAGTAACTTGAAGCCTGAGTAGATAAGTATTAGAGCATCTACACAGGTAAAAGGTGTAGATCCTGCATTAACGTATGCCTGCTAAAATCACATTTACTTAAGTAACACTTTTTAAGTTAAACAACAAAATTTCATCTGTTGCCTCTAAAATACACACACGCACAGCAGAGAATAAGTAATAATTTCAATTGATTGAGTTTCCTACTCTTTAAAATGAGGACAGGATGACCAATCTGTTTTAGCAGCATATCTAAAGACAAATTGGTCATATCTTTCAAAAACATCCTGTATGCAGACTGCTAGTGTATTTAGATAAAATTGCATCATTGTGTCTATGAAAGTGGATTCAGGTTTACTTAATTGCAACAAAAATTTCCAAATTCAACCATATTATCTAACAGTTTGATACATTTTCCTTGGGCTCTCTGACACTCATTGTGTTTCCTAGAAATGCAAGATGTTAGGTTGGTTGAAGTTTAGTTTCACGTACAAAAATAGTTTTAATTTTAAAAAAAGTATTCTTTGTTCTGCTTACATTTGTGCATATGAAATCTTTTGACATAGTATGAATGAGAAATATATGAATTCATAGACCTATTTTTTATATATACAGTGATCGCCTGATTATATGGTCCAGAAATAAATGAATCACAGCCATGAAGAAACTATGAAGAAAATCAGTGTGGTGAACCTCGATAAACTTTTAGATAACTTCTCAGAGATAGAAAAGGTAAGTGAAGAAGGTAAATAATGTTGAGACTACTATCTATAAATATTTTGTGACATTTTAATAAGCTTTTTAAGCTTATTAATATGCCTTATAATACCAACTTTGGAAAGTGTTTGTATTGACTGTATCTCAGACTAATATGAGTAACTTTTGTGGAGTCTGAGAAGCCTTTGTTTCAGTGCTAGAATTTTAATGGTGCAGAGGCCAATTCTGGCTTCTCAGGAAAAATGTGGGAGTGTCTGTTTGTATCAGAAGCTGCTATTGGTGATAACAGTATTACACAGTTTTGCTGGACTAGCCATTCAGAAATTGTTCCTTGTTCTAGAAAAATGTCATTGCCATAGCAGGAGCATCTGTTCTCATATTCCATATGCATTGAGCTCTCTTTATTTTATGGATATGCCAGTTCTTAAGAGATTGATCCACTGAGGAAAATGAGTACTGTATTTCTTGTCAGACCCACGTTGGCCAGCTCTCTGGTGATTTCCTGATCAGTAAATCCATACTAGACATAATATAAAAGGGGCTTCTTAAATAAATTTAGCATTTCTCATGGAAAAAACATATTATACCAATTCCTATTGTAAGGAACTGAAAGAAGAAATTCCTCAAACATTCAACACAGTAAACCTCAAGGACAAGCTGTGGCCTTTGGATTAGTCTAAGGAATGTCACCCAAGGAAGCGGGAGTGTATCGAAGGATGCACCCCCCACTGCCTTGCAGTTGCATTGACAAACTCCTTGGATAAGCCTCAAAGGGAGAAATTGGGCTGAATAAAATCAGGTGTTTCCCCTCAAGCACAAGTACCCCTAAACTGGATACTTTGTGGCTCTACTGTACAAGCCAGACACCATGCTTGCCTTGCTAATGATTTCACACCTTCACCATGTAACAAGAAGTGGTAACAAGAACTGATAAGAGGTGATCACCTCTGGGATGACCAATAAGAAGCAGGAAGTCAGCAAAAATCTCTGGGAACAGAGGAAAAACCAAAGCTGGGCAGGGCGAATACGACCACCAACTCAATCAGAACCCATGCTCCACCTTTTCCCTCATCTCTCATGGAAATGAGTTTGTGCAATACCTGCCCCTCCTCGTCTAGTATGCTAATCAACTGATAAGATGAACTCAAAAGGGGACAGAAACTTTGCTGTGTGTGCACCCACCACCCAAGATTACCGGACCTGAGACAATGCTGGATCCAGGGGTGGTGATCCAGATTTTGTTGACTCTTTATCTCCTTTTCCTTTTCCTTTTTCCCTTCCCCTTCCTCTTCCCCTTTCCCCTCTCCCCTTTCCCCTCTCCCCTTTCCCCTCTCCCCTCTCCCCTTTCCCCTTTCCCCTCTCCCCTCTCCCCTCTCCCCTCTCCCCTCTCCCCTCTCCCCTTTCCCCTCTCCCCTTTCCCCTCTCCCCTTTCCCCTTTCCCCTTTCCCCTTTCCCCTTTCCCTTTCCTTCCCTTCCCTTATTAGATTTATAAGAGACCACATTGCTTATTAACCTTTTCCAAGTTTAAATTGTTCTCTACCTCAAGTGACACATTTTAGCAGATCATTCGGTGTCGTTTCACCCAAGGGGATCACAGAACCATTGCAACTGTCTGGGCTTCCAGTCCATGACACCTATTCACACCCATTACTCATGTTGGTGCTTAGCAAAGGCATTGACAGCCTCATATGCAAAGCAGTAGGAAGAACCTTGCTGAGGATCAATCCAGAGTGAGGACTACAGAATTGAGAAGAAACCAGTTTATAACTAGTGATGTAAGTCAGCATTCTTAGTTCTGCAGGGTAAACTAGCCATAGCACAGACTCTCAAGTCTAGCATCATTCTTCTCTGTAACAGGATTTCCAGAATGGCAAATAATACAGGTTTGCAGTGTTGTGAAATTTTAAAATTTTGTACTAATTTAAAACTCAAGATTGAAAACTTAAATCAAAAGGTATTAATATAACTTTAGTCTTTTTCCAATTTTCTAGAAAATATCAGAAATTAATGAAATAAATAACCTGCTGGTTCTTCGACTGGAAAAATGTAACAGGTTGTTAACATTAAGCCAATCAAAGGAAGAATCAGTAAAAGAAGGTAAGTTATTTTTTAAAAGCGATATGGTTTGTGCATATATTCAGGAAATTCTGAGAAATACTTCCATTATTTTCAGTCATATAAAATACAAAAATAAAATAGCAAGGATCTAAGATACTGTGTGAAAAGCAGTAATGCTTAATCTGGGGTCATGTAATGGAATCCATCTCATTTGCATAAACCAGATAACTTTAATCCACAAACATATCTTCAGAGCTGGGTTAAAATAACTATTTTCCAGTTGATGTTAATATCCATCCATTTTAAGAGATTTTTGAGTGCATGTAGTATCTATGAAATAAAAACCTTCCTTTTGTATTTTCTTTCACTTTTTCCTCTTCATCTTTTTTCTTTTGATTGTGTTATCTCATTTCCCCAGGGAAACAATGTGTTGACAGGGAAAGAGGGAGAGGATCAGATGAGCTTGGTACACCTGATGATGTTATTGTGCCCAAACGTTTACCTTTCCCATCCATACAGGCCTCTTGAGCTTCTAGTGAACTGCCACAGTTTACAAAGCCAGCCTTTTTAGGCAAACTAACATTAGTAGTTTTACTTGAAGTGCTAGCCTGTGACTTATGTTAATCTATAAGGAGCTCAGATGCCTGTGTAGAACAACAGGGTGAACATTTGGGAAAAGTAAGGTCAGCACTGACACTATCATGCCTCCAGCGGAGCTGTTCCACTGGTATCAGTGTGACAAATGTTATGTTTCACCTGGTCACCAGAAACATTTTGTCCAATGAAAAATGAGCCACATGCATTCTTGAATGCGTATTTTGCTGCCTCCTGAAATGTCAAAGCTTGCCTGTAATTGGAGATGGCATGTCAGACCGGTGGGCTGGTGCTCCAAGATAGCATAAAGAATTATATTTCTTAGCTGCTTGTGTGATTTGGTTTGTTTAGGGACAACCTGATAGCACTGTTTGAGGGTTGGAATATCTTTTCCCTGTAACATGCTGTCTCGTATGTTGAAGTTTTAGTGTTCCTTTTTGAATTTTGCTCACTTAAATTAATTCTGTAAGGACCTTGGGTATTGCTGGAATCTGTGTCTTGTTCTGCCTAGGCATTTGTTTAATTTCTAGAAGACTGAAAAGCGGTCCAAAGTAATTATTCTTTTTATCTGTGAGAGATTTAATCTCTAAAGAGGTCAGATTAAATAATATGATAGCCCATTTTGTGTTTATAACGTCACAGTCAAGATTTTATCTCAGTGACATATCCAATTTGGTCATAAAGTGTAAGGAATGGCATATAATCCTTCAAGGTTGAGTTCAGTTAAGCTGATATCACTGTTGTAAGTTTATTCCATAAGCTGTACTTGTGTTACTGACAGCTTTAATGTGATCACTTTTGGTCATATTTCTTTTACTTTGTATAGCAGATGTCATTATGGTGCTAAATAGTTATGAATGGTAATAATAGTTAAGAGGATTCTAACTGTTCAATGGAAGATAACCAATGAAATGGCATTTACTATTTTATAGGTGGGAATTATAAGCCTCTACATCATAATAAAATGTTTGCCAAATAGAGGAGGAATTAAAGAGAAAACTATTAAATTAATATTTTTTTTATTCTAGAAGTATATCTTTTCAGATGCATATTTGAAAAGAGAAATAATATCTTGAACTTAGCATAGATTTGTGGTTGCTTATTCTGTAGTTTGTAGAGTTGCTGAAGGGTGCATCTTTCTGTAGAACTTTAGTCTCTGACAAGCCAACTTGCTAAAAGTTAAGAAACAGAGTAGGAATAAACTCATGCTGGAGTGAGATTGCCACTTGCTTTCTCTTAGGTCTTCACTGGGACTTAAATAATTTAGTATAATTAGAAAAGAATTGGAAAAGCTATTGAGTGAGTGAAGTTTGCTAATGATGCTAATCTATTCAGTTATACCAAGAATCTCATGATACAGGATGACAAGTGATAAAAAGGGGAGATGAAAACCAGTAGCAGTGCGTTTTATATATAAACAGTGGTTGGCCCTAGTAGGCTACTTCTCAGGAAAGAGATCTTGGTGTCCATCTGGACAGTTCTCTGAAAATATCAGTGGTCAAAGAAGCAAACACAGTGATAGGCATGATTATGGAAGAAATAGAGAAACAAACATCATGTCCCTGTAAAGTCTGTGATTTTCATGTAATGTTATGGTCCCCACATTTCAAAATGGACAGTCCAGAGCTAGAAAAGATAACAGAGAAGGTGGCAAGGTCTGGTATTGTTAGGGAGGAGCAAGGGACAGGGAATCAGGAACCAATCATGTAACAAGGCCCACAGAGGTAGGGGCTCCACCAGCCGAGACTCACTCCCACCGTACTCATAGAGGGCTGTCCCAGTGAGGGCTGCCAGGGTCAGCCAAAAGTCCAGATTACCAAACAAGTATGTAGTGATGGAACACATCCAAGGTCAAGACAGGAGGCTGAGTCAGGATCAGGTTCAGAAATGGTAACAAGGGCCAGACATAGTCTAGTGATCACTAGCAGGTCCCTAGTGATGAGGCAGGTCTGAAATCAAGCCAGGAAGTCACTCCCTAAGGTCATGACCAGGGTCTAGATCTACATGATATGTGGCTGCAACACAGCTGCAGCGTAGCTCAAGGTAGGCCAAAGGCAAAAGCCTGAGCTTAAAAGAACCTCCCAAGGAAAGGAGAGGGAGCCATTTCTTCAAACAGCTTTTTTCAAGGTCACCAGCTGTACAATAAGTTGGCCTTGAGCTCAGCCAAACACTCAGGAGGTGGGTGGGGGAGAATGCCCTTGGGGCCCTCACAGGTTTTGTCACAATTTTGGAACATCTGAAGAAAGACTTAAGTTGGCTGGAAACTTTTCAGCCTGAAGAGAAAGAATAGAGCTGACATGACTCACAGCTGTAAAATTATGAATGGCATAGAGAAAGTGACTAGGGAATTAATATTTACTGTTTAATGTTGTAAGAGAACTAGATGGAAATCAAACTTGTTGACTGATTTAAAACAAACAAGAGGAGGAACTTTTCCATACATTACAAAGTAAAGTTGTTAAATCAATTCCACAGAAGCTTGCGGATAACAGAATTATAGATTAGTCCAAAAAGGTTAGAAAAATTGATGTAACAAAACTTAACAAATTTGTTAAACACAAAAGACAGTACCTGTCACTCAGGTCTCCTTTATTTTTGTGTTTTGGAAGCTGAGAGGATATATGAAGGATAGTGTTTATCCAGTTTTTCTTCCTCTTTCCTGAAGCATATTCTACTGGGTGCTGTGAAGTGGGATAGTGAACTGGATAGAACTTCAGAGACATTTGTTTCTCTAATAAGCCCAAAAGACAATGCAGGACAGTCATTCAGAAACAGATCAAGAGGCCTCATTATTGACAAAAACAGAGTGGAGGGGGTTTATACAAAATAGATTTGAAAAGGGGAAAGGTGGACAAAAAGAAGAAATTATTCTTACCATAAAACCGAAGGGATAAAATATAGCAGAGAAAGTGGAAGAGACAGCTCAGAGAATCAGAGCAGCTGGGATGACTGCAACAAGGACTGTGGAAGTAGAATGGACTGAAAACAGATGAAAGTCAGAAGAGAGATTTGAGTTTTGTAAATAGTACTGCCTCACTTCGATGAGATAAGAGTGAAATGATTTGAGGAGATAGTTATGCTGATATAACTGAGGAGAAGGACCTCTGGAGCTGTTTTGAAACACATGATGGGAAAAAAATGTAAATGGCAGAAATCCATGTAAAAATACCAGAGCAATCAGCATGAAATACGAACTAAAGTTTTAGCAGCAGAGACAGTCAGGAGAAAACAAATAATAATATTGAACTTCTAGTAGTTGTACAAATCAGTATGGATATAGATAGGAGGCAGAATTTTTGAAGACAGGGATTCTGGTCAGTAAGAGAGATTGCAGACTGTTAGTAGCAATAACAAAAAAAAGTGAAAAGCAGAAACTTGGAACAATGTGGGACTTCCACGGGGTGGTTCTGAAAGCTACTTGATGAGGAAGTAAAAGAGATGCCAAAGGGATAGAATGTATTTAGAGACTAAGGCAGTTATCATGGATGTTCTGTTAGGTTAATGTGCTTGCCAATAAGGTAAACACTTCCAAGTATCATGGCATGAAGTGCTTCTAAGTTTATATTTTTGAACTGTATTCATTAATGGTGGTCAGAAAACCGAGTTTCACAAACATTTTGGGCAGCAGATTGCCATAATCTGCAGCAAATGCTGTCAGAGGAACCTTCAGGTAAACAGTTACCAGGTTACTAGAGATCAGCACTGACTGTAACATTAAAAGTATTCAAAAGGACATTATGGTTGGCGTGGTGATTATAAATTATAGTAAGTATATAATGTTTCTAAAGCATTTTGCTTTTTCTTTTTGAAATGGATAGAAATGGTCTTTGCATCTTTATCACATTCACCCTTCAGAAGGGGTAATATCATACTGTGTATTCAGAATCAGAGCACTAAAAGTGTGGTGTCTAGTACTTTAATTCTTTGTAAACCCTTTTGAAAGCCAAAGAACTGTTAAAAAACACTCTTTGTTATTGACGAGATTATAGAGGGATCCTGTGCAGAACTGGAGAAGATGCAAGGGACCAAATGTATCATTCATATGTCCATTCTTACTCTGGCAAGTTATCCTAACAGACTCTAGTTGTGCGAATGGCTTTTATATGCTGATATTGCCAACTGGGACTTGGAAAAAAAGATTTCTCCTAGCCTTATGTCCCAAGATTGTTACTGATTGTTACTGATTTGTTATTAATTTGAGTGATGATTTTTGGTGATTTTGATAAGGAATGATTAGGACTAATCAATTAAGTGGAATCTCACAGAAATATCATTTTTTATAAAAGATAGTGGCGTAATGTTTTAAGTAGTCATAGAGATGTTATATTTAGTTTAAAGTAACCACACAACCAGTTACGCTGCTGGACGAGGTACCATTGTTAGACTGTTCGGTAAGGATGATTTATTGCCCTGTAGACCAGGTGTTTTAAAAGTTGTATTGTGAAAGGGCCTCGAAGCGAGTTAAAATTGCAATGAGAGCCAAAGTCCTTGAGTCAAGGACATTGGGGGGTCTTTCTTTTGAGTCAGTAGTCCGTGGTGGTCGCAAAAGCACTCATTTCAGGACTCAAGTGTGCATGACCGGAAGGAGATGGGAATAAGAAAATGAGTTACGGGAATTAGCATGTTTATGTATGAGAACTTGATTAATATGTATTACTGTATCCTATATAATCAGCATGCTACACGAGTTAGGTGTGCGTTGTTGGTGAGATGACTCCCCTAGCACCCAGCGGTTAATAAAGGGGTGTCTGCTTATCTACATCACAATTGTGTTGATAGTTTCCTTTATCCCGTTTTGGAGACAAGATGTTTCCCAGAACCCAGCTCAGCCACATTTCCTGAAAGTCTCATTTGAGGAGTTGGTCCAAAGGCAACCGAAATTTCTGGATTTGGACAGTGCATCGATTTCTTGATGAACAGTGTCAACACGCAGTCCTAATGTACATACATTCTCAAGTTGAACAGCGTTCTCAAAATTTAACACAAAGCAAATGAGTTTACAGGATAGGTAAACAACTCGGATTTAGAATGTAAGGCTTATCAGTAGACCACAAAACAATCCACAGAACAGCCAAGGAAAATGACCACATCCTGGTGAATGGTTCACATATGATTCCAAATAAACATGCTGCTTACAGCAGAGGAGCAGAGAGAAAGAGCACTATGGAAGGAAAAGCTGTTGTTCCACCTATACTGAAGGATTTGTGGCTACTAGTTGTGGTGGGTTGGAGGAAATGGACTTTTATCCTGGCTGAAAAACTCTTTGTTAGTATGAAAAATAGAAATAGGAATAGCATTTTGCACTCCAAGAAATCCAACAAGTGAGAACCTGAGGACTCCTTGATATCCTTTATTGCAAGAATTCTCTCTGTAGAACTGTTTAAGGTAAAAGAAGGCTGGCAATTCTGAAGGAAATGCAAAGGAAGAAAGAAAACGTCTAAAACTCAAGGGAGAGAGGAGAGTGAAACACTTGAACCAAAGATAAGATGCGAAAAGATGAGCAACTGAGCAAGTATATACATGTGCTGAAAGATCATAAATTAACTGTTTTGTTTTGATAAGTTTTTTGCCAAACAAAGGTGAGATTCAGGACCACAGTTTATGTTTAGTGTAAATCATTGCAGATCCACTTAAGACAGATGCAAGTCTGTCATTCTTGTTTTCTGCTCCTAAACCTTTTCTATGGTTACTAGATGGACTCTTGTGGTGCAGGCTAGAATTCTGAACTAAAATCTACTGTAGTTTTTAAAAAGAAAGCAATCACATTATTGTATATGGAACACTTAAGGTGGCTCTATTTAGCATCTTCTGGATTGCGTGTTTGTTGACTTAGTGTTTCAAAGGTAATAAAGGAAAAAGCGGTTGATGTAATTGCCCTATTAAAAAAGCCAATAGCCTCAATTATAAATGCAGATGGAAAAAACTGCATGAAATTATGGATACTAAACACAGAAAAAGAGCGCTTAGGCTGTTCAGTCTTTCTGCATGTAGGCAGCATTCTTTACAGGGAAGGAACCACACAGGATCCATAGCAGATGCTATGCCAGTGATCCACAAAGCTGCAACCATTTAGCAAAATTTTGCTTTTTCTTCCTTAATGTAGGCAAGCAAAGCTTGTGGGTTCCCAGTAACTTTTTTCCAGTCACAACTGTAATTACATAAGGGATTTGCCAACATACATCCTTGAAAGATAAGAAAGATAAGCAGATATTCTTGGGACTGGACAAAAGAGTGGCTTGCACCCAAATAACTGTGATTCATTGCAAGACTTAACTGCTGTCCTATTGTTTACTGAGGTGCATAGATGCCTTTCAAATTTGTGCATGAATTACAAGCATTTGGGTTTGTTTCCATACATTTTCAAATGGGAGAAAATTTGTAGTAGAACTAGTTGGTACAAATGGGCATGCTAACCTAGTGCTTCCGACTTTGAATAGGATTTTTCGACAAATGCTTTTGATCCAGACAGGAACTGAGGGCAGGCAATGCTTCTGTGCTGTTCGTGCACCCTCTGCTGTTCTTTTGGAAGCATGGAATGGGGGAATACAGCTGGCTAACCTACTCGGCTGCATGGAAAGTGGACTTGATGGAGGAACAGACTACAGATCAAAAAGATTGAATGGAAAACGGAATCTCTGAGCTGGGATCTTAATTCATCTTCCTGACTCCATTACTTGTAATGTAGTCTCTAATTATACAATCTACAATTTTCAACAGAGCTTTGGTCTTACGAGATGAGTAACTGGAAATTAAAAGCCACTTAAGAAATGCAGTGGTACTCTGGAAACAGAAAGAAAGGCTTTAAGAGTAAGCAACCTCAGTTTTAGTGTCCCCAAGTCTTCCCAGTCGTTGGATGTTTTGTAACTTTACTGTTAAGGTTACAAGGAGCATAAGGGTAATAGTTTTAATGAAAAACTAATGTTATATTACAGGCAGTCTATATGGTGTTCAAATATTAAGAATAAAATTATGAAATACAAATATGTAAACTGATAAATCACAAGTTGCATGTATATACATACACACACATTATTATTTTGTTTAAAATGAGGTAATGGGGATATAGTAGCATATTCTGAATGTCTCCAAGTTTATGTTGAGCCACAAGATGAATGTTAATATGCACTTAAAATGGCGTGAGAAACTGCAATGAGGAATAGTGTTGGTCTTGTTAAAAAGAATCTTGTCAAAAATGCTGTCAGGAAAGTAAGCCTGAGTTTCATTAATTACACCAAATTGCTCGAATGCTGATATGGGAAATGTCTATTATTGCCCAGAAAAAAATAACATCCTTGTTTTCTGGCTAGAAACAAGAATGTAATAGTTTTATGAAATTCTTTGTATTGCTTGATAAAATTCGTTTTAATATATTGTCAAACTAAAAGCTAAAATTAATCAGTAATCATGCAATAATAATTTATTTCTATAGTCAATAAAAATACTTAGATTAATATTTAATCAATATTCTTATAAAATATTTGAGAAAAGTTCATAAAACATTAAAATTGTGAAGAAATTATTAAAAAATACTGGGTTTTTCATTTCTTTTAGAATGTACTACTCTACAGAATGTGATAAAGGGCCTAACACAAACCATTGAAAACCACTGTAATGTGAAAGGTAAAAGCAAAAATGTTCTTGTATATTGTACTGTAATTTAGAATGAGCAGGCATTTAATTTTTTTGTTTATATTTACTGTTTTTTTCAGAGAGAGAAACTCACTGGCAGCAAAACATAAAAAAAATATTTAAAATCAATCTTGTGCAGATTTTGGTGCTCTATATGCTTAATGAATGCCTATTCCTATTATCCTACTTGGAATCCACATGTAAAAGAAGTCCTGTCTCAGTGAGGTTTTTTAATCAATAGCTCGGCTTTAAATTTATTTCAACATAGCACAGACAATTTTACAAAAATTGAGAAAGTGTCATTCAGGTGTTGAACTGTAGTCTATTAAAGTGTTTATGCATATTTTTTATCACTTTGTTAAACTAAAGAGTCTTAATCCTCAGTGTAATGCTATTAAAATGTAGCTGTTATCCATAAATACTTGACAATTACTCACTGGTATTTTAAAATATGTAAATATTTGCTATATATTTATACCACAGTATAGCTGTACATCATGTAGTTAATTTTCTACCCATTGTGTGTTTAAGGTGTATATGCATAAACATTAATAAACTTCTAAAAAATGGGAAGTATAGGGCTGCTTTTAAAACTCAAAGTGACTTCTAATAATAAAAAGAAGCATTATCAGCTTTTTCTAAATTCTGTTTTTGAGATACTACTTTCCAGCTTTTGGGAAACAAGTACTTAAAAAGTTGCATCTTCCAATTTGAAGCTGTTGTAGCCATTATAATAATCTTTTATTTTCTGAGCCAGAGAACTTCGCATCCTGATTTTCTTGAATGCTTCAGTTATCAGAAGGCTAAAGACAGTTCAAAGTAGTAATATCAGACAAATATTATGATTAAACTGTGAATTTTCTTGTTAAAAAAATGGAGACTGAGATTATATAGCTCTGTTAATTATGATTATCACGTCTACAAAAAAGTTTCCTAAAGTTCAGACAAGTCAAAAAATGAAAGTAATTTCCTTAATAATACTGTCAAAATGTACTTTTTAGTGTATCATATAGTTTTTTTATTTATGTAGATGAAAATGATAGACTGAAGGATACCATTCACATCTTGGAAGAGAAATTAAAGACTCGTGAACAGGTACATCACAAATGATCATTCTTTAGGTAGAGGAATAATATTTTATCTCTATTGTAGCAGTTCATATATCTTCATATTCTTGGGTCTGCTACCGATACTGTTATTGTTGTACTTTTCCTAACGTTTGTCATGTGGAAAAAGACCAGTGTTGTTCTCATGACAGTATCAATATGAGAATGTCTCAGAGAGTCTGAGAGGTGAAAACTAAGTGCTGAGAACTCTACCTCAATCTAAGATGCAGTTCTTTTTTTTTTAGCTGTATTTAGCTTTAAATTCAATGTTGCATTCTAAAATCTAATCCTTTGCATTAAAATATATTTTTGTGTGGAAATAAGGTTTTGATATTCATGAAGCCTGCTGTACTGCCAGAGAATCAAGAACTGTCTGAATTTTGTCTATAGTTTCTCTGGGAGTAAATGCTACGAAGATAATAGGTCTCTACTTTTTATCTGTGTCTCATAATAAATTCCATTTACCATCTCTCTACTTTTTATCTATGCCACTCATTTTGGGAAAGGAGGTAACACCAGAAGGGCTAGTCACAAGTCGTGTTAGTTCTCTGTGCTAAGATTGCTGATCTGTTTGTTACCTGGATAGGATCAGGAATCTCACTGCTGATTTTCTTTGCCTGTGTTTGTACTACGAGTTAAAATTAAATTTTTATACCAATAGAGCTGTTATCTTGACAGTTTGACAATAAGTAATGCCTTCTTCAAGACATGAGAAAACTATGATTCTATACATTACACACATGTGTGGGCATGGTGGAACATCCTAGTGTTGTTCTGAAGACACTTACTTGACTATCTACTATTACCACCAATCAGTAAGCGCCTTTGTGAGTGCCTCCGAGCATTACTCTGGTGAGTGGCCACCTACCAAGGTGGCTCTGACAAGAGCTTTGGAGGAAGAACCTCTGCATTGGCAGCTACAGCCAGTTCCTTGGTAATTCTGGCGTAGGTATTGAACCAAACTTACAATAGGTGTGCTCAAACTCAAACTTGAGTATCAGTGCCACCAGCATCACTACTGCTGATACACTGACGTTTCTACTGTATGAAGTCGTGGAATCCTTGGTATAAGCAATATTAACAAAATTCATATCTCAAATATGATGTTGTACAATCTTACAGTCAAAAATACATAAAACTAGTCACTTAATCTAACTGCAGCATTGTATCAGATCCTAGATTGGGGAAAGGGGGTGTTACCTGTACCTTTGCCTGTTCTCCTAATAAGTACCATTTCTAATTTTATATTAACTGATAGCTATAATACAATGAAATCTGTCACATTTTTCATCTGTGGACTTCAGCCAGATTGTGTAAGAAGTAATTGGGCATTTTGTATTTATTAGATCAAGGATAAAACAAGTACTGAATTAGAGAGTACTGTACATTTTTACATTATTGTTATGCTTTGCAGAAGACTAAGAGCACAGAAACCCTGAGATTTTTATGAAGCTTTTTACATTTGCAGGAATATAAAGATCAGATTGAGAAACTTATGATAGAAATTAAAAACAAAGAGGAAGACCACAAGTCAGAAATAACACAGCTGAACTGTGATATAAGAAAAAAATGTAAGTTCTCTGAATACTGAATGCTATAGCATTGGGTAAAGCATGCTGTAACCTGTAGGAGCTATACTTCATCTAGGACAAGTTCTACTTCTTAGTGGAAACATATGAAAGCCAGAATTGGACAGTCTTTAACTGAGTATTATCTTTGCTCAAGAGAATAGACAGTGGCAATTAGACAATAATACAGCAACACAAGATGAGCAGAAATTCCCAGAGAGGTAGAACAGACGCTGAGAACTTGGACCTAAAAATCTGAAAGAACAAAATTTTGGGTTAAGTGTTGACTGGAAAGTGGCTTTGAAGTATAGACTGCTGTTAAAGTGTTCCAGCTATGCTCAGGAGAATAAGACTTTTTTTCACAAATAAATAATACTGCAATGAAAAAAACCTGATTTCAATTCTAATTTTTTCCATTACTGGCATATCCTTGATTTTTTGGTCATTCATGTAGCTGAAAAAAGCCAAACTCTTTGTAAAATATGATGCTTCTTTAAAGAGACTCTGTCTTACTGGGTTGGGACAGGGTGGTTTTCATATAAAGTATGTTTTTTGCTTGAATGAAATTGTTTTCCTGACCTGCTGTTCAAGAAAGTTTTAATATTTGGGAAATAATGTTATTTTTCCATCTAAACATCTTCTATAATCATCATATTTGGTATTTCTGTGTTACTAGTTGAAGTAAAAGAAGTGGAGTATAGAGAACAGAGAGAGAAAAGAGAACTGGAAATATTAGAGTTAACTAGGCAGCTGAAAATTCAAAATGAAGAGAAGCAGAATGAAATAATTAAACTGCAAATAGAGGTATGCATTACAAAGCCAAGTTAAAGATCAATTGGGTAAACTTAGAAGAGACTGTGTAGTGAAAAACGTTAATTAGTACTTAACAAAGTAGTGTGGTAGAATCTAGGAAACTTTAAAAACTATTGTCTTTACAAATATCAGTGGCATGTGCTCCCTCCCATAATGGTATCTGAATCGCTTCTGCTCAGGAATCAAGTTCTGCCTACCATATAGGGAGACTGAAGTTTGCTGTGTTCTTGTTTTAAATTAAATTATTTTGAAAATTTTGCTATAATTTTTTTTTTTTAATGTTTCTGCTTATTTTTATTCTTTTTAATTTCTGAATGCTGGGAAGATATATTTCTTTACAAATTTCCAAGAGCTTGAAGACGTCTAATCCTGTGGAGATTCCAGTCACAGACTTCAACACGTATTTCATGCCTCTGGTTTTAAGCCACTCTTTTTACAGAAACAATTAGGGAACTACTTCAAACCTTTCACATATCAAAAAAGAAATAAGGTGTGAAAGGGTTCAGGCTGAGTTATCCTTGGAATGTGAGGGAAGGATGATGGTTTCAGAGGTTTTTAGCATCCTCTGCATTTTCTCTTCCTGCAGACATGTGGCTTTGGAGCCTTCAAAATTTTTTTTAGTAGTCCTCTTGTTCGCCTAAATTTATTTGGTTTATCATATTTGTACCATTTATTTTTTGCAGTATTTTAAGGCATTTTTTAAAGAAACGTAGCTTGTAATTGCATTCTTTTTAAAATAAACTTAAGTAGCTTCATTGTCTTAGGCCGAAATAGTAGAAAAGCTTGCAATGACTACTCTCAGGTACAAAATCTAATGTAAAAAAAGCGAAAATTATAGTTGTATTATTTAAAATAATTTTTTTCCTGTTGGTTCTTAATGTTTGGTCTTTTCCCAATTTCAGTTCAATGCTAAATTAGCAAGAGTTCAGAATAAAACAACAAAATCATTTGCAGATGCTTCTGTCTTTCCACAAAGTATCTATCGAAGGGTATGTATTTTAATAGCCTGCAGACACTACTGTTACAGCCTGTTTGAAACAGCAGTTCCCTGGGGTTCTACTCTGTTCTGCAATAGAACTTTGGGGATGGGGCAGTGGAGCTTCATGTTTAGGGGTCCATCTTACTCACTCCTCCACCCATCCCTCCCACCTCTAGACAACTTATTTCATGTCTCTGCACCAACAGTGATATAGCTGGGGTTCAACAACAAAAGACCACATGCAAAGTGGTTTTAGTACAGAATTGTTGACCTGGGAACTTAAGAGAGAACTGACATAAATAACTGTGACAGAAATTATATATGTGCATTATCATTTTTGTAGGCTTGAGACTTTGGGATGTCACAAAAATATGATTCTGGTGAAGTTATCTTTGTAATTTTGTGATACAAAATACTGAGAAAAATATTCTTATTAGAATATTTCTTATTAGTAACAGCATACTGTATTGTTACATAATTCTATGTGATGTTTAACAATGAAGCGTTTGCTTGCATTTTTACAGAAGCTGCAGCATCTCCAGGAGGAGAAAAACAATGAAATTGAAATTCTTCGAGACACCATAAGAAACTTAGAGCAACGTCTCATTAAAGCCCAAGACCTGCACTTGAAACAGAGGCGCCTTTGAGTAAATGACATGATGTATTTCAGTACTACATACATGAGAAATGGAAACAGTCTATTTTAAACTGTGCTCCTGAAAGTAAAAACAAGATATGAAGAAATACAGAATATTTTTTATTGAAAACGCTCTTGTCAGATATTCAGAGGCATGCATTCTGTGTATATTCAGGGCTACTTTCTTGCTAATCAGTATTCACCATAAAAAGATTCAGGTTTCGTAGGAGTAATAATTTCCCTATTAAACCATCATTAATTATGGTGTACACTTTCAAAGCAGTTTTCCTTTCTTGAATATTCTTCTCTTCATCCACGAAGCCTTCGAACAACTGTAATTTTACTTCAACTCCGTTAATCAAAGGTTAGGAATGCTAAGCTACACAGGGAGAAGTTATACAAGTGTAAGAGATATATTGCCTTACTAATCAATACAGACTTATCAAATTCAGCACTGTTAGAAACAAAGAGAAACATTAAACCAAGATTAAATTTGTTCTGACCCTCCCTCTTTTTGATACTGATTCTGCATGAAGAGTTGTTAACATTGCTTCTCACTTTAGGCACAGTCTTACTGATTTAGTGGGATTTTACAAGCTCTAGTAGTATGTATTAATGGACCCTGATACCATATCTAAGCCACAAAAGTTAAGCATATAAATCTGTTACTTTAAAATAATTCAATTACTGCTTCTATCTTACATTTGAGATAAAAAGTTATTTTGGCACATTGCTTAGAAATAAGCTTTTCTTGTACATAATTTGTATCCCCAGGTTAGGAAAAAAACCAAACAGCTTTTGAGTACGTTCTACCTTCTTAATAAAAAATGATTAAAATATCTCTTTTGGTTATCTTCTATTCTTGATTGCAAAACATCAGACAAGAGCCCCTAGGTCATAGTTTATGCTCCTGTCCTCACAAATGCAAGCAGAATGTTAGAAGAGAAACAAGAAAGACAAAGTAATCAAGAATGCAGACACCTTCCCAGTGCAACTGAAAAACAAACTACGTGTCAATTAAATTCCTTTAAATTATGAAGCTTTTCACTGATGGTATTTAACAGGTTTTGTGTAGTTCTAAGAGCTCTGCTCAAAAGTCTGCTTCTTTGCAGTATTTTAACTCTACGCACCTGTCTTAGTATGTTTTTTAATTGGGGGTAATAAGAAGATTAAGTATCTGTTAATTTTGCCACTCTCGCAATGACACAAATTTAGATAGTAGGACTCCCTTGCATTTTTAAGGTGCTTAGTTTGTTTTTCAGGCTCAGTTTCTTGCCTTTTCCTGTCACTGTCAGGTGTCAATAGTTTCACTTGCTCCTGCTGCTGGTGACTGTCAGGCAGCAGCGAGCAGACGTCACTGTCAAGATTCAGTGATGTCCTCTGCTAACAGCTGCCCATGTCACCTGCAAGAATTTGGAAGTGCTCCACGACACTGTCAAGTGACAGAATTTCCTAGCTCTTCAAACAGAAGGTGTCGACAATGACAGCATCAGCTACTAGAAGTTGAGTCTGATGCTGTCTGCCAACTTCAAGTTAACTGGTTTTTACAGCCAGTTTTCCCCTTTTTTCATAGCTTTTTATCTTGTGTTATTTCCACACTTTCTCCTGGAGGAACAGGGTCTACCTGTTCATGACTACCTGTCTGATCATGTCTGTTATGGCCAAAAACTCTATGACGCCGACCACTGTGAGGATGATGTCTTTGCGTTTCAGAAGGAGCCTGTCGGTTCTCGTTTTTGGAACGGTGACTGCCCTCACGATGGTGGTGGTGGTGGTTGTGTCTATGTCTGTGCAGGTTGTGGTGATGTGAATGTTGACCAGTTGGTTTGGGTTCTATCTCTGATAGCTTTTCATCGGCTTTTTTAGTGATGTTTTCACATGTACCATCAATATCGGGTTTCTGCAAAACAGAAGCTTGCATTAAATACAAAACATATTTAATTAAACTAGCTGTATAATATTAATGATCTTAACATTTTTGCAGAACCTGAAACCCAATTTTAAATTATTTGTGCTACTTTGCTGAAGAAAGATATGAATGTTATCAAAAAAACCCTCCTTTTACAACACCACTGATAACTGGACAGGGCTCTTAATGTAAATTTTTAGGAATTACAATCCAAATAATTGTTAATAAAAATATTATTTTTCTAGGATCCCACATCTGACCTGCCTGAGGCCTACATTTACCTAGAAAACTGGATTATGGGATCAAAAATTATTATTCTCATTGAACCTTTATGACTATGTATGTACTTTTCCTGAAGTCCTTGAAGTAGTTCTTATCTTTAGTTATATGTAAAACAAAGCTACCCTTCTTTTATAACAGTAACAATAATTTGTCACTTTGTATTATGACTTTTTTAAAATTAACTACTATATACCATGTTTAAATGTAAACTAAAAGGAATAGTAACTCAAACCAGCTCAGATTTGATTCACAGGTTTTAAAAAAAATTACTATTTAAGTACCTACCTGTCCCCAAAAAACTAGAGTAGCTAATTGGTCACTAGTTGTACATAACTCCAAAAACAGAATTAGCTTCCCAGATTGCATTTAGATTTCTGAAAATTATTTGCATTTCTATCAAGGGCAGGAATTCAGATAACCAGTCTATTATAAATCATAATTAATTCACTTTGAAAAATGTTTAAAAGCTCTCTGTCAATACACATTAAACATGTACATTCTAAATCATGTCTTTTTGCATTAATCATACTGAAAGTTTTTTTTTAAGTACCGGTCAAATCCAGTTTCCTTTCCTAGTATATACAGAATCAAACAAGAAAATACCGTGTAAGAGCAGTTTCCACACTTGTTTTCACAGTAGGCAATCTTAATAGATTCTTCTACATATTGGAAAGACAGGAAGGAATAGGGCAGACCCAGATGATACACTAGACGGCCACATCTAAGGAGAGAAAGAACTCTGTGGTTACATATACATAAAAATATACCGAAAATTAAATACCTCTTCTTATCATACCTTATCGTGTTCACATCAATCCACCCACACTGTACAGTCCCATGAAGAGTGTTTCTGTCCAAGGAGTTTACAGGTAAAACCAGTATCTGCCACTCAACTGCATCAATCAATAGCGTGAAGTGTGACTTCTGGCTGACGTAGTAACTATACTGCCACAAGCCTCTAGTTTATTGGCATTCAGATTAGCAAAGGTACACTCATTACAGACCTCTCTTGCAAACGAGGAGTGCTGTTTGCAAACATGGTTGTTGCATCATTGCAAAGAATGTTTTCATGCAACATAACATGTATTTTGATTGGAATGTGCATCACCATGCATCTGCATTAGTGATTTAGAGTGCATGAAGGGATTTTTATGGTGCCTATTTGCACCACGTCTGTACTTGAGTGTTCTGGTATGCACCTGACTACACAACTGGTATGTTCAAAGGAACTGGAGTAAATACGGAACTTGTACACAAGGGCACCTTGTTAAGTACCCCACCTGCAATGTCAACACACAGTCCTCCATCCTTACCTCCCTACCACTCCGCAGTGCACGTCTAGGACCAGCAACAGGCAAAGACATCATTGCCAATAAACGCACAATAAGGACATACATTCCTAGAACCATAATGGATCATGGCCAGACTAGTGCCAAACCAGTTTGTAGTGACAGTGTATCCTATGTGTTGACAGCACAAAACTGTTGAACCTTTCAAGTGCTGTGGGTCAGGTGTCAGCTCTGGGGTCCCTCCATGGACTACATACAGCCTTCTGTTTGTCTGTCATACGACAGAAACCTTCCATACTTAGGTGTATTTGCTGCTGTAACATGCAATCACTTTCTAAAGATCATTCCAGTTCTAGTTTCATCCCACAAGCCTAATTTAGCTAATGCGTTCAATTTCATCATATTACCAAAAAAAAGTTAATTAACTTTCTAATTCTTTATTAAACTTAATTATGCCTCAGTGCAAAGTGAGAATGTTCACTACAGTAATACAATAGTAATTAGGATGGACATGTTAGAAGTGCAGGACTTGTAGAATAATTTCCATCAGAACTGAAAAATCAGGATTTCAACTAAAGCATTATTACTGATTCTGCCAAAAAATACATGTCCCAGAATCCTATGATCAAAAAGCTCTTTTATTCCGAAGTCATAAGTTTCACCTAAGGACTAATTTTTCTGTATGGCTACATGACATTTTCGACAACTTCAGTCAAAATGTTTTCATGAGAACTCAGATAGCTTTTCTCACTTGCTTCTACTATCACATACATGGATGTAATGAAGTTGTCTGAAAATAAAATCAGTGCAAGACCAGACTCATGCTATCAAATTCTACACTCAGTTATATTCATCTAGGTCCACAGTAATTATAAAGAAAAATGTATTTATCCCAAACTAACTTAAGCAAAAGCAGACTTCTTTTGTAGTTTCCTTTTCCTCATAAACGCAAGTGCTTTACTTAGTGCAAATTAGAAGTTGATTATGTCTTTGTTGTGAGGTAACCAGGTTATTTGCAAATCAATGAAATAATATAGATATTTACAAAGCATTACTCTAAATACATACAAATATTTTCCTGTGTTCCCCTCTAAACACAGACCTGTCATAGATGAGAAAGTCATCTTTGTTCCCATTTAAGGTAGTCCAGACATCAGCTTGCTGTTCATCTTGCTGGTAGACAGTAATAGAGTCTGAAACACTTTCTTTCAGTAGGTGAAATTTCCTCTGGGAATAAGTTCCCTGATGGTTGACAATCACATATGAGATGTTGACCAGTCCTTCATTCTCTAACTTTACTCGCAGGTCCTCCAATCTAGTGGAGAATGTAAAGAAGACAAATCATAAGTCATTAGAGAATCTAAGATTTGCCACGTTCAACAAAAGTTAGTATGCTCCATTTTTGCTTTTATTACAGTGAATGTTGTTTTCTCCCAGTTTTAATGGCCACAGTCTAACACTATTAAAACACCCTTGCCATTTGCCATGACCATCAACTAGACTGTCACCAAACCAGACTCTACAATAGCTAATGTGCCACGGGTCCTGCCCTTGTAAGTAGAATGCAGTACTAAGCAGACATCTGTTTTCAGACTGAATGCAGTGTTATTTTTATTTCAGTTCTTTCACAGTCTTCGTGGTCCAACACAGTTAGTTTATCTGATGCCTTTATTTAAAGGCGGAGGTTTTGGTCACATAGTTGGTTAAAGAATGCGTACTATAAATGCAGCAGGAAGATGAATAATCAAGAAAGCAAACCCACAGTAAAAGGCCAGTAGCTTTCCCACTCATCTTGACACGGCTGTTTTCTATGACAACCAGAAAAGGGATGTTACAGCAACTGGGTCAAAGGGATGGCCATAGAATGTGTGCACAAGCTGTCTGGCAGTTATTCATCTTTCCCTATCACAAAAGTCCTTCTTTGCTCTATAGTACAAAAAGCTGCTTTCTTGCTGTACGATGCAGGTTTCTTTTCTTTTTGTTTGTATCCTTCCTATTGAATTTCTATAGAAAACTTTTTATTTTTTTTCAGTTTCAGGAAATAGTCTAGAACTTGAAAGATTCTTTAAAACCTTTCTAAAATATACAGACTTAAACCCAACTACCTTGAAAGTCAACCACAAAGCCCACTTTTGACTTTGATGGAGCCAGAGATTTACCACCACTTTTTCAAGTCTAGTTCTTAAAAAATTTGCAAAGCCTATTATAATATGAAGCTATGTAGCCTAGAGGGGGAAACTAAGATGCTATTAGAGTGACTAAAATCAAGCTCTGAAACCAGTACCATGAATTTTGAAACCAAAATTATTTCACAATCACTAAATCAATCCAAGATAAGGGCTGTACGCAACTCCTCTTTGGGTCAGCTCAGAATTATTTTCTTGCTGCTGTTACTGTCATGATACCCAATTATTTGCACAGAAGTAGGTTCTAGTAACCAAAGCATCAATATCCCAGGTCTTGTATGAAAATATAACACTGATCATTCCCTTGAATGCTTCATCTGTTTTTTGAAAGACCAGTCTTTACCTTATCTTCTGATTTTTTTTTTTTTTTTTTTTTATATCTAGGACCTCTAAACAGAGCTTGAGAAAGCATATTAAAAGCACATGTCTTGATCTGCCTTTTCCCCTACAGATCTTACGTAAGAAATGAGTGATTACAAATGTCCATTTCAGGTGTTCTAGCCATGTCAGATTATGGTCAGATTATTTCTTGGCTTCAGCATTTTTGCTACATGAATCATCTGTTGCTAACTGAAGCAAGGAAAAATCCGCGACACTGGCACAGAACACTCCTGCTAGAGTTAACCTGGTCACTAGCTGGGATGGCAGCAGTTGAGGAAGCTAGAGTTCACTGAGTGCATCTGTAGTTGGGCACATGGATTATCCTTAGATGGCATTAAAAAATTGACCAGTCATGTTTTAACAAAAACTGGGAAAGGGATTTGCGCTTACCTGGAAGCCTGCAACAGGCACAAGTATCAGCTAGCTTGGAGGAGAGCCACCACCGTCACTGAGCCCCTGGAGTTCAGCATTGGGTTCTCCTCCCCAATATGCCATTCTGGGGGCTCCCTGCAGTTCTGGATCTCTGTCCCTCCTCCTGGGAGGAGACAGAGAGCCAGAACTAGCCCCAGCCCTGCCCACATGGCTGGGCTTTCTCTGAAATGAGAGAAAATAAACAAAATGAGATCAACGCCTAAACAAAGTTCAGACTCTGAAATCCCATAACAAAACACAGCAGAATATTGGCTCTATTCAGTTTTTAAAAACCCTGTAAGAATAAATTTGAGCTACTTTGTTTACTGCTTGATCATATTTCCTTCATTTGGAAGTGGAGTTCTATAATAAACAGGCAGTATTTTTTCTGTTGTATGTAAACAGCTAAAAAGTGTTCAGAATAACTGGATTTTCTTTTAATGCTGCTGATCAGTCTACATTGTTCCTTCCTCTTTGTAATTTCTTCTTGACTGCTTTTAACACTTCAGTGATTTTAAAGTGGCCTCATTTTTTGTGTTTTGAAATCAATTGTGCTGAGCTAGTTAACACCAGTAAGAATCTAGACCAGTTCACTCCAGATTCCAGAGTAATTCCACTGATTTAAAAGTACTTGCAGCAACGGTGTATTTTGGTACACTGCAAGTATTAGAGAACCTGGCAGAAATTAAAAAAAAAAAAAAACAACTTAAAGATTCTTACAAGTCGGTCTGTAGTATTTGGATCCCATTGAGAAAAAAAATCTCTTAAGAACACAGGCACTAGAACAAATTTTGCAAAAACAGGAAATGAAAACAGTTTCAGGATTCCTCAGATCTTACAAAATCTTCTACCCACACAGTACATTTAATGTTTATAAAAATCAAAGCATGTGAGAAATTCTGTAACTATCTTTTCCTCTTATTCCATTAACATAATAATTTTGGCTTAGTATGTTCAGAAAACACTCATTACTGAGAACTACATAAAATTATAAAACTGGTCCCCAACATGTCCCACGTTGTGGAATTGTGTAATTTCACCACTCACATCAAAGTGACAGTAAACACAGAATGTTTTGGAAACACCAAGTTCTTATAAGTAACACAAATTTCATAGATCTTATTATATTCTTTAAAAAAAAAACCCCCAACACTTCAATAATTGATCTTTTAAAACAAAAGCCAGCTACTGCAAAGCCAACATAATTTATGAAATCCATCTGTCCCTGAAGTTTCTTTCCTGCAGTTCTACCAAAAGCATTTCAGGTACAGTACTTTGAAGATTAAATTGTGCTCCAATAGATATCAACACGGCCAGTTTCTTACTTCTTCCACACATCTGGAAAGCAGCCCACCTTTATATTCATTATAAACACATGAAACTCCTACGACATCTTGAGATCCTTCTGTGCCTTTATAGCCTTCTGCAGCACTGGCATACAGCACCCAGCAACAGCTGTCTCACCCTGTGAACTAGATGAGAGCTATGTTCTGAATTATACTTCCCTTCACATTTCAACTTTGTAGTTGGTTTCGAACGGAAATTTCCACAGACAGGCTTTTCAGCCAAAGAAACAGACACTCTGCCAGATCTTAAGTTACGAAGCTCTTTCATAGCAAAACCAGCAGACTTACCCTTTACTCCCCGCCCTCCTTGGCAGCTCTACTTAACTCCGCTGCAGAAGAAAACAGCATGGGGAAGAGGGCTGTGGTATTTATATGGCTCTTGTTTATCTCACTTTGCAGATACGGTTCAAAGTTCAGGGAGCTTATTCTGAACGACCTTGCAAGCAAAGCAAACCCCTTTCGCAAAAGTAGTCAAAATATTTCTCTGTTAAAGTAATTCTCAGTGGAAATCATTTATTGTGCAGAATGGCAGGGTATTTTTAATATAATGACTTTGAATATCCGGTTATGCAGTTTGTCAGCCACCCCAGTCAGCTGGAGGTAGTGGTACAGTCAGAGGAGGGGGGTGGGCCGAAGAGTCATTATTTTCTGAACACAGTGGTAACCACAGTGAGAGGGGGAAGGTACTTCTCTATTTATAAAAATGCTGAGCTAGTAGGTTTTTCTCTCATATGCTTTATCTGATATTTGCCTTAGAGAACAATGTACCCTGTCTGAGGACGCATGCAGTACAGAGCTCCTTTTGCCCAGCTGCTCTTGATTACATCACTGGGCTTTAAAGCTTTCTCTAGAAGCTGCCAGTTTATCAACTTCTCTTGAAGGTTAGAGCCCAGATCTTCAGTCATTTAAATCAGTGCAGCTGATTTGAAAGCCATGAAACTCTACCAACTGGCAACAGCCACTTAACTCCCTGTATTAGTCAAGTTTTCTTAACATCATCATCAACTGAGGTGTCTGCTGACATTCAGCTTAAATTGTTTCCTTACTCTCTTTCCTCAGTGAGAGAATTGTTTATGCACAGTATGTTTTGTTTTGACAGAAGTTTGCTTGATTTTAATTTCCTTCAATGTACATGTTGTGTGTGTTTATGGAGAAATAAATGCTTAAAAACTTGATGTGTCCTCAGAGTTTAAGGTGGTGAGATTTATATGGCCTAGTTTTATTGCCTGAGACTCTGTCTTCTGCACAGAAGAGCTTTATGCTTCTGGTTGGGTGTGAGAATTGGAACTGCTCACCTTGGGGTTTATTCTATATAAGTCCTGTGCTCAAGTCTATAGAAAGAAGGACAAAGATCTGAAATTTTATTCAGTAGTCTTGGAGGACACAATGCAGAAAACAGAGATCAGACTGGGACTGATTTTTTTTTAAAAAGGTGGAATGTGCTCACATTCCTTATATTATTAGGGAAACACATCCTTGTATTCTTTGCTGGATTGGGACCAAGCCCTCATAACTGTGATGATGTCCTTTACTATTCCAAAATGACAGATTATTTGCTGGGCCTCCTGCCTCAGGATAGGTTGTTGGATTTCAGTGCTAATAAAGCCCTCCAAGGTTGGCTGGAAGTAAGTATTTGGTATGCATCATCTCTGTCAATTCCTAAATGAGCACTAAAGCAGACAAAAAGAAGCAGGTATAGATCTATTAATGGGGAGCTCATAAAATGCAGCTCAGTACTCATTGACAGTTGGTCTCTTGCCAATTATTGCAACATGGGCGGAGATACTATCAAATAAAGAGCAATACTCCATTCCCATTTCTTTTTCAGCTTTGTAGAGAAGGATGTGCACAAGGCTTGATTAACAAGTGCTGAGCCCATAAACTATATGTAATACCACTGAGTGCTGCTGAGGCTAGCGGCTTACAAGGACTGAAGAATAAAGGGTCCAGACAGAGTAAGCTGAGCTGAAGCAGCTGACTTCTTATAAAACAGCTATCTTGCTATGGAAAGCACACAGAGGATGGAAATATACAGTGGTCACTACTGAAAAGTCAGAATTTTCTCCCATATAGTACACAGAGACACCTGCAGACCCTCAGTTCCCTGATGAGAAGCAGCTGTTGCTAGCAATTATCACTGTTCCAATAAATACTACTTATTGTATTATTTACTATTATATTACTTTATTATAACCTTTATAATATTAAGGAGAGCTTAACCCCATTCATAGTGATAAGCCATAAGCATTTTGCTTTTTAAAATTTACCTTACCTGAGATCATTGTTCTGCCTCAAGTTTTATTGAGGAAAAAAGGTCTTCTGTCTTAAAGCAAGTGGTAGGGAATATTCTACTGTTGGTCGTGGGTTTAGATAGATCTAATTCAGTCGTTTTAGAAAGGTATAAAACCCTAAATATGTTTAAACTTCAGTCTGAAGCATTACCCTTTCTGAGTGGAAAAAAAAAACACTTCCACTTTTTTTTACAAACAGTATAATAAAGATGTTAGTAATTGTTAAATTTACACTCTAAGAGTCTGACCATTCCATTTCTTATATTAATCCCCCTTGAATTTGTAGGCTTCTGTAGCCCTTTGTCCATAGCTTCTAAAGAAATAATTATCTTAAATCTTAATTTTGCTTTCCACTGCAAGTTATTTTCTTAGTTGTTGAGTATGTTCCCATCTCACTGCAGGAGGCAGTTATGAACTCTAATTTGGACAAGTCTTCAGTTTCAAGCAGTAATTTTTATAATTATCATCCTGTTTCTACTCACTTTCTTTCTCATTTGGGGGCAATAATGGTCCTGGTAGAAATAACATGCCCCTTCCCTTCTCATTGAACATAAACTATCCCCTTTTTTGACAAGTTTCAAACTTCTCAAAGCATCACAGCACAGAAATCCCAGTGTCTTTGGAAATTATCTGATGTTTGTGATTTCTGTTATCTAGATTGGTAATGTGTACAATTCTTAAAAAAAAATCTCAAATGGACATTGAATTATGACACTGTCAGTAATTAGATTCTGGTAAAGTCTGCTGCAGTGATTTGCAGCATGTGCAAATAATGAGAGGACAAAGGCAGATCATGGATCCAGCACGAATTCTCTCATGAGACCTTAGGACTTCAGTGTCTGTTTTGCTTTTGTGACTGAAGGATGTCACAAACAGGGAATTCAAAGTCCACTGGCAGATCATAAGTCTGTACCAATTCTTCTCATGTCTTCTCATTTTATAACCGTGTCAACTCAGTGGAGTTACTCATACTTTATAGTGGAATAAATTGCAACAAAAACAGGCTGTTGAGGTTTACTTAATGCTTATGTAAACAAATTTCCACTTGTTTATGAGGCCTTCAAATCTTGGTTAAATGCTGTAAATAAGCATAATTTAAGTGAAGGCTAAGAAGATATATTAAAATAAATTCAGTAAGATGATTAGAATCACAAGTTCATTAGTTAAAGTAACTCCTCTCATGTGAGATCCAGAGAACATAAGATAACTAAATGCATACTTCTCAAAATTCAAAGGAAGCAACAAAAGCTGACATCCTCTGATACAGGCCTGGAGACTGTGTCAGTGAACGAAGGAATAGCTGACACTTGCAACTGTCTACTTAAAAACAAAATGGATTTAAAGGAGCTCTGATCTAGTAGATAAATGTTTTGTTTTTCTGTTTGGAAATTCCATTATGATAATGAAGCATCTTTCTCTACTTGAACCTATCTGTAGCACACTAATTAGTAAGGAAAATCTTTTTTTATCAATCAGATATGTCCTAAGTCATAATCATTGCACAGATTACAAATGCAAACTGACCCTAGTTGCTGAATACCTACATGTATTCTGAGTTGCATATTGGCTCTCTTTACTTTCTGCATTTATCTTGCAATAATTCTATCAGTCTGCAAGGTCCCCATGTCACCTCAGAGGGCCTAAAATCAATGGTCCTCTTATAATTTGAATGAAGGACAAACTACCTGGTGATACCCAAGAGGTGGTTAAGAAGATCATAGCTCTATGACATCTTCTGTATTTTTATATTTTTCAGTATATTTAGTAATACTTGGCAGTCCTGTGATCTACTGAAGAAAACTGAAAATTTGTTCGGTTTGGTGTGACTCTGCTTAGGCTGCTGGTGTTGGGGATAATAAATCAGGAAGAAGCAAATGTAATCATGCATTGCCCAAAGCAGGGTATCTGTACAGGTCTATACAGATCTCATATCCCACACAATGATCAGTGATCCCTCCTTCTACAGAAATGATGCAGTTGCATATAGCATAGCCAATGCATAACTAAAGTGATAAAGGATCTGGACTAATGAATACAAAGTTAAACAAAACCCTTGATTTTTCTGTAGACAGTTCTCTTTACTTTAACAGATGACGTCTTCAGGAGGGTGTAACTGTAATCATAACTTCAGAATGATCATCAGCAATACATATAATTCCTGTTAAAGTCTTTATACTCAATAACTCTCCTTAGGAGATGTGGAGAAAAATGATTCATCAGCTAAATCCACAGCAGTTCATTCCAGAGGACTTTAAAGGCTTCTCACCAGAAATAACTGTACAAGCAAGTTCTTGTTAATGATTTATAACAGGTCATCCAAGCATAGTTCACTGCACTGAACCCTAGCCAAGGAATGGAATTTACAACAGCTCGGCACATGGGGTTCAGTGACAATATACAGTGAACCTTACACAAAGTTCAAGTCTGTTCTTTGCTTACCTGTTGTAAAATACATGAAAACTGAAGTGAAAACTGGTTCCAGCTAATGAATAGGATGGATTTGTATGAAAAAGTTCTCTTTCAAGAACTGTTGGATTGTGATTAAAAAATGGATGACATATTTTTGGTTGAATTTCTTTTTGTGGCTCTATATCGCTTTATTTTCCTGTGAGTACAGCAGTGGTTGAAAACATCGTGGTCTGCAAGAGATGTTAAGAGAGCTTAGGGACAGATTCAGATAGCTGAGTGCAAGATGGAGATTGCTTTACATGAAATGGAGTCTGACAAACGAAAATACTTACGGCTTCAAGTAAGGTTTGATTATTGATGGTACTTCTCTTCAGATAGTGTAGTCCTGGAATGCTGAACTGTGAAAAAAAATCCTGTATGCCCTTCTTAGGCCAAGAGTATGTGAATGTGCCAACAGCACCAGTAATGAAGGTGTAACTGGCTAAACCAACCACTCTTTACTGTTCTGTCCATCTTGGAAATTCAAAAGAGCTGCCACTTCAGCATCAAAGCACTCTAAGTAGCAAATCGTTTGTGAACTGCTGAAGTAATTTGCATATGAAATACAAAAGTAGATTGGTGTGACAGTTTTCACTTAAATGTACTTTGCTGCTGCAGCACACAGGAAGCTGAGACTGATAACCATCTACTCTCACCATGAGTAAAAACACTTATCACAAAAAAAGGGTCTCCTAGTACCGTAATGAACTCCAAACATAAGTACCTCAAGCGGTCTCTGTAGGTGAAGAAATGCTATAAAGCAATACTGACCTTCTGAGGACTGGTAGAAGAACTGAACTGTTTTTAAAATGTGTTCTGTATAAAAGCAGAGGGAGAGCTGTGCTGATACATATGCTTGCATCAACCAAATCCTGAACAGACCTCCTTCTGGTTTTTGAATACTGATGGAAGTCTGGAAGAGTCAGATCTTTATCTGATTTATATCTGGAAACATCATTTGATACACAAGGAGGACTTACAGCAGCTATCTTACAGTAACACCTTTCCTGTTGTTGTCAGTGCCATTATTTAAAGTCAGCAATAGTGACTAGCATTCAGCCCCTGATGCCTAGATTTGATTTATGTTAACAAATCTATACTGGCTTACAAGTTGTGCCTTCAGCAGACAGTACCTTGTCAAACATTCAGTTGCTGCAGTACCAGTTACTAATACATAGCTATTTGGTATCTGTAACCCACACTCAGAATGTAATGGGTATGCTTATAATCAACTGGATAACTGCACACCTTCTGGAAGTGCTAAATGCTCATTGATTGATTAGACTGGAATAGCTTTAATACTAAAGTATACAATGTAGCTGTCATAAATTGATACCAACTGATGAAAAAAAAAAAAAGAAAGACCATTACTAGCTTCAGATTTCCTATTCTCCTGAAGAGTTCACATTTTTGCTGAACATTATAAATATTAACTAACATACATTTTTGTATGTGTGTTTTGGATGAAATATGTATAATGGCTTGTGATGTTACAGTCCTGTATTTTATTTTCCACAGACATAGTTATTGAAGTTAACAATGAAGGCAAAGTAAAATTCTGAATACAGAACATTATGTCTGTATTACATTGACAGTGGGTCAACAAAGATTAGAGGCCATTATATCTCACAAACATATTAGCCGTACCTTGACACTGGCAGTCTTCCTATTTTTTCTACAGCTTTGGTCTCCTAGGTTTTGACTGGTTGAGAGAAAAGTCAAAATCAAAGTAGTAGAACTGTAATAGCATTCCAGAATAAAGGGTGCAGAATGCAGCACCAGTTTTTTGAAAGAAGGAGAAGTGAGAGTAGAGAACATATGGTGACACCTTTGGAAGTCACCTGCACAAGCCATCACACTGCTCCACATCACTGCAGATAGCAAAGACATTAAAAAATCTGCTCTGCAAAATTCAAGCAGCCAGTATTGGTTGCTTCTATGAAAGTGCCATTACTTCATATGTTCACATATGTTTGGATGGAGCTCTTGGCTTGTCTGAGAATTCATGCTGAACAGGCTTCATATCAGTTCTCTAATTACAGGCAATAACAGCAATACCCACTTTTGAATCTCCTCATCCAGTTCCAAAAGCAGCGGCTCAACTTGTGGAAGTTGAAAAGTGAGTGAGTCCTGGTCCTGACAAGAAGTAGTCATCACACTAGGCCTCAACATCTCTCCAGTCAATACAGGTTTGCATGGCTGCTCATTTGTAAGGACTCTTGTAGAACCACAGGAGAGATGAGTCCCAGGTTGTCATTTTACTTTGATAATTCCTCATCTCTAGCTGACATCTATTTTCATTTTTTAATGGCTCTCTCTTGGCAGTGAGACATGTTCAAAATATTACTCATGTATGCCTGTCATTATTTATTAGTTATTATTTACATATCAGGCATATAACAGTCTTAGGAACTGGATTTAAGGAGGTGGTAATACCCCCAGTAGATCCCAGAGTCAGTGTCTCATGGTGGAACAGCTGAGCAGCTCCCACACCTGTCTTTGACCATCAGCATTTTATCCAGCCCTCTAAACTGCAAGCTGAATTTCTCTGAAATTTTTCTTGTCAGCAAAAAAAGAAAAAAGCAGAAAAACAAAGTAGGGATTTGTGCTGATCCTGCATCACGATCATTGCCAGATTTCCTGTAAGAGCTCAAGAAGAGGAAACAAAATGTGAAGTGAAAAAAACTTGTAGCACTTAAAAAATCATGGCAATAAAGCTGCAGAACGTTCTCTCCAGCACAGCTAGGAGGCATTCAGGAGAGACAGACCAGAAAACTAAATGTGTAAGAGATCCCATGACTGCAACAGAAGTAATAATTAACAAGAAATGCTTTTTAATTATATTCCTCTTTTTGCAAAGACTTCATAATGTCTTGCTTGTAAATTTTTTAAGTTAGTGATAAAATTTGTGTTGATTCTTTAACACAGACACATGACCAAAGTTAAGTTACAAAATATGTAATTAAAGGATCATCCAGGATTTCAGATATCCAGTTGTCCTCAAGCCAAATGTACGACTTCATTCTCCACTGTTCAGGCAAATCATTGTGCAGTCAGCAGCTTAGGCACTGTTTGAGGCTTACAGTGTGGATGGATCGTGCATGAGGCTGGTCTTAAGGACAGAACTGGCAGAGGCCAGGTGCTCTTTCAGTAGCACATGTGCCTTGGTAGCTGCTCCATCAGTGTGTCTGCAAAGGGAATACTTCAATTGCTGTTATAGTCGGCACAGTAACAGTCAATGTGCCACACAGCACACATGGTCTTGCACAGAGGGAAGATGCACTTGATGGATGGAAGGCTCTGCCAGGAAGAAAAAAGCTCTTGAAGGAAAAAAATCTTCCCCTAGATACTGGGAAGAATTATTGCTAGGTTGCCCAACTTTCCAACTTTTTATTCTCTTAATATTATCTTAATTGCTTGGGGAGTAAACTTTCATCTACAGTGAATATTTTATGAACCTACCAGTCAGACATAATTTCTCCCAGCAGTAATATGGTCCATAGGTCTACAGTTTTCTAGGAAGATTACATGGCATGAAAGGAGGAGTAATCTAAAATTATCTGTTAATGTTTCTTCATGTATAATAACATGGAACTTCAGCACTGATAGTGGGCTAGGTCAAAACCTTTTCTGCAAGTTTAGCTTTAATACTTTCCAGACTCTGTAAATTTTCATGGATTATTAAAGAGAGCTAGAAAAATCAACACATTTCATGTCCTGATGCACTATGTTCACTGCTGCTGATCAAAAAACCACAAAACAAAAGCTTTTTTGCAAATCAGGTACAGAAGATTTGCTTGTGAAAATCTGGGTTACCTCTGAAGAGGTAGTGTCTACATATACAAAATCTTTATAAACAATGTGTATGTATGTTAGTTCTACTCATGATGCACAATGCATACCCATACAAAAATGGTATGGTATATATGTATTTTAACAATTAACATGGGTGACTTTTTAACACAGGTTTTCCTTAAGAAGTTTCCCAACAAGTACTGACCTAGCCAAGGCCTGATGAATTTATACTGTGAACTGGACTAGACAATCTTTGAGGGACCCTTTCATCCCAATCCATTCTATGATTCTATAATTCTATTATTCTATATTCTGGCATATAAGGAAAAAATATCAAAGTACTTAACATCTACTGTTATTTAAGAACTAAGCCACTATACAATTCTTTTAGGCATGCTTCTCATAATTCTGCAGAATCCAAATCCCTATGGTTTATGAAACTGATAGACACTAAGTTCTTAGACTTGCTGCTTCTTCCAGATATTTAAAATAATCTAAAAGAAAATATTTGGATAAGAATGCTAGAATTCAACCATCCTCTCTTGCAGTGTTCACTAGACACTGATCTCACTGATTTCACCAGTCAGCTGACCTTCATGGGGTCACAAAAATACGAAACTTGCACACAGTAGATAAGATTTGGTGTGGAGCTTGTAGGGCAGCAGATAATACTGAGTAGATATAAACGCACATCCTGTCCTAGCTGTGCATTTCCTCTGAAAATATAAAGATAACAAAGGAACAAGCTGACATCTTTGTGTCACAGAGGTAATGTTTAAGGATTTTTAACATCAATTCATGTTGTTACAGTTTTCAAGCACTGCATTTTACAGTTTTCAGGCACTGCATTTTATAGTTTCCACTATCATTCTGACTTCAATTAACTCCTTATGTCTTCCTTTCGCTCTTGAAATAGTAGAGATCAGGAGGATTAACAGAACAGCTCTCTGTCCAAGGCACAACCCATATTTATCTTCCTTTATCACTTTATAAACAGTCACTGATATTGTTTCATAGGCATACCTATCAAAGGGACTCTACAGAAATGTTTTTCTCTTGCATAATAGGACACATCTGGCTTGCTCTAGGCATGACAGTAAAGCCCTTTCATGCACGGAACAAGTCATTGTGCAATGGAGACATGCCCAGTCGTCTGACAGAAGGTTTCTTGCAAATGATTGGTATCACTACAGGAATGAGCAGTTGATTTCATAAGACTTGTTTAATAGAAGAAACCAGAGAAGGCCACATTGTAGCTATCTGAATTCTGCACCTCCTTGGGTGAATCATTTGGTTCTGATGTGGGACAACATGGTGGGAGATCTGGGTGTGTAACGAGTGCACTAAGCAGCTTTCAAAACTATTTGGGGAGCCAGTCAGAACTCGCCAGCAAGTTGGGTGTAGGTCACAGGCTGCTAGGTGGATAGCCTTGCACTATATAAGCTAATGGTCCCTTTTGGCCTTCATTTATAATCTGAATTAACTGCTTTTGGAAAATAGTTCTCTACTCAATCCTGCACCTAAGCATGCCTTCTGACTTCTTGGTTTTACATCTGCAGTTTATAAATTCCTTCATTTCTTCAGGCAAGAGGGGTTTTCTTTAATAAAGAAGGGAAATGTATGATTCACACTTCTCTATGATTAGTTTAGTGTTCATTTTTGTCTGTTTGCTACTTCACAGCTCTCCCTGGGAGGGGCTACCAATACTCAGTCAGTCTGGCTGGATGTTCTCTGCCTTCTTCAACATTACCATAAGAAACCCAGAACACCTATGGAAGGGAACACCTATGCTTTGGTATTATTCCCAAATTTGGACTGAATGTTGTGTCCAGAAGGCTTATCACGTTATCTTAATGAATACAGATTTCTTCAAAGTGTCACTGAGGTGATTCTGGAAAAGGGAAAAAACACAGGGAATTTTTAGCCATACAAATGGCTAATATGAGTTGAACTAGAGATACTGATAAAGGTCATTTGGATGTTTGCTTAACATTTTTTCCTCATGTAAATAAAACGGACTATAAACCAGGTTATTTTGAGACTGATAACTAAATTACATTGTTTTGTAACATAACTCTCAGAAATCCTAGAGGTAGTGCTGGGAAACCACACCCATCTCTAAGAGAGGAAAAGGAGAACCTGAAAAGTTATAGCTCAGTCAGTAAGTCTAATCTTATATTTGAAAAGCTATTAGAATTATGAACCATTCATTTAAAAGCTCCCATCTAACCTGACAGTACAATTAGAAGAGTGAAGACACAGGAAAAAAGTAAAGAAACAAACATTATGGAAAATGCCATGGAAAACAGCAAATGGTCAGAAAAAAACCCATAAATTAATGAAAAATAAGCTAACCACCGACCTTTTCTGGATAGGTAGAAGGTGCTGGAATGGAAATTTTTAATTCTTGTGTTGTACTTTGGTCCTATAGCTGTAACTTTAGCAATATTTCATTTTAAATTACAAGCTATTGGTCGTACAGTTCCTCAACTGAAAATTAGACCTACAATGGTTTAATGCAAGCCTTTATAGTTTCTAAATGGAGGAGGCATCAACATTCCTCATCTACTGCCCCATACCAGAAAACAAGAACAGGTGTGGCAGACGACTCCTGGATAGACAATTGTCTGAGCAGATCTACTAACAAGAACAATGGTATTGCTACATTAGCAAGGCCATTAAGCAATATGTGGAAACATAGGGGACATAAATTTGACTTCAAACTTTCTTATATTGTTACAAACTGTCACTATTGATAAAGCTTTCTTGTGTTACTGTATTATAAAACACTGTGCAGAATCTTAGGAGTTTATGTATTAAAGAGTATATAAAAATTAATTTGAACTTGACTGAATGTCTATCATTTACGTTTTGGCTGATGTAGGATTTCTATGCTGAACAGCTGCTTTAATAGGCATTTACCCTTTTAGTGGAGAATGAACACGGCAAAACTAATCATGTACATCGGCACCAGGGAAAAGTGATGGGAGTTCATAAACAAGTTCACTCACAGAAATTGCATGGGCAAGCTTGTAAGAACACACAGCCATTGCATACAGCAGCTTTTCTGCTGTCATGGTTGACATAGAAGCTGTCAAAGGGACGATCATTGTGTCTGTTTTGACAAATTATTATACTGGTTTATTTGGATGAGTATGTTTTCATCCAAGCCTGCCTGACTAGGGATGCCCCTGAAGACTCTGGCCTAGAAGAGAAACCTGCGTTTCAGGTTGCCAGCGGCCAGACAGGATAGCTGAGGGGCTGGTGGCAGCCACTGCCGCTCGTTATTTTCTCCTCAGGCGCCTCAGCCAAATAACACAGCAGCTCTGTTGGAGCTCCGTGACGCGCTGCTCCGTCGTTTTCTTCTTCAGCTTGTGGGGACTCGGAGCTGGGGCAGAGGCGGCGCCACGGAAAGGAACGGCAGCCTTGCAGGGCGGTATTTCAGTGCGGCTCTTTACACCAGTTCATGATACTCGAGCACTATTTTAAATTATAAAAGAAAAACACCGCGGTGCGCGCCACACCACGGAACGCCGCCGCTCGCTCGCAGCAACGCGGCTACGAAGCCCGTCTCGGAGAGGAGAGACGCGCGTTTCCCTTCGGCGAGCGGGACGCACCACGCGTGCCTGGCGCCACCCGGCACCGCCCTACGGAGGCATTGGCACCGACTCGCCGGTTCACGGCTGAAACCCGCGAACGCGCCGACTGCCTGGGCGCAACGCGGGGTTTAATGTTATCCTAATGGTGAATGTAATTGCGCTTTCCCTCCACCGTCGGAAAGCAGCCGGTGCCCCTCCGGGGGCCGGAAGAGCCGAGGCCGCCTCCCCGCCGCCACGCTGTGCTCCGGCGGGCGCCAGCCAGCCGCGACGGCCGCTGCCGCCGCCAGCCCTCCTGCCGGGCGGGGTGGCCGCCCGCCGCCGAGGCTCCCGGCACTGCTCCGGCCCGAAGCGACTCCAAGCCGACGGCCACAGCCGCCGCTTCCCGCGGCAGCCCCGCCACATATAGACGCCGCATCCTCCTCAGCGGCACCAGGGGTGCCAGCGCTGGGGGAAGGCGGGGGAGTGCGCGGGAGAGGCCTGCCTCTGGCCCGCCCCGGCCGCGGCTCCTCACGGCAGCGGCGCCGCCCACCCCTGGCGACCGCTCCCCGCCCGCGGGCGCACCCACGCGGGCCACAGCTCCCAGAGTGCACCGGGCCGCCAGGCCCCGCCCCCCGCGCGCCCCGGCGTGTGAAAGGTGACCCTCTGCGTCACTTCCTTGGCGCGGTGCAGGCCGGGAATGCGAGTCGCGATTGGCCGGCACGCGCCCCGCTTTCCAGCGCGCTAGGGAGCAGGAAGCGGTAACGGCGGAGCGGGCGCGGCGGGGCGAGGGGCTCCTCGCGGTGAGTACCTAGCGGAACCGCCTCCCCACCCCGCGGGGCGCCGCGCCGCCGGGGCGCGACCTGGCCGGGAATTGAAAAGGGATCGATTTAATGCGCGCTTTGATGACGTAATAAGGACTAGCGAGGCGGCGTTGATGCCAAACGCACGGCTCGGGCCGGCACCGGCCCGGTCCCTTCCCCGGGGGTACCCCCGTGGGACACCCGCTCCCGCCGGCGGCCGCCCGCACCGCTGTCGGGGCGCCTGTGCCCGGCGGGCACTCGGCGCTGTCTAGGCCTTCCGCCTTCTCCCGCTCCTGGGACTCGGCGGGCGCTCATTGGCTCTCCCGCCTGGGGCGGGCTGAGCCGCCGCCTTACGATTGGCGAAGGTCGCGCTGACTGCCATCAGCGCTCGCCAATGGGGCCGCGGTTGGGCTGCGGGAGGCTGTGGCTGGCTACGGGGCGCGAGGGCTGAAGCCCGCGGGACGCGCGCGCGGCCACCGGGGCTCGGTGGGGGCGGGGCCTGCGAGAGCTCGGCGGAGCCCTAGGGCGGCGGGTGGGGGCTGCCGGGGGGCGGGGCCGCCTCGTGACCGCTGTGGGTGGTGAAAGGCCTCTGCCGCCCCCCAGCAGCGCGGCTGCCGGTGTCGGGCTGGGCCGCCACCGCGTCAGGGAGGCCTGGTCTGTGGCTGAGGGGACCGAGGGGCTAGCTCGTGTCCCCGTTCTGCGGTTGTTATGTTTGGGAGAAAATACGCAGCGAAATGCACAAGAAGTTCTCACTTGTGTGTTCCCTGGAAGCAACCACTGCTGTAGCCCGCCAGGCACCTCTCAGATCGCCCTTCCCTGAGATGGCTGCAGGTGGCGGTGGTTGGGCCGGTGTTCGGTCTGCTCCTCCGGGTCATCTCAATTGCCATAACGCTGCTCTGACTGGCTGCATTCGTGTATGATCTGTGCAGGCAAAGAAAACAAATGTCATTCTTAAAATACAAGGAGTTCCTGTTGTAGTGCAGTCCAGGATAATAATAAGATGGCTTCCTTCTGGTAGATTTATAAAAACATCTGCAAGTCGCATGCATATCATGTGAGATGCATCCATCTTTACAAACCGATAAACTTGTCAGTAGTTGGCTGCATCTTCTAAAAATATCAAAGTAAACAACTGAAGTAGTCCAGTTTCCATCACTCATCTGAGCCTACTTTTAAGTGGCAACTTGGATCACTTCTGCCTGCCTTCCTTGGCTTCTTGGTTTTCCCAACTGTACCTTTCACTTCTTCCTCCAAAGTAGTCATGCTCTTATAGAATATATGCTGTCCTGTTGGGCTTTTTTCTGCAATAACGCTGAGTTTTTATAATGAGAATACTCAATGAGTGCTGCAACTGCATTTAGATAAACAGTAAATGCACATTTTTTGTAATTCATGCCAACAAACTATCATAAGTTGTATGTTTTCTTATTCATGTTATTTAAGTGTTCTGAGAGAATCTTTTTTAAATTTCTCAGGTAGGGGGAAGGTTACCCTCTTATTTTGAGGGGTGTTTTAGTAAGATATCCCTACAAATATTCAATTTGGAAGTAAATTGCATTTGTGTAGGTGGAAATCATGAGAGTTGGAGGTTAAAATTTTGTTTGTTTTAACTTTTAAGGAGTTATGCTTTTAACTGCGAGTCATCTGTCCTTTTGTGATGTGTCAAGAATGGTCAAGAAGAATTAAACAGTGAAGTAAATGGCTGACAACTTCCCACATAAGACTTGTATGGGGAATACCAGATGATGGAAGAAAGGCAGGAGCTGCTCGTCACCTCTCTTAGACCCATCGTTACAAATGAGGTGAAGTGAATACAGCAGCAGCACCTGTTCCCTTCTACCTCACCTTCTCCCTTGCCCCCACAGGCTGGTCTCCTCTATCCCTTTTAAGACCCTGATAGGTATTTCAGCATCTCCTTGGCAAAGCAATAACAGCAGGTAGAGCTAGACTTCCATAAGCAGTTGCTTCAGCTCTTCTTTTTTCGTACTCTTGGCAAAATGACTTCTGCATGAGCCAGTCTTTCCGAGATGCAAAAAAAGAGTGTGTTTTATAGTGAAAATAGGAATTCCACAATTTCCTTTACTTGATGTCTGTTAGCCATAAGAAAATAACTTTGCTTTTATTGTAACTGGGTAATTCTCTCTGCTTCTATCAAACCCCGTATACCCGTATGTGTGTTTGTTGTAAGTGAGGTACAATTTACGCGGCCGCACAGGGGAGTTACCAAGCCTGGTGGCATCAGCTCAGATGTGGTTAGTACATGTAAGGAACTGTTTTGCACTCAGGACTTTCCAATTCCAGTCACACACAGACACACAAAAAAAATCTGCACTAAAAGTCAGGGAGCACCTGCTCTCTGGTTTCTTCTAGGACTCAAAAAACCCCTGGTACTTTGCCACACTGGAACTTTCCATCTCTGTAGTCAACGTTTGGTTAGATACTAGCTGCTCTCCTGACTTTCTTCCTTTTCACTCTACTAATTGTAACAATGTAGTGAAGGGTATGTCTCAAATTCCTTTAAAACTCATTCACACCTAGTTAGAAACTGCTCTTCAAAGTGAGTTAGACTGTGAAAAGAAACAGTGTTTCTGTGCTAATATGACTTTGAAATGTCTTCGATTTTTTCTGTGGTGCTCTCAGTGTGAGCAGTGTGAATGTGGGAATTGAAGATGAGAGCTGCTGCACAGATCTGAAGTCATTTTGCCTGGAGTTAATATGTGAAATGCTTTCATTGAAAGGCTTGGATTCTCTCCTGAGGTTCTTTTGCATGAGCAGCAGACTAACATCTTTGTCTAGACCACAGGCACAGAGTTCTGTTAAACCTCTTCACGTTTGAGAACCTCTGCAGCTCCCAATGCCAGCTATGCTTATTGTATAAGGGAGGAAGATCTGTCAGATTACAAGCATATGTGTCTTTCAAAAGTTTGACAAAGAATATTTCACCTTGCAGGAAGAGAAGTACAAGCAGGCTAGGTGAATAAGATGCTCTTTGCTCTTGGATGTGACAGCACATTAAATGCCTGGTGTCTCCCATGTACTCAGAAGCTGAAAAGTGCTGCTTTATTACATTCTTATTTAAAGGAACTAAATGTCTTGTGTTTGCTAGGTGCAAAATGTGACTTAAATATGAAAATTTTAAGAACTGTTCTTGCACCAAGTAGATTGGTAGAATTGCGGAAAGTAACTGTATAAAGATTCTGACATTATGCTGCTGAGGTGTTGTTGAATAGTTAGCTGTGGCGGTGTTACATCCCTGCAGTATTTGCTTCAAGGGAGGTGGGTCCGTGCTGAATCTGTAAAATAAAGAAATACACTTACCCACTTTGACTGTTTTTTTTTCATGTGTATAAATACCACAACAGTAACTCTACCATTTCCTACCTGTCAGCTAAAATCAGGTAAACCTGTTACCAAGACAGTTTAGTGTTTCTGTAGGTTTTGTAGTCCCTGAAAAGTTCTAGTTCATTGATGTTTGTATACTAGCCTGACTGTGCATTTACTGTGTGGCGCAGTATTCTTACTCTCATACCACATTTCTTGCAGACTAGTCCTTTCGCCATGGAAGCCGAAGAAACGATGGAATGTATCCAGGAATTCCCTGAACACTATAAAGTTATTTTGGATAGACTGAATGAACAACGAGAGCAGGACCAGTTTACGGATATCACTCTGATTGTTGATGGTACGTACAGGCCTGAGAACTTGTTGATATACAGGGAATTCTGAAAGTTATGCTGGGAAGCTGTTGGGTTTGTCACAGGTCAGCTGTTAAACTGGGCTGCTAACAAATCTTGGTTCTATACCATTCTGTGAGTTGCTTGTAGAGTTTCATTTAAAATCTCAGGGTGAACAGAGTCTCCAGCAATGATTAATAATTTTGCTTCTGCTTTTCCAAACAAGGGGCTAAATATTTTCAGATAGAAGCCCACTTTGAAACTGCTGTGCTATATTAAATGTGTTGTCTAAGGATTTCCAAAACATCACTAAAATACTTTTTCCCTAACTTGAGCTGCCTGTTTGCATGCAGAGAACAAATATTGTGTTTTTAAAAACAAAAAAACCCACCAACCAACCAACCAAAAACCAAAACAACAAACCTTGAAATAAGACTTACTTCTTGCTTCTCTGGTATCTGCCTACTGTTTTAATATATATATATATATATAGTTAAAATAGGGTAAAAGCACTCACTTTTCTTTTTATATGTGTTCTAAGGACATAAATATTAGTTTAAAAGGATGACAGAGGTATAAATGCTTATTATGTCCTTAGAAAAGATGGTGTCTGATAGGTCGTGTAAGACTACTGTTTTAGAACAAATGAGGACTTCGGTGCAGATAGAGAGTGTCCACTAGCACAGACTTAGCTAAAGGAGTATGACCTGAGCTTTAAAAGGATAGCAAGAACTCACTTGAAGGAAAATGGTCCTGCAGAGCCCAGATTAGAAAAAAGTATGCAAATGAAGAAAAAATTGCTCTTCAGGAATTGCTGTAGTTTAACTGACAGCACTTGCACAGAACTTATCCTGAATGTTTGTTCCTGCTCTGGTACTACCAAACCCATGTGTTGAGCTCAAAGCTGCTTTTGTGTGAAGCTGTGTAGTTGTAATCCATGTTGCTTCTCTTATCTCTGTCCTATGGAGCCTTATGAATGTTCATGTCTGCGCTGGGGAGAAGGCAGCATAGTGATGGGGAATACGCAGTCTGGAAAACAGGAAAAACAGAGCAGAACCACTTCTGGTCTGCAATGGTTTTGGTGCTTACAGAAGAGGTGATAAAATACATCAGTCTGTAAGAGTAACAGTAAACAAGGAGAGCCTGGATAAAACCTGAGAGCTGAGCCCAAGACATACAGGAAAAAGTTTGCATAGGAATTTCCCATAACTTAAATATCTGAAAAGAGAAACACTGGGGTGAGTGAGTCCTCCAGCTGATTGAGTTGCAGAGCTTCAGCAAGGTCAGTGATGTCAGCAAGGGACAGGGTAGCTGCAGTAGTATCCCATGTTACAAGGAGACCCACTAAGTGACTATATGCTGCTGGAATAGGTTTGTAGACTGGTGGTCTGTCTTCTGCTTCTGCACTATGAGTGAGGAAGGTGTTATCCTAATCTAAAATTTTTGTCTCTCTAGGTCACCATTTCAAAGCTCATAAGGCTGTTCTTGCTGCCTGTAGCCAGTTCTTCTACAAATTCTTCCAAGATTTCACTCAGGAGCCTTTGGTGGAGATTGAAGGTAATCTGATTTGTGCAAATAAAAACCTTCAGAGCTGTGTGCCCAAGGTAGAAATTAATGTAGTGTCCTTGCTACAGGATTACGTACATGCTTGGTCCTATCAACTGACTTACTAGATCTCAGCTCTTGAGTTGTTCTGAGGCAGCTACCACCACTGGAAAAAAACTTGCCCTGAAGAAAAATTAAAAGCAGAGCAGTCTTGAATTAAATCTTTTGAAAGGGAAAGTTGTTTTTTTTCCTTCTTCCCCCTGGTATATGATGGCTAATGGAGGTCAGGCAGACCCTCTATGATTTTAGGACTGGCAGTGTGACATACAATCTCTTCCCTGATAACAGCCATTCTGGTCAGGTGAAAAAGGCTGCCAGTGACGGCCAATGGCAGATGGCTTGGCTGGGATGCAAGAACCGGACAGACATGAAGCAATACTTGCCTGGTAGGTAGGGATCAAATTCCTGGAGCAGTATTTCAGCCTCCAGTAACTTGCTGCTTAGGGATCTCTTGAGAGACAGACTGTATTTTTGTGTTTAAATCTGTATTTTTTTATTATTCAAACAGCTTTTGTCCATCTTATCCTTCCTTTTATCTTTATTGTGGCATTACTCTGTAGTTGTTCCAGATTCACATGTTTCTATAGTAGACTTTTTATTCTAACATGAGCCTTTTAGAGTGTCATCTTTATGAAACTGGCAGCTACAGTACTGTGAGCAAAATGGTGAACAGTCAAGTGTGCAAGATTCATCAGATAAATGAGACTGAGGAATTGCTGAAAGAAACTTGTTTTTCTTGCCTGTATACAGGTGTAAGTAACATGGCATTTCGTCACTTAATTGAGTTCACCTATACAGCAAAACTAATGGTCCAAGGTGAGGAAGAAGCAAATGATGTTTGGAAAGCAGCTGAGTATCTACAGATGTTGGAAGCAATCAAAGCACTCGAAATCAGGTAAGCACGTAAGCCTCTTCCCAATGCTGAAATCCAGAGTCAGAAGAATCCCTTTACGAGAGCTAGCTTTGTGTATTTTGCAATACTGTTCCTTATCCTGGAGCCTCCTAAACTTGTGCGGGACCATATGGTTTTCTACTACAGGATATGGGTCAGAAGTATACAGGCTGAAAAACAAATGTCACATTCTTTGTGCTCGAACTTGATGACAAGTGACATCGCTGGTAAACATCGCAGACATTGTAGGGTTGTGACTTTGTGGTAACTAATACCAGGTCTCTGTACTATCTGAATGCCCACACCTGATCGACAGCTGGGTGTACAGTGACAATGTGCCTCAGGTAATTAGACCACATTAACAAGCTTGTGCTGGTGTTTTGTCTTCATACAGCTTTCTGCTGTTGATGAGAGAACAAGCAGTGATCTTAAAACTTCTTGCTGCAAAATTAACCTCTCAAACTTCTTGAATGAATGTAACTGTTATGATGAGTTTTATATGGGATCAATGCTTAGTCAAATGTTGCTCTGACATCTCTTATCCAGTACCAGGAACTGTGCTCCATCACCAGACTCCAACCTGAGAAAACCAGGTGCCAGTGCCATCACGCTGGTTTTCTTCCCATTCCTTTCCTTCCACTCTTCCGTCTCTTTACGGTTATTCTTGCTTTCTCTTCTAGACACGCTGAAGGTCTTTGTATTCAGGCTAAGGAAAAACTATTGCTTCCATTTTGTCTCCCCATAGACATATTGGACAAGGAGAATGGCAATGGCCCCAAGTTCCTCTAGTAGCCCGTTAACATTTTGTTTAATAAAAACATCCATACACTGGAAACTTGATTTTCAACATCAGCATTTATTTCTGAATTAAGTTATTCTGTCCTTATTTTGTGCTTATTCTGTGGATTGGCAGTAGAGCTGGATAAGTATGTATTTTTTTTTTAATAGGAAAGATAAGGGATTGTGCATTTCTAGTCCAACCTTCCAACCCCACAACCACCCTTTTTTGATATTATTAAGTATGGTACTACCAAAATATTTTTTTTTCAGTTCAGGAAAAGAAAGCAGACTTTTGCTGTCTGCTTGAGAAATTTAAAAGAAACTTGAAACTGAAAAAGCCTTGTTCTCATCAATATTACTTTGAGTCACTGTACACCAGTAGAGCTGTTGAACCAGGATTTAGATTCATCCATCAAGCTAAACTGTCCAGCCTGCAATTATTTTACACTATTGTATAATGTTATGCAGTTTGTTGGTTATATGTCATTAGTAAATGCTGTCATTTTTAGGTTACAAGGAAAGAAATATTTCGCTTAACGAATACACATGCAAGTCAGTCTGTTCGTTAGACTTATTTCCATTGTTGATAGATTTTGAAAAATTTTTTGTGAGAATTTGTTTGGCTTATTTTGTGGGTTTTTTTTTGGTTAGAAAGACAAACTTGAGTACCACTGTCAGTCTGTTTTCTGCCCTGCCGTAAGAGGGAGAAGAATTGCAATACAGTTCCTCAGTCGGAGCTTTGACTGAAAGCAGTAAGCTTCAGAAACCTCAGCTGAAGTAGATAAGATTATAGAACTAATTATTTGTATAATGCATCAGAGTTGCACATCACATAATCTAAATGAGAAGGAAAATAAGCAGCCATTCCTTAAAGCGCGGTTGTGTTGTTTGTGTGTGTCCCCATTCAAAGTTTCACAGAATGTGGTCAAGGACAGTATTTTCCTCTTTGAGCAGATTATTCTTTTGGTATGTGATCCTGGAGCCCCTTGCAGTAATGTGCAAAGTAACTGTCACCTTCTAGACATCAGAATCTAGGCTAGATGAAGCTGTAGGTTTAGCTGCTCTGTTTTCCTGTGTCTGAATAGAGTAAAGTGCAATTTAATGAGCTGTATCCATATATCTCTGACATATGACTTGCAGATACTGGGCGAAGCCTTATCTCTCCTATTACTAGAAAACATGAAAGTGATAGGGAGTAGATGACATGAAAGGATTCATCGGGCTGCAAGGACTCATCAGACAGCTTGCTCCTGTCAGCCTGATTTGAGGGGAAGATAGCCACTCATTTCAAAATTGATAATCAGTAGTAAAACCCTCCAACGCATAAGTGTTGTGAATGATCTTGAGGGTATGACTTGAAAGTATTGGCCCATTCAGCTCTGTCTGGGAGATGCGATGCTATCTGACATCTTGGATGAAAGGGGTGTGTGTGTGTGTGTGTGTGTGTGTGGCTTTTATTTTTTACCTCAGCTGTTAGCTGTGTGCTTTCCTGAAGTACAAGCTATTATTATAATCATTGTGTGAAGTCACAGCTGTAGTGTTTTCTAACAAGCTGTAATCCCTGCAGGCAATTGCACCAGAGCTTAAGAGGTGAATAGCGTAGGAAGGACTTGAATCTTATTTCTGAGTAGGCAGGGCAAAGAACTCCTTCCTTCAGGGAAGTTTTCTTTCCAAGTACAGAATTTCATAAGTTTCTTAGATAAACCTTAGGTCATTAGGTTAACTGGCCTTTCTTCTTGGTAAGAGTTTTGTATCATTGAAGCAGAGCTATTTAAAACACTTTAGTAGCCTTATGTCAAAGGCTCTGCAGCTTTATCCATGCTATTTTACATCTCTAAGGAGTATAGATTAAGGACAAATTAGCTTCTGACATGCACATAGATTATTATGTGGTCATTCATCATTCAGCTTCTTTGAGAAACAGCTAGAGAGTGTTGGATGCAGAAGCTCAGGCAGGAATTGTTATGTCAGTGTTTATAGATCATAACCATGTTTATGCAAATGGTTTACAGGAACAAAGAAAATTCATCACCCTTAGAATCAAATCAAGCACAAGGTAAAAATAAACCAAAAAAGAGGAAGATAGCTGAAACCTCTAATGTTATCACAGAAACACTACCATCTGCAGAATCGGAGCCTGTTGAAATTGAGGTTGAGATTGCTGAAGGCACGATTGAAGTGGAAGATGACAGCATCGAAACACTTGAAGAAGTAGCTTCTGCAGAGCAATCCATAAAGTACATACAGACAACGGGTACATCAGATGAATCTGCTTTGGCTCTTTTGGCAGATATCACCAGCAAGTATCGTCAGGGAGAGAGAAAATGCCAGATCCAAGAAGGTGATAGTGCAACTGATCCCTCATGCAAACAGGTAGAAGGTATTGACATTGTGGAACTACAGCTGTCGCACATGAACAATTTATTCCACTGTGAGAAATGTAACCGTTCGTTTAAATTGTTTTACCATTTTAAGGAACACATGAAAACACACTCTACTGAGAGTTACAAGTGTGACATATGCAATAAAAGGTACCTACGAGAGAGTGCTTTGAAACAGCACCTCACCTGTTACCACCTTGATGAAGGTGGTGCCAGCAAGAAGCAAAGACCTGGCAAAAAAATACATATATGCCAGTACTGTGATAAGCAGTTTGACCACTTTGGACATTTTAAAGAGCACCTCCGGAAGCACACAGGTAGGAGTACTGCTATAGTCCTGTCCTTGTGGCCTTGGCTCCAGTATTTTGGGTTTTTGCGTGTTTTGGGGAAATAGAGAATATGCTGAAGAGAACACAAGTCCTGAGTGCTAGAAATACTTGGCTTCTAGTTACAACTAGAATACTGGTTTGTCTTTTTGTTTGTTCATTCGTTTGTTTTGTTTTCCACTGACGTAAATTTTAGAGGGATTGAGGTGGTTAAGAATAGGTACCTAAAACCAGAAAGCACTTACAAAGCTTCTCTTAAAAATAATTTCTTGAGGGATGTTTCCTTCTTCAAAAGTACCAAACTGAAGAGCTACACTTAATTTCACAATTCTACTAGTAAATGTTTCTGTTGAAATATGATCTGAACTGTGAGCTTCTCATTGGAATACAGTTTAGAGAGTTTTTTTATCCAACAGAACTTCTGAGGAAATGCCTATTAATACATTAGGCATAAAACACCCTCTAAAAATTCTCTCTTGTACCATCTGGTTTCCAAAGTTTCACCTTTGCTCTTGACAATTCATTTGTGATTTGATTTTTCTTTGTTAATTAGCACAACAAAACATTTTAGTGACTATAGTACACTTCTTTTACTGTGAAATCTGCCTCTCTGAAATCTGGATAGCATCTTTTGAGTATAAAATGAGTTGTGCTCCTTCTTTATAACATGGGAGGTTAAGATGCTACTTCTTCATCTCACTGAAAAGTCTGCTATCTGAACAGGTACTGAGCATTATACAGATAACTCTGAATGTAAAATACATGTGGTCCTCATCTTCCAGATGTTTTTGTTTAATATGTCAGTCATCAGTAAGAATTAAATGGAGGGTAGCAGCCCTGTTTCTTTTGCAGCTTCTTATTGTTAAAGCCTTTTAGTTCTAATTTCTTTGTATCCATGTATGGGACTGCTGAGTATTGATGACACTGTGTCCAGTCTATTCACAATAGCCCCTTAAAAGTTCCATTTATAAACAGTCTTTGGCAAATTCTTACCCCTTATGAAGCAGGGAGTGTTTCTCCATTATAAGCAATCCAAATACAAGCTCCTTAACAAAAGTCTTTTCAGAGAAAAATTTGTGGCAGATTAGCAGAGTAGCTCAAATAGCACAATACATTGGTTGCTGTTGCGACAAAGGATTTTTGGGACAAAGTAACTGTCATGGTTTAATCCCGGCTGACAGCCAAACACCACGCAGCTGCATGCTCACCCTCCTCCGCCCCAGCGGATGGGGGAGAGAATTGGAGAATTAAAGATAAGGAAATTTGTAGGTTGAGATAAAAACAAATTAATAATTGAAGTAAAATAAAATAATGAAGCAATAGTAATAATAAAATATAGAAATGAGTAATGCACAATGCACTTGCTCACCACTCGCCAACCAATGCCTAGCCCATTCCCAGCTAATGATCCCAGAGAAGAGAAAATCCTGAAACCACAACCCTGGAAGAGAGAGACCCAGCTTCCTGGCCCACCCTCATCTCTATACCGAGCATGACGATACATGATACGGAATACTCCATTGGCCAATTTGGGTCCGTTGCTCTGGCTGTGGTCCCTCCCAGCTTTTTGTGCATCTGTGTGCTAGCACAACACAGGAAGTTGAAAAAACCTTGATTTCTTACCGATAACTTAAAACATCATTATATTAACGTTCTTCTCATACCAAATCCCATACTGAATCCAAAGCCCAGCACTATTCTAGCTACTAAGAAGAGTTAGCTCTATCTCAGCCGAAACCAGGACAACAGCTTAGCATATCACAGGAGGTACAGAGTACTTTCTAAATGTATATTGATACAAGTATAATGCATGAAGTCGTTCCAGTTTAGTGTTTTCAAAAGCCTTAAGCTTAAAATCAAAACAGATATTACCATTTAAATGTGGTCTCCTAAGATCAGTGGAAAAACGCCCACTCAGCCAAAGGCTTTCTAAGTTCTGAATTCTGTTTAACACTGGCTGAACGTTGAAATGAAATAAAAAGCCTGGGAGAAAATGTCCTACAAAGTATTTGATCCTGTTGCTGCTTAATCACAACATCAGCAATAACGTGAAAGTAGCAACTGGGGCAAAAGTAGACACCTTATCAAGTGTTGGTAATTCTTCTTGATCTAGGAATTTGACATTACCAATGGCTATCATCTTTGTTTGTCCTGTGAGTTACTTACAATTGGCAAGTGAAATATCATCCATTCTCATAGAGGGAAAAAACAATAATCATTATATCAGGCCATAAACCTCCCTCTTCATAAATTCTCACTTAGATGAGACTAAACTCATAGCTGGATGACATGCGGGGGAGGAGAAGCAAGTTGTCTCTCTTAGCAGAGGAGTTTAGCTGCCAGCTTGCCAGCGTGTTTCTCAGAGAAGATAGCTGGCGTGCTCTCTGTGTTTTCTATCACTGCTGTGACTGGTGCAGCCCAGGTCACAGCATTGATTTGCACTGGGCAAGAAGTCACACAATGTCTTTTGGCCTTTGGATATTGCCACCAGTGTCTTTGAATTGTCACTTTTGGACACTTTCAGCAGAACATGTTGGAGATTACTGGAGAATTTGAGTATGAATAGAATAAATCTGTCCCTGACTGGCGCCTTGCTCCAAGTAACTATTTAAATGTGACCAGATCACGGGGCAACTGAAGGCCTGTGGTGTGAGTTTTGCTCTGTAGTATCCACTGGTTGCTTGGGCAAAGTCCATGACTTCTGACCTACAAGACTGGTGTCAGTTCAGCATCCTCTGCATTACCTGTACAACAGTCTCCAAAAACATAGCATTTTGTAACCATTAAGGTGAATGTTCCCACTATTTAACATTTTTCTGTAGCCTTTAGGTGTATGTTGTGGTTTAACCCCAGCTGGCAATTAAGTACCACACAGCCGTTCTCTTGCTCTTTACCCCACAGTGGGATGGTGGAGAGAATCGGGGGGGGGGGGGGAAGTAAAACTCGTGGGTTGAGGTAGAGACAGTTTAATAGGACAGAAAATAAAGGGGAAATAATAATAATAATAGATTATACAAAACAAGGGATGCACAGTACAATTGCTCACCACTTGCTGACTGATGCCCAGCCAATCCCTGAGCCACAGAGCCCTCTGGCCAACCCCCACCCCCCCACCCCCCCCCCCCAGTTTATATACTGGGCATGATGTCATAAGGTATGGAGTATCCCTTTGGCTCATTTGGGACAGCTGTCCTTGCTGTGTCCCCTCCCAGCTTTTTGTGTGCTCCCAGCCTCAGGGCAGTATGAAAAGCTGAAAAGTCCTTGACTTCATGTAAGCACTGCTCAGCAACAACTAAAACATCAGTGTGTTATCAATTATTCTCATCCTAAATCCAAAACACAGCACTATACCAGCTATTGGGCAGAAGATTAACTTTATTCCAGCTGAAACCAGGACAGTGTATAAATAAGAATTATAGGCTACTTGTGGATTTCTTTTGAAAAGCTAATTAGGAACTTCTGAATATCTTTATTTCTGATAATACAGGTTTATTGACTTTCCATCTCAATAGTCAGTAACTACTGCATTCCTGAAAATGCAGGCTTTTAAACTAGCTAGGATAGATTCTTATGTTATTCACTGAAATGCCTCAGCCTCTTTTGGAGTTCATTAAACTGTTTGTTTCATCAGTGATGTTGGTGTCAATACCTTCACAGATCAATAATCAGACTTTCAGAAGAAACACGCTGTTCCTAATTTTTTGTACTTTAATATCCTTGAATTTCATTGTGTTTGTGCATGATGAAATTACTAAACAGAGACACCATTTGTTCTTTGTTACTACTTGATGACAGTAATAACAATATGCTACTTTGGATGGAAAAAGAGAAGATGACCTCCTTCCAACCTCCCCTGTTGTTGTCCTTAGCTGGCTTCTGTGTTTGGTACCAGGTTTGAAACGAAGTGACCAAACTGAAAAGGATTATTTATCTTCCTTGTGTCCATTTCTGTCCCTCTGTGCTTTTTCTTCACTGTATTTTCGGCAGGGAGTGGTGGTGTTTGTTTATTTGTTTTAATACTGATGCATTGCTATTTTGTGGTCATTCTGTGCCAACTTCTTTTTCTGGAGCTCAGTTTCAGCTCTCAAGGATAAGCTGTTACTGTTCTTGAAAATAAAACTTTGTATTATTTAAATACTTCTTTCTTTAATGTGTCACTGTATATTTACTAATGTTGATTCTCTAGTCATAAATATTATCAGACTAAAAGAGAGAAATAGCTGCTGTTTCTGTAAGATATTTCGTCAGAATAGTAGTCTCATTTCCATGAAAAGCTAAGTGTACCTTAAATGGCACTGGTAATTGTTACATTGGTTTTTTTCTACATCAGACTTATGTCTCCACATTAGATTTTTGCCCTTTTATTTCTAGAAATAAAGTTTATATAGAATGTCTTTCTCCTGTAGAATAATCTAGTTGGCCACATCTTTACAGCATATTTATCAACCTACACAAAAAGGAGAGAGTAGAAGAGAACTAGCTGGTTTTATACATTTACAAGTCCCTGTATCTGTCTTAACAGGTGAAAAACCATTTGAATGTCCAAACTGTCATGAACGTTTTGCTAGGAATAGTACACTCAAGTGTCACCTGACAGCCTGTCAATCTGGAGCTGGAGCTAAAAAGGGAAGAAAGAAGCTGTACGAATGTCAGGTGGGTAATGGAAGTAGCAGAGTCAGAGGCTAGATACCTCCTTCCTGTGCTGAGGGAGTGTGGGAATACTAAACAGAAAAGGCAACAAGAGTGGGCTTATGTCTCCAAGAACTACTTCTAGTAAAATAAATATGAGGATCACATTCAACCACAACATGCAGATTAATTCTTGTATCTAAGTAGTTCCATTTAAAATACAGAATTACTGATATGGAGCCTCGTAATACTTAGAGAGATTCTTATGGGTAGGTAAATGTTCATCTGCATTTTACTGATGTTTCTGCTTCCTTTTCAAGGTTCTTGATGCACTGACCTAGTCCTTTCCCGCTTGTGAGCATGCTTCATTAAAGTCAAAAATACAAAGTACTATTTTATTTCCTATTTTATTCTTCTTCTGTTTGATACCCATATATTGACTTTGTCTGGAAAATCATTCCAATTTGCGATGACAATCTGCAATGTCTTTTAAGCAAATATAAATGCAGTAGATGGATAGCCTGGGTACTTGGTCACTATCTGTAACTGATATTTGAAAAGCTGTCCAGATAAATCTTACTTAGCTTTTAAAAGCTGATTCTGAAAAGCTAGAAAACACAAGAGCTGAGGTTGATTAAAGCATTCTTATTTGCCATTTTGCTGCCCCACTGCTGTGATAGTCTCAAATAAGAACACACCTCTTTTTCACCTTCACACCCTCCCTCCTTGTCTCTTTCCCTCCTCCTTCCCTTCCATGACCCCCACTCCCCCCACACCCAAGGCTCTCGCCTTCTTCAGTTCACAGAATGGCTGTGGTTTGAGGGTAAATTGGATTGTGTAGTGAAGAAAACTGCTGGATATCAACTTTATTGGCTCTAAAAGAGAGAGCAATCTTATTCACAGAAAGCATTGAATACTACAGGAGATGAATTCATTTTGTGTTGCTAATCAAATCATTTAATCAGAAGTTTCAATGATGCTGTTGCATCATTTAGTTGTTATGCTACTCTGAAGTTAATTCTTGGGAGCCTACCCTTGTCTTCAAGATAAGTTTGTTCTGAATGCAAGAATTACTGTATAACACAAAGTTGTACCTAACAGCTTCATTGAGCATACTGTTTTGTCTTTGTGTCCCTTTGGTCTAATCACTTTGTCATGGCTTTCTCTTTCTAAGTTGATACCACATCCTCTCACAGATGTTGTGAATGTGGATTAGTGTTTCTTCAGCCCATGGAAACTATAGCAATTCTTGGATAATTTTTTCTTGACTTTTTCTCTCTTTAGAACTAAATTTGAATAGTGTTCAATAAATACTACCCCTGTACTTGGCACTGCTGAGGCCACACCTCGATTCCTGTGTTCAGTTTTGAGCCCCTCACTACAAAAAGGACATTGAATTGCTCGAGCGTGTCCAGAGAAGGGCAACGAAGCTGGTGAAGGGTCTGGAGCACATGTCATACGAGGAGTGGCTGAGGGAACTGGGGTTGTTTAGTCTGGAGAAGAGGAGGCTGAGGGGAGACCTCATCGCCCTCTACAGCTACCTGAAAGGAGGTTGCAGAGATCTGGGGATGAGTCTCTTTAACCAAGTAATAAGTGATGGGACAAGAGGTAATGGCCTCAAGTTGCACCAGGGAAGGTTTAGACTGGATATTAGGAAGCATTTCTTTCCAGAACAGGTTGTTAGGCGTTGGAATGGGCTGCCCAGGGAGGTGGTGGTGTCCCCATCCCTGGAGGTGTTTAAGAGTAGGGTTGACATAGTGCTGAGGGATATGGTGTAGTTGGGAACTGTCAATGTTAGGTTAATGTTTGGACTGGATGATCTTCAAGGTCTTTTCCAACCTAGACGATTCTGTGAAATAAATCTTGGCTCACTGAACAAAGAGGAGAACAAAATTGTGCTTCCTTGATGAGCACTTTTGGTGCTCTTCAGTGTCTGCCTTGAGTACTCAGTTAGGCTCCACATGGCAAGAACAATCATTATGTGCTTAGGCATTAGTGGTGGTCATTACCTTATGTATGATTAAGTAATTTTGAGTGCTTATCTCTAAGGTTAGTATTTTACAAAATGTTCAACTTCTTTTAAAAGCACAAGCCTGGGGGGACAAAAGCATGGCACTAGCATCATAAACCCATTTTAGCAGACTTCAAACAGCAAAATGAAGATACTTAGCTCCACTACACAGACGTGTTCTTGAGTTAATCCCTGTCAGATACTCTGTCATCCTTCTGTGCTGCTGCTGCAAATGATGAGAAGATAGAACATTCTGTTTCAAAACTATTCGCCAGCAGGGACGGGGGGTTGAAACCTGTTCTTTGCTGCTTTCTGCAGCCAGGAACACTTGCATGGACAAAGAGCCTGTTTCTTCACTCCAAGCCTGACTGTACCCCACATTTCTCTCTTCTACCCTGGCATCTCAATTGTTTCTGCAGATTCTGTGTGTTGTTTTCAGGCTACTTATCTCAGTGCCAGCTGAAGGGAAGGAAGTGTGCTCAGTGTTTTGTGAAAATAGTGTGTCTGCAGGTGAGGGAGTACTTTTAGCTCAACAGAATTAAAGGGGTGGAGTTTTAAGAGAATTTTTTCTGCTGAAATCACTCAAATCGTTTTTTGAAATGGGCAAATGGGAGAGTTCCATCTAGCCAGTTAAACCTCACGGTGCCATGAGCAAATGAAAGCTGATAAGGAAAAGTTGGCTAGTAGTACTGCATCTAGAACTTTGGTAAAAGCACAGTTTGTATTACACTTTAATTGTACAGTATTATTACATAAATAGCTTTCCACCCAAAACTCTGGCACTAGACATTTATTGGGGTGTGATACTGTTAATGAATTTCACATAAGGTTAAAATAAAAAAACTTTCAATTGCTGTACTGACTCATAAATTTTGTAGGTATCCTGTGTATGCACAACTCAAAGTATCACACTGTTTCTTAAAAAGAAAGGAAGGAATACCAGGTCTTCTGTCCATCTGAAGCTGACTTCTCAGCTTTTACTGCTAACATAAAAGATTTTTTTAATCCATGTAGCAAGAAGCTACACTATGTGAAGCCATGATCTGAAATAGGCACTATACTTTGTCATATTTCTGTTGGCACTATTTAACAACATACTGTGTCTTTTGTTTCAGGTTTGTAACAGTGTGTTTAACAGCTGGGATCAGTTCAAAGATCACTTGGTAATACACACCGGTGACAAGCCCAATCACTGTACCTTATGTGATTTGTGGTTTATGCAAGGCAGTGAGCTGAGAAGGCATCTCAAAGAAATGCACAATGTTTCAGAACGAATAGTGACAGAAGAAGTTCTTCCAGTGGAAGCTGAACCAGTAACATCAATGACTATAATAGAACAAGTGGAGCAAGTCCATGTCCTGCCAGTAATTCAGGTACAAGTGGATCCTACACAGGTAGCTGTGGAACAGATGCACCAGGATCTCATACAGGACAATCAAGTGAAAGGCACACAGATGGAGGAACTGCAAGAACAGGTGCAAATTAGTTACTTGGAAGTTGAACACATTCAGACTGGACAAGGTGCTGAAGTTCATGTGGAGCAGTTACATGTTGAGCACGTAAATCAAATACAGATGGAAGAAGTACAGGCAGAACTTATAGATGGAACAGACCTTGAACAAGTAGAGTATGAAAGTGTTGATCCAGGAGAAGCACAAGAAAAGGAACCTAATCGAGTAGATGATGCAGATAAGGAAGATAATGAACAAGCTGAAGACTTAAAAACTCAACAGTCAGTGGGCACACAGAATGAAAAGGTGCATGACTATGACAAATAACCACACTGTGCAGTTTTAGGAATGAAATACCAAATTATTTTTGTTAACTTTTACATTGGTTTTTGAACTGTCAGTGGTCACCTTTCCAATATGCTGTTCTTAGGAAGCTGGACAAGTGGACCAAAGTTAGCTTTCTTCATGTACAGCTAAACTTCTCTCATATGTGAAAAATAACTTTCCCATTCATGTAATACCATGCAACAGGAACTACCACAGACATTGACAGCTTTGTGAGGATTTTAGTAATGAAAGCTTTTATCGTTACACCATCCCTGGGTATATGTAAGAGTAACTTCACCTCTTTTCCTCTTGCAATAGAAGCAAACTCTTGTTATAGATTTGCAGAGTGTCTGTGGCAGAAGAATCAGTAACATCTGGTGGGTTCTATTGTAAGTGGCAATTGAGTACCTGTGAATTTTCAGATCAGACTGTTTGCTGTAGGGAAAAAACTTTGTTGCTGGAGGTCTCTGAGCACAAAAATCCTGTGCCTTTTCAACATTGACTGGCTAGATTTCCACAAAGTTCCTAGAGTGTTCAAGAACCTACTTCAGTAAAAGGCAATGTAGGTAATGTTGTAGTGCTTTATATTTTTGCTTAAAATTGTCAGCTACTGATGTATTTTTTTTGCATAAAATTGAGAGGCACGGGGCTGAGGGAAGAAACAGGTTCTACATGGAGACAGCAGGACACACTAAAAGGGACACTTTAAAATAGGAAAAGCGCTGTAGAATGTGTTAAACATGAGCTGGAAGAAAAATACCAGCAGACTTTTCTCTTATAAATTGTCATTTTTAAAAATTGATATGCTTAAACATAAATACATAGGTAACTTATCTATATGGTATCAGGTTCCTGTTTTTTTGAAATTAGTTCTGACACTTGACACAAAGATGTGCTAAACATAAAAGCCATAGGTATGAATGCTAAACTGTGGGTTGAAAAGTAGGAGTGTAAATAATCAATATTAGACAATAAAACAATACCAACCATAAAATGTTGCATTACTTCATCCAATAAATTAGGAACAACTGAGTGACTGGTAATTACAGTCCCAGCTCTCAGTAGTAAGAATCAGTCTCATTTTTAATAAGATTAATAGCTCTTTACTGTAAAGTTAGATTTATTTAGAAAATAATTGTCTAGCTCTATGTCCAAGGATGCTAAGGACTTCTAATTATCAATTACTGCCTTGAGATTAGAGGTGCTCCACACTTCTGAAAAACTTTCTTTTCAAAGCCTTAACTGAAGGGAGGAATTTTTGCGAGGTTGTTCCCTAATGCTCTTGGTAATCCTGTAGATCTTAGTTAAAATCAGTCTTTTCTATTCAAACTTCTCCAAATGCAGAATTATTTCCTGGGATTTGTGCTTTTATTTAGTCTCGTTCAAAATTATTCTTGTGTTTCATCGTAGACTTTGAGAAACTGTTGCAAAACAAACATGGCTCTCAATTAAAAATTTAAACAATTTGATTAATGTAACTTGCATTCTTTTTCATGATGTTTTGTGTTTTATGAGATGCAGGTAATATGTGGTGAGATTTTGTGCAGAGGGAAGAATGTGGCCCAATGTTAATAATGAAAGTAAAAGTTGGCTATTGTATTTATACCTGGCTTTCGATAACACAGAGGGGACAGGCCTTCTGCTTAGCTGCATAACTCTAGGTTATTTGGATCTAGACACAAGATCTATATCTGTGGAATTAAAGGAACAATCTGGCTGTGTGTCTAACCAATGAAACTAACTTTTAAGTAATTTCAGTCCCGTGTAAATTGAGCAGTTACGTGGTACTGGTAGCAGGGCTGTGGTTTGGTAAGCACAGTCAGGCTATTTCTTTGTTCTGTTTGATCTCCTCTTTTCAACAGCCGTTCACTAATTTGGTAGGGGAGAAATGATGCTCTGTTGTTGTGCCCAGTGCTGCCCCATCCAGACTCCCACTGAGCCTGGGGTGGAGGATGTTGGGACCATGAGCAATCCCCTCCTCACCGGAGGGACAGGCTTAAAGGCTCTCCTCAAGTAATAACTCCGCTGGAGAGCCTTTCCCTTTGCAAACCTCTCTTCCTTATAATTTCCTGAAGCCCACATTGCTCCCACCGGTGAAGTCCCTCATGCCTCCTTACCGCAACAGCTGATATGCGGGAGGGACAATTGATGGGGGAGTCAGAAGCTCTGGCTGCTCTCTGGAATGGCCACCTTGCCATCCACTTTCTGCCCCAAATGTCTGTATAGACCCACAGACCTCTCCGAACTGTATTACCTACGCACCATTGGAGGAGTACACGTATATACTGCTGTCCCCAGAGCCCTGTGTTGTGCAGGTCTGTAGATTGCAGTGGCAGCACATGGGGTGAATGCTTGAATTTATGCCAAATTAATCAGCTAAAGCAGTGGGGTCTAGGCAGGGAGAAATGGAAAAGGGAATGAACAAAACCCCGTGAGGTGTGTCTGGATATAAAATAAAATTGAGCATCAAATTGAGACCAAGGTTAGAGGTAGACTTGTAGATTTATATGTGATATTCATGAGAGGCCATAAGCTGTTTCTGAAACTGGAAGGGGAAAGGGAGCTGATCGATAGTTTGAGAGATGCTGAGTTATTCAGGCAATATAAGAAAGGACTAGCTGCTGTGCTTTTTTTTGGTTTTTTTAGAATCCTGGGGAAAAGCATGTTTCATCTGCAGGCTTACGAGGGTGAAATAGGATGTCACTCCTGAGTGAATGGGTCACTGGAGGAGAATCATGCAGCCTCTGCTTTGTTTCGCCTGCCTGCAGTGCAACTTTTAATTAGCTAATGATGCAGAATATGGAACTCTTTTACACTAATTCTGTAACTCGGTATTATTTCTAATGAGAAAGCATTTATAATAGAGTTTAATTTGGTTGCTTATTTTTAAGGGTTGAAGTATCTCTTCTACAGGGACTATCATGAAAATGTGCAGTTAGATTTTTGTTGGTTTTAAACTGTGTTTGCTGCTAGCAAATAATTTAAAAATGAAAGCAACTTGTTTATCATGGAAATACAAATAATTTGTAGCTTGTCAAACAACAGCCAGCTCAGACAGGTACAGCAGAAGCTGCAGCCCTTCCCGGACTCACCAGCTCAGACCTAGTCCAGCTTTGGCCACAGCTGGACCCGACTTTGTGAGCGTTGTTTGCACCCTCGCCATGGCTTTGCGCACACGGTGAGAGATGCTCAGGCAGCTCCCTGCTGCTTTCTGCCTGCCCGCTTCTCCTTCTACCTGGAGCCCTGACATCTACAACGGTCTCTGCTGGGGCTTGGCTTTACCGTGCCTTTAAATGAGGGCTGGCAGCCTTTGGAGGAAATAATTTATACCGTTAAAAGACCTGAAGCTAGGCGTGGGGTGCAGCCTGTGGCTCCTAGGGTGCAGGTCTCAAACGTGGGGACAGGAGGACCTGGGGGCTGTGCCTGCCGGCCCGCCACGGCCGCCGGAGCTGTCCAAGGTTGGCAGCGGTGGCGGCGGCCCCTCCACCCGGGCTGCTCGCCGCCCCCCTCAGCCGGGCCGCCGGGAGCCGCGCAGGCCCCGCCGCCGCTCCTGAGGGCAGGCGAGGGGCGCGTTGGGGCAAGGAGCCCCGTCCGCGCCGCGGGGCGGGCGAGGGAGGCGGGCAAATGGCGGGCCGCCTGGCGGGAGCAAATGGCGGGCGGCGGGCAGGGGCCGCGGGGCTGCGGCGGCGCTGAGGCCCGCGATCCGGGGCTGGTCCGCTGGGCGGCGGGAAGGGACGGCGAGGGCCTGCGGAGCCGGGGCTGGAGGCGGCGGGAGGGAGCCGGCTTTCAGGTACCTGCTCCTCAGAGCAGCCGGGTCTGGCAGCCTGGGCCGGGGAGCGCGGCCGGGGGCCGGCGGGGCTGCGGGGAGGCTCCCGCCGAGGTGGACGAGCCTCCCCTCCAGCCTCTGCTTATGCTGCTGGAGGAGTTTTAATAATTCCAGCAATACTTTGTCGCTGCTGTTTTAATTTGTGCGTCGATCTGCCTAGAGAAAGCATGCTAGCTAAAAGGGATTCTTTTTCTCGGTAAAGCTACTGACATAACATCCCACATTTTTCTCGATCTGACTTTTCTTCAAAATACTCTAAACAAAATAAAGTGTAAAACGTTCCAGTTGCAGCTCTACCCTGTGCCGGGCCGCGGGACAGGAGTCGGGGGTCCCACCTGCGGCGCGGGGGTCGAGGGGCGGAGGGGCTCTCGCTGTTCGAGCAGCGGTGCCAGTGCGGGTGGGTTTTAATTTAAATTACTTAAATGCCTATTATTTGAGAGACACGTGTGTTGTATCTGATGCCCTCCTCTAACGCTGGGGCTAATTGGAGCCTAAGACAAAATATTTTCAGTCTAAGATCCCCTATTGTGTTTAACATACAAAATATATGACTAATTCCATGGAATGGGCCAGGACATGGTTCAGTGTTTTCTGGGTTGGGATATTATTCTTTATGTAGTGTAACCTGTTCATATAGCTTTAGAGCAGGTAGAACAGTTACTGTCAAACATGTAACAGTGGGTGTCACAAGAAACTTGTTGGTTTGGGATTTTCTTGTTTAAGGATGTAGACTGACATTTCAGTTGATTCACACCAAATAGGTTTGTTGACGTCACGGGTGCGCATGTTTTACAACGTATTCAGATTGTCCCCTGCCACAGTTCAGGAGGAAAACTAAAAACCAGTACTCATTTTCAGGGAGAGAAGGGTGTTTGTGCATGTGTGTAAAAAAACCCCCAACCTGTATTTAAAAAGATCATTCTATCAAAAAGGGTCCTAAATTGCATATATAGGGTGTTTTTTTTTTGCACTGGGTAATTTATTTTAAAATATTTACTGAGATCTAAAGCAGTTCCAGGGGCTGAGCAATCCCATGGCTGTAAATGAGTGAATAATGTGGTTGAGTGTATTTTTCCTGACCACTTACATATTATCATCCTTCTTCTAGTGCATTTAATTCATCTGATACTTCTTTTCTAAATAGTATCTTATCCCAGAAATAGATGTGAGGACCTCAGGATTTTAGTTAGTCCTAGATAGTTGGTCTGTTTGGGAATTAGGAACTAAAGATACCTGAATATGCTGGTTTTGCTATTCTTACAGTTACTTGTTTGGGATCATTTGAGAGTACTGCTTTAAAAATTGCAGCTTCTGGGGAATTTAAAAAAATGTTGTCAAGTTGTGGGGTCCTTAGCTTTGTCATATGAAGATACTCAAAATGGTTTTGTAAACTAACACAGACTCTACACTATTGTAAATATAAATAGTTCATTATAATACATTCTGATCTAGTGACTCTGTTTTGAAGGCAGTTAAGTTGCACTGGAAAAGAATCAGTTGCTCATGTTGTCGCCACATTACCATAGACTGATCAATTAGCCCTTTGCTAAAGAGGATTTTTCTCTGGGTCCTGTAGCTTGAACTTCATGGGAGGATTTTCTGGACTCCACCACTGGGGAAATGAGATACTCTTTGGAGTGGAGTTATTGCAGGTTCCCACTCCATGCGATACAGAGCGCTGACCCTAGCAGATACAGCATTGTGGCAGCTGTAGTACTTCACCTGGAATATGTTTGTTTAGATACATGTTCAGAAGGTGCTCTTTGCGGAGAGGATCTGGAGTTTTTGCTCTTTTTTTTGTAAGCGAAGTTACGCTGAGGTAGGGAACATAACAAATGAGAGCACATCAATTTGAACCATCCTGACAAGCGATTAGTTCCTTACGGGTAGAAACACCGCACAATTTTATATGGCCAGTCTTGGCCTCCAGTATTATTCCAGAGCCTGAGAAGTCAGGAGTGTTTGTTTTTCTTCCTGATTTTTACTGCGAGGCAAGGAATAAACTTCAACCTTTGAAACTCTTGGCTAACACTGAGAAAACCTCCAGCATGGCTCTACTGTGTATTTGGAAAAAAAGTAGTCCTTTATGCATAGACAGCTCTCTTTTAGGACACTTGGCAAATGTTAATTAGCTCAGCCTCTGACTGTTCCTGTAAAGTAGGTAAATGGCTTTTATTTCTTTTTTTTTTTTTTTTTTTTTCCCCCTCTACTTTATTGTGGTTACACAGAGCAAATAATTCTGCAGGTTGGCAGTAGTGGAACTGAAACCACTGTCCAGCTTCCTGACTTCCTTGTCTAAACTAAAACCAAAGAGTCTTATCCTCATTGCAAGGAAAATAAGTTATTGAGAAAGATAACTCCAAAATAAAAATCATTGTGTCTCTTACTTGAAATATGAGAGGACTCTGCCTAATGTGGGAAGCATGGGGTAATAGTCACTTTATTTTAAAATATTATTATAAAATAAATGCATATTTGCACACTCAACACCCTGGAAAATTAATTTGAATAAATTATACATTTCAGATAATATCCAAGGATGTTTCATTGCTTCAAGCATTCATTCATAAACTGAGCCTCTCTTTCTTTCTGGTTGTGAATTGGTATTTTAAGCTGCAGAGTTAGAGATAATACCAGTCTAGATACCTGTGATGAAATCACTGTAAGTATGTCTGTGCTGGTGGTAAATCTCATTAATGCTGCATGGAGACAGATCTGCTTGGAGAGGATTAGTGGGATACATTTTCTGCTGGTTGTCATGACAACCATAAATCCATGCAGCTGTACAGTGGTGTGTTAATCTGTTCAATTTAATCCAGTTTCCAAATTAGATCATCAATATTGAGCTGCTAGATAACAGCTGGTTTAAATGCTCTCCATTCCCTTCTCTTAAAACAGTGCCTGGAGTCCAACCAATGCACCTCCAATCTTCTAGGAAAGACACAGTGTTCAATCATGGAGCAATTTGTTGCTGTAATAGCAGTGTATGACTTGGCTCAGTATTCCAAGCCCGGTATTTGCCAGGTGTTTATAATAAATCATTGTTCTCAGTCTAAATTATTGTGTCATTTATGTTTTAGAGATTGCATCAAAAGTTTAAGGACTCTTTAGTCCCTCATTAAGATAACCTGGTAATTACACTGTGCAACAATGAGTGCTGATACTATCATGACTTTTAAAGCTTTTGTTGCAAAATAAGAAAGTATTTAATCTGGAAGTAAGTTAGAAAATGTGAGTATTCTCTGACACATACTTGAAAACTCGTCTGGCACTGAACATTTCAGGAGAACTACTACTGTTTTGAATTGACCCTTAGTAACAGATCCCTCTTTTATTATTTTGCAATTACTATGTTATTACATTCATAGTTTTTCCTGTAGTTTGCTGAGATGTACTCGTGAAATTCAGTGTTTATGAAAGCTGTCATGAAGTCAAGGTAACCAGGCCCAGTTCATGTGTGTAAGGTGGCTTCTTTGAGACGCTGCATTTGTGTAAATTGACAGCCTTTTCCTCCACAATAGGCCCATATATAATGCTGTTTTCTGTACAGCACAATGGAAAGAATCAACTGTTTTGAGTCCTGCAGGAAGTGATTGCACTGATGGTTGTCTTCTCTGCCCTGTTAGGCCACCATGAATTGAGTTAATTCTGGGCTAGAGGTATAGCATGAAACTGAGCTAATAGTTATAGAGGGAGAGTTCACCAGTGCTTCTCATTTTGGTTTCATTTTTATACATGACAGAGTTGTGTAAGCTGTTTTTTCTTATTGGTTACAGGTTTCACAGAACCCTCCTTTAGAAACTTGGTTTTGCAGAAGTCAAGTTGAAGAATCTCTGTCAGGTCATGCCCAAGTCTGGTCTGATATTCAGAAGATAAAAAAATTGCACTGTAGAATTAAGCCTGGAGCTCTGCTCTTAGATAGAGCTCCACTTCTCTGGCCAAGCATGGCATAAGTGCACTGAAGAAGAGCTGATCGCTTACCAGCATCACTAAATGGAACATTTAAAATGAGTGTTCAGTGTTTAAATTCCAATGGTTCATTTCTGTTAGCATTTAATACGGAAGTCTTGCTTTTCCAAATGCAGTGAAACAAATAAAAAGGAGCAGGAATGAACATTAGGAAACAGTTTATGTGCTGCTGCCCAGCCTGGTGATAAACCCTAAAAGTCCTCTCTCTCCCCACCTCCGTGATTTTCCCTGGGTGTCACGCTGCAGTGTGTATGGATGGCTCGGGCAGCTCTCTCCAGGCTCCTGAGGCTGCCTCTGTAGACAGCTCTTTCCACTGTGTTTGCCCAGAGTGTTTGCTTCACCCACAAAGCATACAGATGTCACTGATTTCATACCCATGTTAATTTTATTAGTTCATTATTAAATGTAAAATATTTTTATCAATTTTTATTTTGTTGACGTTAAGCATAAGAAAACATTCTTGATGAAGTACTTGATTTAGATCTGTAGAATGCAAAAAACCTTCTGCTATCAGACGTTGAAACCATGTCAGGTTTCATGTTCCTGCTCATGATTTTTTGCCCTTATAGTTTATACCTTCATGCCAAAATTGTATGTTTTTTTTTTTTTACAAACAGATTGTCCATCATTTGGCTCCTAACTCTCCTGCACCATATGGTGGAAACCCCTCTTAGTTTTGCAGCTGTGCCCTTGGGCTGGGAGTGGTGCCTGGAATGCTCTGAGGTGAGGGTCAGTCAGTGGATGCCCCCTTAGATCTGTCACTCCGGTAGCTGCCTGGCACTGTGAGGCCATGGGCCACTGCCTGCAGCACCCAGGCCTGTGTTTGCTCTCCCAGCACCACTATGCAAGTCCAGGATAGGATTTAGCTCTACAGTTTCATCATTTTGGTATTTTATAAGTCAAAAAATGTAAAGTTATTGCTTCAGTGTCATCATTGTTTCCATGTGGATGCTGGTAGGCTGTGAAATGTTGTAGCCCAGGGGCCTGCACTTAAAATGACAGGTTGCTTCATTGTAACGTATTTAGCAATATCTATTCCTTAGGCAACTATTTATCACCCAGTTACAGTGGTGCTTCTCTTGGAGCACAGTATTTATTGATTATTTAGTTACTTTTTATATTTTCAAAGTGTTGGTATTCTCCACATACTTGTGTTTGCATATATGTTTTTCTTCTATATAACTGATTGACATTTGGAAATATCCTGAGACATGTGCTACTGTAAGCGATTGCCCCTACCCCAGCTGTTGGAGAGGGAAGTGGAGGGTGCGAAGCAATGAGATTGTGCAATGTTTTTTCTTAAATTCTGGTTTCTAGATTTACAGGACCTTAGGTTTTTCTTTCTAAGAATGGAGTGGAAGGAGAAAACACTTCTCAAACAATTGTTTTAATCCTCTGCCTGTAGCTCTGGCGTGAATTTCTAATGTTTCTTACTAGACAGTAGTTTTGGGAACAAAAGTATTTAAAAAGTTCTAGTAGTCTGGAAGGTCTTAATGTTGATTTATGAACACAATGTCAGCTGCTGTTTCATATTTTCCAATTTAGTAGCTTCTCATTGGTGTTGCCTTCCTAAAGACCATCATTCTCAAGACAACAAAGTGCAAGATTGTAGGTGCTAATAATGTGTGCAGGTTGTCTGGATAAAGAGCTAAAGCTTCAGAGTGAATGGCATCTGCTGTGCTTGCTTCTTGTTTAGGTCTCTACTGTACAACTATATCCCCTCTTGAAAAGCACTGCCTTAGGATGAGCCAAGCAGCAAATCTCTTGAGCATTACTACTTACTCTCAGCAGTGCACAAGGCTGTTTGAGCTACCAAAGAGCATGCCACAGGGGCCATGGGGATTTGAGTTTTCCAGGAATGATCAGCCATTTGGAGTGTCACGTGTTCTGCTCTTGTGAAGAGCTGCCTGGAAAAGCTGTAAGGCATTTACCAACAGCTTGCTCCTTGCCTCATAGTCCATCTCCTGTTTACATGTGGATGCATTGCACAGCTACACCACTACACTAAACACAAACATTGCAGACCTTTGTGGCTGTATCTATTGTATTCTTCTGCTTGGAAGGAATCAAATTCAGTGTAGGCTTACTTTACTGTGCTGCTGCAGCAAGGGGAGAGGGCAGCTGTACTCTTGTCCTTAAGGACTTGTGTTTATCACTGGAACTGCATTCCTGCAGGTATCACCTAGAGGCTGGGAGTGCACGGTGGAGGGCTCCCCTGAGGCTGGGGACATTCATGACATCTTGAAAAATGCTTAGATTCTAACAGGATCAGATTTTTTAAAAAATCAGGAAAGAGTTTCAGAAGTATTGCTAATGCAAAATATCAGCTCTTCTGCAACATATCAATGACTGATTTTTATCTTAATTTGAAGTGTAATCAGCTTCATTTGGTGGAGGGAATTTCTCTTGACAACAGTTCAGTTGTAATTAGCATTGACAACTTCTTGCATCAGTAATGAAGATTTTTTTAAAGTATTTTATTTCAAAGCCTTCTTGTTTATTCTTCCTTGGGTTTTTTGTGTTTTGTTTTAATCCCCAGTGCTTTTTTCTGTCCCTGACCCCTTTTGGTTACTTGATGCCACTTGAAACAGCTGATATCTTGCTAACTAGAAAAAAAAAGATGTGGGTTTCCCTTCGGAATCAAAGTGCTGGAGCATCAGTAAGAGCTGGGTTTGGCTGCTTTCCCAGATGCGGATTATATCATTCTCTTTGCTTCTCTGGGTCTCTGGTGACCCAGGATTTGATGACCTCCTGAGGACATCTTTGGCAGAAAAACGAAAGCTTGAAGTTAAGAGATACCTAGAAACTAGCCTTACACCTCACATGAAAATGTAGTCGTCAAGCAAAATATATTGAATACATATGGGAATATAGATTGGAGTTGCCAAAACTTCTGTACTCAATGGTCAGAACAAACGCATTGTAACTGAGGCCTAATTCTTGCTAAACATCACATTACTTCATTTGGGTATCTTGCATAAAGCTATTTCCATAAGATTGATACCAAGAAACTTTTTTTTATTTTTCTTCACATGAGAGGGTGATAGTCTGGTACATAAATTTTATTTTTCCTCTGTTCAGTCTGATCTGAGAACTTCTTAGTAATAAAAGCATGCATGGCTGGATGAGTACATGAAATTATTTTAGATGTGCTGTGTTGCTCTGGGCTGCCCACAGTGACAGCAGTATTTAATTGGAAAGTGCTGCAACTGTTGGCTCTACCACATTTGGGAGTGAATGGGAGAAGCTGTTTCCATTGACCTCCACACCATGCTTTTCTCTTCAGGCAAGTGAGGAACAAGCACTGACAGTATCTCAGGAGTGAAAAGCCAGTGGTAACAGTGGAGGGTGCTTGGGTGGTGGTCACAGCCAACATTGGAAGAGACATTCCAGCAGCTCCCAGTTCTCTGGTGATTAGTGCTTTTCCTTGGATATTGCACACGTGAGTCTGTGGTGTCCATCTGCCTACATATGTGTCTATGTGATAGACATATTGTAAGATTTAGTTGAATTTGGGATCCAAAGGATGTGAAATGGAAATGTTGAATTCAGGGCTGTAGTACAGGGGGAAAAAGCTGAGAAAGAACCCTTGCATCTGACCCTGCTTTTGTTTCACTGGTTCCATTGAAGGAGCATGTGTTTCTCTGACATGTGTCCATGCAATGAGAAAGACTTTCTTCTGATTTGATGTTACTGTTCAGGTCACCTTAGAGCCAAGTGTAAATATCTGAAAATGTGAAAAGAAATGTTGAGAAAAGTTTAAAGTCAAAGCAAGTTTTGGGGAATGCATTCAGTATGTCTGGGCTTTGAAGTCTTGCAGACTCAACAATGATCTAGATGTTGTGACTGTTAGTCTACGGAAAATGGTGCTACAGAAGAGACTGGTTTCTGACTGCTGTGGCACAAAAATGAGAATTAATTCCTTGCTCATATCGGAGTCCTCTTCTACCAGAGACCTGAGGTTCAGCTGGTAGATACTGAGATATAGGATACAGTTCCACAGAAATTTTATCTTTCGGAAGTGCTTTGTGAAGACTCCCTAGATTTGCCAGCTTTAGCACTGGGAGTTCACTTCTGGTTTTGGTCTCTGCTAGTCCTCCCAACAGTAAATACAACATAGTTCATGTAAATTGTTTCAATGCTGTGAAAAGGCACTGTCTGCCAAGGCCTCCTGAATTTTAAAGCTGATTTGGACTCTCATTCTGTTTGTATTTATAGCCAAGTTTTACATCTGCTACCATAATTTTCATATGTGTAAGACATTCTGCTAATAGAGGGATTGACAAATGTGTCTCAGTACAGAAGGGATATGGAGATGCTCAAAAGGTATGTTTTATCTGAATCTTGGAGTGCAAACACTAGGTCATCTGGTGAAACCACTCGAGGAAGGATGAAAAAATGCCTCTATTTTCATTATTTTTTCTGTCTTCCTTGAATTAGTATGTCAGAAACTAAAATAAAAAAATCTAAGTTACTCTGAGACAGTAACTGGAAGAAAATCTTGTTAGGACTGGAACTCTCATATGGGCTGAAGGAAGAGAACTCAACTTCATCAGGCCATATTAGAAGTTCCAGTATAAATATTTGGAATCTGCTTCAATAATATTCCAGAACTTTTCAAAATAAGCTCAAAATTTAGTGTTGTGGTACAAGAAATTCAGAACTGGCAAATGTATTGCCAAGACTCCTCTACATGATGAGAAATTCCACATTGGTAATAAAATAGAAAAGGTGAACCGATTCCATTTTCATCAGAAATGAGACTCCATCATTTGCATCTCAACCATCAGGCTAGCAGTCTGGTTCCTCCAGCAATCTTTCAAGTTCAGCTCCCACAGCTTGTGAAACTTTGTGGTCATCTCTGTCTCTGTCCTAGGCATATAGTAACACCTCACTAAAGCCATTGGCTTAACCTGTTTACTTCTCGAAAGCAAACTGTACATACAAGCATTAATTTTGTGCATTTGTTTGTTATAATGGAAAAATATGAGAAACACCTTAAAGGCATATCAGGAGTATCATCATCAGGGGTAGTAAGCAGGAACTGTGACATTGCCTAGAGTGAACAGTAGGTTAGTTTATGTGCACATCTAATTTTATTTTCTTTTCATGAACAAGAAGAGAGCACAGCATGGAAGGAAAGGTTGTCTTTTTGCTTTGCTTTTGGTTTAACAATGCCCACAAATGGCGTATATGTTCAGTTCTGTACCACGCCTATTCTGGAGTTCTATATGAAGAGTGCAGAGGGTGCAGGATGTAGGCTTGATGCTGGCTTTGAGATGGGAGCAGGCTTTCAGAGTAACAGTTCTCTGGTTTTAATGCTGAGTACTGCGATAATCACTGTGGTAAATGACTATATCATTGTTTTTTGAGTGGTTAGTGATATCCCTAGTTTAAAAATGAGAGACCAACGTGGATTAAGTTCTTTCTTCCAGTAAACAGTGGTGAGAAACTGTTCATTCATGCCAACCAAATGATTCAGAAGTTATGAGAATAATGTCTTTCCAGTCCTGTTGAGCTCTGCCTGTTGTTACCAGATTAAGTGGTGTGATTAGCTGGGTTTAAGTGTTAATTTTATGAAGAGGATGGAAGAGACATGCATTTTCTTTCTTTTTCTCTCTCACCTAGTGCTGTGGCACTGAGAAATGGTGCTGCCGTGGAGTGACAGGAAAGCAAATATTGTTGATGAAGGTTCAGTCAGAGACCAAGTTTTGGAGGAGCCAGAAGAACCTGTTAATCTTTATGTTAGAGGCTGAACAGCTTAGTGCCAGCAAAGCAGGCAGTTCCAGCTCAAGGCACTGTTCACATGTGCTACGTCATCAGGCAAAATTAAAGATGGTGTTGTATCTATTCTGAGCTGCTTGCTGGAGAATTGCTTCCAATACACCTCTTCAGGAGCAGATCATGAGTCTGCTTCCCAAAAGGTTCCAGACTCTTAATGGAACATGGTTTCTAGACTTAGGGTATAGGAGATCAAACAGGTCAGTGTCCCCTCTTAGCTGTAAATACTGCTATCTGTTACTGCAAATACTACAACCCTTTGCATGTCTTAATTTCCAGACCTGTTTTCTGCTATTGCTCTGTAGTGCTAAAATGACATCATAATGTTATTTGTAAACTACTGTGAAGAATAAAAGGTTTTGGTCCTGAGTTTACAGTTGTGCATTTTTTTAATAATCAGGATGGTGGAAGGGTGTCCTCCACAAGAAAAGAGTTGTCATCATGCCTTTGAGCTCAGAGGCGATGCATCTATCATGTGGGAACTTGGCCTTTTACTGCCAGAGGCTCTGGCCATGCGCAGGCTGCCATCCTGTCTACCACCTGACCAAGTCACAGAGTTTGCCCTGAGAGAATGTGACCTTCTGGATTGCCAGCTGCACTTCGTTCAGATTTCAGGGCGTTTCTCGTCTCATTTCATCTTGTTGGTCTCATGGTGTTAGCATGCTCAGTTTGGAAAATCTGAACAGGCTGTTCTCTGTATCTCTTTTTCCCATTTTCCTCTATTCACAAAAGCTGTCCTAGAAACCTTAGCAGGTCTTATAATTTTATATTTTTAGATGTGCAGTCATTTGAACTGCAAGTGACACTCTGATGTGTGTTGTCTTTAGTATTATACAAAGTATCATTATGGTTTTAAAGCCAGCTTTTTTTTCCTCAGTATGTTTTCCTGTGAACATATAATTTCATGTGCATGCCACTTAAACAGCAGTTACATTCTTAAGTGTCTTGACAAAAACCCCACCCGATAGATTTTCTGGTTTCCTTATAATGACAAATGGAAAAAGATCTGTTGTATTCAAGCAATTATCCCTGTTAAAGTAGTACAGACTCTTCTAATATTTTGACTCTCTACATTTTCTTTCTCTTTTCATTTTCTTAAACAGTAATTATGAGCTTGTTCCACTGATCATTTTCCTGTTGTTTTTTTTCCCACTTCACAAAGTGAAATGAAACTAGAGAGTTTTTTCCCTTTCACTGAGTTCTGCTGCACTCAGACAGCTGCCTTTTCTTGTGCTCATAGAGGCAGTTCTGTTGATAGAAAGGGGTTATAACAAAGCAGTTGTGTTGATAGAAAGGGGTAGAGCATTATGCAAATCCAGGATAGATTAGTCAGTGAATGAAATGCTAGAAGCATTATATTGTCACCTATTTAAAAATAGTTTGCTATTTAGTCTAATAGGAATAGTTTATAGACTCTCCTCCGTGTCTCAGTTCTCAAATGCATTTCTGGATTCTAATCTGAAATTCTCCTGCAGATTTCTTCAAGGAGGAAATTGAGGGAAGGTGAGGAACTGAAGTATCTTACCTATAGAATTTTGCATAAATTTGGGATTTTGGATCATGTGATGTGAATGGTGGTTCTGAAAGTATAAACGCCACGTAACTGTCTGCATGTTTGCAGGGAAGATTATGGTTTAAAGATGTTCTAAAATTGGTTTATGCTCTACTTCTGTATATCTTGGCTTTTTGCCTCATTAGTGAACCTATGCTTCCTGAAACCATGGAACGTAATTTGTATCTGTGTAATACCATAGAGTTGGACTTATTCTTAATTTCCATTTCTGCAAGTGCATCAAAAACTGATCCCGAAACTTGAACACTGAATGTGTTATTTTGTTAAAATGTTAATGAGTATCATCTGTCTTTACTTTTGAGTTGGTTTGTGGTCTTCTGTGTGGTAAATTTTACGACCTTTTGTATGGCAGTTCAAATGCCACATGATCCATATTTAGAACTTCCAAAAATCTTTGGAACAACAATTCCTTTTCCAGTGGATTTAATTAGAAAAATTAAATGGAAAAAACAGTGACTGTTTTCCTAATGCTGCTGAATACTCAGATTTACACTATTCTCTCTAATGGAACACAGTTTATGTAAGTCTTCAGTTTGACAAAAAAAATAATAGTCTGTGTTCCAGGGCAGATACTCGACAAATCTCCATGAGATCAGCTAATGAAATTAAATACTAGCCAAATTTACTAACATTAATATTCAAGTCAGGACAGCTTTTGCTGTTCAAATGTGATATGAAAAGCAGGATGGTTTTAGGGATTTGGAATGTAGCCACTTTTTAGCGTGACCCAGACTTTCAGTGGATCAGGAGCAAGCTGTGTATTGCTCGGATCTCTGAAGTGTTCCTCTTCCGCACTTTCCCAGCTAGACAAGTATTTGTCTATGCCTGTCCTCAAACACTGACAGCCTTCCTTGCCCTCAAACCTTGGCTTCCCTGCTGATCCTTGCAGCAGGACAAGGCAGGTGCCTAAACACGTTGAGGTACAGACTCCTTGGCATACACCACTGTATTTGGATATTTGGTTTGAGAGACAATATTATGAACTTTTCAGAGCTCCAAAACCAGACAAGTTTAAGAGAAAAAAAAAAAAGCAAAAAAAAAAGCTTATTTTAGTAGGATGCATATAAAAGCATTTAGTTGCAATACTGAAGACAAGGTTGTGAAACAAGAGTAAAATCTAGAGTTGTGCTCCATCTTGTTTGTGTTAATATCCCTCACTTAGGATCCTTAATGTGTGCCGCAGCAGCTGTAGCTGAGAGAACAGTTCTATTTCACAGTAGCCTGTCTTGAATGTTGCTTGCTGCCATTATACTGTTTCTCTGGATCCGTTTCAAAAATACCTGTCCTAATTTCACTTCTGTTCTCACTCCAGTGGAAGGGAAGTCTTTAATGGGCAACATTTCTTTGATATGCAGAGATTAATAACTTATGATCTGTAGGATGTCAAATAAAATCAGATCGCTTCCTGCTAAGCTTCTTGCCAAGTCTTGAAGACTTACTATGCATTAAGCAGTTTCCAGAGGTTAGTTGAAGCTTCAGCGATTCTGGTAAGCTTATGCTTATTCCCCTGCATGGCTCTGTGCCTGCAAAGGTCAAGGAGGACATACGGATGACAGATCCGGTAGCAGGGCACTGCCTGGTGCAGAGGTTTCTCAGTACATGGTATCCAAATATAGGTTCAGAGGCAGGAGCCGCTGTGAGGAGCAGGTGGTCTGCACAGTGAGAGGACCACGTCGGTCTGAGAAGGTGGCATGCTCATATATTGTTAGAGAAATACAGCTGGGACTGTTTTCCATTTCAGTGTTATTTTCTGATGGGTTCTAGAGATTTCCAATCTAATTGTCTATTAGATGAAAAGTACAAATACATGTCTTTCTATCTAGATTTTTTTCCTCTAAATGTTCTAAAAGTCCTCAGTACTGCAGTCAGTTTGGGACATTTAAATTGGCAAGGACAGAACACTTGCAATGACACTTTTGGGGGATAGTTCTTCAGCATTTGTAAAACCAACCAGACAGTCTTTATGGCATTGCTCTGTTTCTGCATGCCTCCTGCCGCTTTTGCATGGTTATTGTATGTCTACATGTACGCCTTCTTTTAGTCAGGCTCAGTAATATAATTACTGTAAAGTGGCTCATTAATGCCAATTCAGGATAAATCTCGAGTGTCACAGACATTACTCTGAAAAAATGGAAATGCCAGGCAGTATAAAGTACATTTCAAAGTGCAGTGCAGGATTTATAACTTTCCAAACACATCCATGGAAAATAATAGCAACTGCTTATCTTCTGCCCAGATCCATTTAAAATTTGCCTTATGAATACTTAACCTTTTACTACTCAGTACTTTTGAAAAGTGCATAAATATTGATGCAGCTAAAGTCAATTGCCTTGTAAGAAGTAACCAGAGTTACTTGTGTTTGCTAGGGCCCATCTAAGAAGTAATGGGAATAGTGAAAGAAAACTGTGATAGACAATAGAAACCAGAACATTTTCTGTTTTCTTTTGTGTGGAAACACATTTCAGGTTTCTCTTTCCTGCAAATAATGGCAGGGTGATTTTATTGCAGGCCATCTGCTTAGCAATGCACATCTGCCTAAATATACAGTCATTTTCTTAAAATGAGCAAAGACTAATTTCCTCAGTGATTTCAGTGGGACTCAAAGTATTGCCTACTTCTTACTTCTTGTACTATCACTTGCTTTTTTGAGAGAATTTATTTTCTTTTCACTGAAAGCCTATAAGTCAAATTCATTTTTAGTGAAGTAATTAAATTAGATGCAAATTTTGTCCTGTCATTTGAAAGGCTAATAAAGACTTTGTTGGATCTCTGTTTCATGGAAGCTTGTTTTACCTTGGAATAACAGTTCTGTGGCAAATTGACCAATTTGCATTATGCCTCAGAAGGAAATAAAGAAGACTGGCCAGGTTGAAGTTTTGAGAGGGTAAATTTTATTTCAAAATACAGTCAGACTTCAAATTAATCTCTCCCATGTATTTCAAAGACCTGGGAAAACAATGGCTTCTATTAATTAATTCTTTTTTTGTCTTTGCTTTTAATGCAAGTTTCTGTGTAATTCAAAGACTCATTAATCCTCTCTCTAGCTGTTTTTATCATGCAATGCTGCAAAAGGATGAAAGGGATTTTTTTCCCCATATTTTAGTTTCTACTTCACAGGTCATAATGTATTAGTGTAGTTTGGGTTATGTTGATTGTTGTGCATTTATTTTCTTCTCAATATACCCTATACAATCTGCAGACTGTGGATTTGATGTTAGACTCCACTAGCTGGGCTGTACCCAACCTGTTTTGGTGTCAGCTCAGCTGGGACTGGGGGGGTTGCATCTCAATGCTGAGGGTCTGTGCAGCCTGTCTTCCTTGATGCTCTAGTCCAAGAGTTTATTCCAGTCCACCGGCAGATAACACTTGAGATGGAAAGGTGAGTCTGTGCTACACCCTGATACCCGTGTCACATGAACCAGCTGTCACTAGCCCTGCAGGACTGCTCTGAGCTGCTGCTGTCATGCGGACGCTGGCTCAGGTATTGCCTGGCAGAGGAGTGTGCGTATGCCGGCTCAGCCTGGTGGCTCTCTGTGAGCCAACCTGTAGTGCTCCCTGGACACAGCCAGTGACTGCCTATTAGAGATCACAGGGAGATCTTCTAGGGAGGGATCACAGATTAGGGCACACCTGTGGGTTTTTCCTCTATTTCTTCTCTCTGTTCTTGGAGAGAAGAAAGTTGGATGAAATGAACGTGGGAGCTTGCTTGGATCTATAATCTGCCACAGTGGCCTGTGCTAGGTGGTGCTCTACATGCTCCCACCGGTCTCCGGTCAGCAGTTCTGAGAGGCGGCTGGTCAGATAAGATCCTTGAGCGAGAGCTCAGGTTCCATTAGAGAAACATCCACATTTGTCTTCAGGGGTCCATCCCAGAATGGATGTGGGATCAACCCAAAAGATGAGGATTTCAGTCCTTCTGATGAGGTTGTGGGGGACATTTCATCAAGCATCCACATGTATTCTGCTTCAGTATGCAGGGCCCAGGCTTATTAAACTTCTAAACAGGTTGCAAAGTCCATTGTCTTCTCCTCTTAGTTACAATTGTAGAATAAGCTGTGGGCTAGAGTTAGCATGTTCCAGGGTGGTAGTTTTTTGGTTGTTTTTTTTTCCTTTTTACACCAGGGTTTCTTATTTTCTTGGTTTGGCATCAGCATGTAGACTAGGCCTTTTGTTGTAGTGAAGGAGTCAGTATAATTTGTTACCTCCTCCCACTTCCCCTCTTGGTGCCTTGGCCATCAAGTGAGGTTTTGCAAGTGAGGAATCTGTTGAAGGTGTTGGTGTTCTGTTTACCAAGTAATGTGCAGCAGGAAAAATAATAGAGTCCATGATCTTTAAGAGTATTTTTTCATTAGCCTTCTCCTTCACTTTGTTGTCTTGGGGGTAGTCTTGCATCTGTGGCCTGAGATGTGCATAGAGGACAGCACAGTGCTTTGACTTGACTCTAGTTGATGTGCTGGCACAGCTTGTCACAAGTGACTGGAGTTACCCCATGTCCTTACATTGTTGTATGGCAGCACTGGGAGGTTCATGGAAGAGGTGAAGGTGACTGCCCTTTAGCTGCTGTGTCAGACCATCAGAAGATCTGCTGTTGCAGTGTGACCCATATGTGGTCACTTACATGTTGGTACCATTGTGCCTTGTTGCAACCTAAAATGTGCTAAAATGAGGTGATGGAAGGAGTGAGCACTGTAACTCACTACAATGCATGTTACAGTCATTGTCTTACAATATTGTGGCATATATCTTGTATTAAACAAATAGGCTTCATTTAACTGAAAAAGTAAATACAGCTTATGTGTAGTCTGTTGTACAGGGCCTGGCCCCCTTTTCACTGTCCTAAAAACCTCTTATTTCCAGCTGGTACAATGCCCGTGTGGTTGTACTTGCATGGTTATAAGTGTGTGTACAGTGTTGTTTTATATTGCCTTGGCCAGGGCTACTGCATTTGTTAATATTCTGTGTGTGGAAAAACAATGTCATGTCTTAGGCAAGGACACTTATAAGGCTAGGAATAATGTTGATCATGTCTGTTTCTCATCAAACAATAATTGGCAAACTGAATGCTATGCTAACTAACAGTAGTAATTCTGGGATGCACTGAAACGGGTGGCATGTGGGCCTGGGCAGGGAGCTCAAGTTACTTCTGGAGGCTGTCCACAGTCAATGCTGAGCACTGTTTATATTTCCTCCTACTTGAGTTGGGAACATACAAGTCTGTGTTCAGCCTGTAACTGTGCTACCCTGTGTATTTTGAATTTTTTTTTTTTTTTTTTTTTTTAACAACTCATAAAAAGCTCTGGGCTGTGTATTTTATATAGTCACTCTGTTTTCTGGCATCCACAGAAATAACACTGAGAGCGCTTCTTACTCAAATCCAAAAAATGTGCACAGAGCAAACCTTGAACATTGATTTCCTTTGGCCACAACAGCCACACACTCAACCAATATTACTTGAGCAAAAGTACAAAAGTGGAGTTAGTACTTTCCCTGCATCAGTGAACATGGTATGTGGCTGCACAGCAGATCTTTTGTGTCATGTTTGGTCTGTGGTACAGGTCTTGTGGACTGTTCCGCTGGGCTCTCATCTTTTATAAAAGATAGGTCTTCTAAACATAGGAATATAATAGTTTGTTGGTATTTTCTTGCAATAACTGAATTTTCAAAGCTATGGTTAAAAAAAGGGTCAGTAGTTTTTCTTAGATGACAGGTTGAAACAGAGAACAACTGTGGGCCAGAATTCAGGCAATCCTGCAAGAAATCATCCTTTCCCCAAATGCAGAAGGAGAACAGAGAATGCGAGGTTTGGGTTTAGGTGGGTTTTGGTTTGCTTGGGGATGGGGCATCCTTCCACATAGATTTTTTTCTTCCTTGGTATCAAATAATAAAGTTAGAGGGAATGTTTGATGCTAAGTAAGGCTGGTTTGATGGGAGAATACTGAAGACTTGTTCAGTTGCCACTCAGTCTCTCCTCTACTAAAAAAATTTCAGGATTTGGCCAATAGTTGTTGCACACATACAGTATTTGTCAGGGGTTTGATTCTATTTAGAACCAGAGAATAACATATGATTATTTATTATTATTTTACACTTTTTCTGTGAACCATGAAAACAGCCTTTTTCTTCAAACAGGAGTAAAACAAAAAGAGTAACAAGAGTTCAAAGGTGTCATGGGACGAGTTCATTCTCCCTCTGCTCCAGTTATAAACTGTGTCAGCTGTGAGTTTGCAGCATGCACAGTAAGAAGCATCTCTGGCTCGGAGAACTGACAGGGAGAAGTGACGGTCCCTCCTGTACGTGGCCGCAGCACAGCGAGGTGAAGCGACTTGCAAAATCACTCACATGCATCTCAGGGCAAGGAGCAGCTTCACGGAGGCTGGGTCTGTCACTTCGGCCTCTCTGTAGAAGCAGCCAAGCGCTTCTGTGCCACTCCAATTCCCATTTAATGAAATCGTCACCAGCTGCCTTTTCTTTGCCCTTATGGGGTGCCTTTGGCCTCTCCTTCTCTTGCTCATGCAGGAGAATGGGGTTTAGAGGGCAACTTCACCTGGCAGCGTCACATGCCCTCTTCTAGTGCAGCACCTTAGGTGACTCTCTGCCTTCCCTAAGCTTCAGGCATTGAGTTAACTGGTCTAATTCTCTCCCCCTCAGTCTGGTGAATCTACACAACGGCAGGGTGGTGTCTCCCGCGTTCGTCAGTCGGGTGGTGCTGCAGGCTGAGAGCAGGGGAGGTGAGCATTGCCACCGCCTGCACTACCTCAGAGCTTTTGTGCCCAGCTCACCACACTCAGGCATGCGGCTGCATGATTAGAAGTTGCTGATCAACTCCTATTTTTCAAGGTTAAAGAAAAAAGGTAAAGAAGAAAAAATTGGTGTACCACTTTAAAGGTAAGTGATTGCTTGTGTGTTTAGAATAAGGACTTCTTCGTCTATGCTGCCAAACAAATAGAGTTAAATTGACGAAACGGTATGTGGTGTGCCGTCATTTAAAGAAGCGTATAGCTGTTATGTAAAGGTTTTAATGACTTTCTTCATCTGTCTGCTTAGGAACACCATGCGTCTGGCAAAATTTTGAGAAGGCTCAAGGCGTTAAAGAAAGCTCATCTAAATAAAGGAGGGTTAACGTGACATTGCAGTTACTTAATCCTGTATTGTCCTGCCATGTGACTGCAGGGACACTGAGGTGCAGTGTTTCTTTTGCCTGGTGCACAGATTATGCTTTTCCTGTCATCGTCCAGGATCAGTTGCTTTGCTAAACCTGTCATGAGGAGGAAAAAGAGGAGCAACAAACTTTTTACAGCAAGGGTTCAAGGCACAGTGACATTTCCAAGGCATGGTGACAAGCTCACAGGCTGAAGAACAAATCAAAGGCAAACCCTACGTTCAGCTCTCAGACTGGTACCAGAATCAAGGAGAGCTACGCTCTTAAGGTCAGCTATTCAAAATGAACTGGAAGCATCTGGATTTATTCAGAGTAGTTAATCAGCTATTTGTTTGACCTTTATCTACCCAGTTAGTTTTCAAAGCAGCAAGATAAAACCTGAAAATTCGTGTCAAATGTTTTGCGTGTGTCAAATGTACTGCATAGACTGTGAGCAACTCACCGCTTTCTTTGCACAATGTTTACAGTTCTAATGGCTAAGCCTCTTCTACCTTGTAGATGAAGATCTTGACATACTAAATCTGTTAGTGAGAGATGGATGTAAACAGCTTCCAGTTTTAGGTCCGATTTTGAACAAACCTGCAATATGTAGATATGCTAGATTTGTTTTTGAAGTAATTTCCAAACTAATCTTTGGACTTTCAGTAAGCTGTTTTGGCTAGGTTTGTCACAGTGTCCATTATCTACAGGACTGCGTATTCATACAGAATTATTTCATTTAAACTCCTTATTGGGACATCTTGTTAAATGGGGAAGTGACTACCCTGTAGACTATGACAACAGAATATGTGAATGGAGGAAGTCTTGGAAAACACCGTTGTTCCAAGTGGCATCGTGAGGACAGCAGAAAAGACGATGGGCACCCGGAGTGCTGTGAAGGAGATGAAGAGAACAGGCAGCACAGGCTGACCCCATTTGAGAAACTAATGCAGGATATGTCCCAGAATGAAAAAGTGGTGAAAGAATTAACCCTGGGAAAGAGAATTGGCTTTTACCGAGTCAGAGGAGAAATAGGAAGTGGGAATTTCTCACAAGTGAAGCTTGGAATTCATTCCCTAATCAAAGGTAGGCACTGCTGTGTGGGTCACCTGCATGTTGAGTACCCTAGTTCTGTAGGTATACAAATGGCCCTCTTTGAGAAGAAACATGCTGTCCTTAAATACAGATACAGTTTGTTTGTGTCATCTTTTTGTTGAGTGAATCTATAGACAGGGTCACAGATAAATGCTAAGGTTTGGATTAGGCTTTAAAGAAACCGAAAACATTTTCTCTAGATGCCAGCTATTACAAGAAAAGTTCATCTCTGCACTTCATGGAATTAACACGCCTCATCCCATGGCACAAACACTCCACCCTTTGAAGCACGGTGTTGTGCCTCCCCTCTTACTACTCATCCTGTCCATCTGCCCTCTTCCCTGCTCAGCTCATGGACTGCAGGGCTATAGGTAGTGAACCCCCAGGGCAGCCTGGCTAGGCATGCACCTGACCACAGACAGGGTTGGCAAGGCTTCCTCTGTTTCATCGCAAGTTTTACTAGTATGGACAAAGCTTTTATTTGGTCACAGTAATTTTGGTGAGAAATTTTATGCCTGCTTTACTGATTCATTTGCAGGTGGTTCATTACTGTAAAATGCTGGGACAGGGCTATAGGTGTGCACTGAGAAGATGCATGGAAACAAGCTCTGGTACAGCCAACCTGGGGTTTGTGTGAATTGTCAATTGTTTTTCATTTTTCAAGTACAGAAAAGTACTCTATATGCTGCTTCTAGGAAGAACTAGAAAGGCTAGGCAACTGCAGCAAACCTTCAGTTATAGGTATAACTAAGAACTTCATCTGTCTTGTTTCTTCTTCCACTTCTGACTGACAGTAAGAGAAACTGTTCTTGTTGTCCTTCAGGGATGACTAGTTTTCTCCACATCTTTGTACACTACTATCTTGTTTTTATCTCATAGTCTCCTTTCCAATTTGATTGACTCTCCTTCCCTCCATCATCTTACAGGTGAGAGAATGAGGCACACACCAAAGCCTTCATGCCGTTATTACCTGTGGTTTTCTCTAACCACTTCTTTTAGCTCAGACTGCAGAGGTGTGAAAGCTCACATTTATCCCTCATGTGCAGCAGTTTGTGCACTGGGAATCAAAGTGGGGAACTGATGGTATTTATTTTTTCCAAATTTAAGCTTGCTTATGTCTAAGGGTTGCTTTAACTGGGTGTAGATTTTTTGGTTTTGCTTGTTTCTGAAAAGCATCTCTGTTCTTGGCCCACAAGTTATTTCCTCTTCTATTCTGTGATTTTTTTCTTCCAGACAAAACTGTCTTGTGCTTACTGTTGGAGGAAATGCTGCTCCTGTACTGGGAACAGGGGGAATGCTAAGGAAACTAGGTTATAAATTTGATCTGGATTAACTTTTTACCTGTTTAACTTACTTCAGAGACACATTGCTTTAGCATTTGAATAGAGCTGATTGAAAAATTTGAACTTCAGTGAATACAGTAAGCTTGGACAAACTAGGTACAAGAACCATACATTTTTATCTTGAAAAGGTTCTTTTTCAACAGAAATCTCTCAAACTATTCTTCTTTGGTTTGTTAGTAGCTTTTTTGGTTAAAATGTTCACTGGGCAGGAAGTTCATTTCTCGATACTAAGTTTGCAACTGTCTTGATGAAGGATAAATTTCTTCTGATTCATCTCTGCCTGTGAGCTTACCTGTCCTCATAAAATACACTATGTGGATAGGAGAACAGGAACACGCACACATGTGCACACACACACGCACATGCATGCGTGCATACACACCACGACCACCCACAAAAAGGATTTGTTTTTTTCCAGTAGATGCACATCGTTGTGTTGGTAATGAAGTGGTGTTCCTGCACAGTGCTAATGAGTACAAGTCTTTCTTTTTTGCTGATTACATAAATACAAAGGCTTCATTATTAATGCTGTTTGGGTCCCTGTGGTAGGGGGAAGTGTATGTGTTTGGGGGCTGTTCAGCTCTTCAGTTATTCTCATAGTGTTAAGCTCTAAGTATGGTCTTTCTCCTTCCATGTTGCATTTGTTCTTTACTAAGATGAGTTTTTGTAACAATTACATGTGTGTGCTGTTCTGTAGCCCTTGTGATCTGTTGCAGCAGGGTACGTGAAAAAAGTTTTCTAGAGGGAGAGAGGAAAAAACTGCAGGATCATACTGGATGAAGAACCTTGTTTATCTCACAGGGTCTGTCTTGGTTGCTTAGAGGATGCAGGAAGATCTTTGATGCTATGATACGTATTGGGTTATCCCGGAGCATTGCCCACTTTATCAACCTGAATTTTGGCAGAGATTTTCTCCAGAGGCCTGTGGAGTTGCTTGCTAAGGACTGTTAGGTTCCTAAGATCTGTGTAACCTTTATTTTACATACCTTCCAGCTGACAAATGTAGTGTGAGAACACAGCTGAATAGATCCAATTAAGAGCATCCAAAATTTACAGCTAGTAAAAAGCCAGTCTAATGTCAAACATCAATTGCAAAGGCAGCAATGTCCAGGCACCTACTTTGCTTTTTTTGAAGCAATTTTACCTTGGTTCTGTTTGTATTTTGTTTCCTTTTACCATCATAGTATACACTTCTTCCTGAAATTATTTCTCAACCTTTTCCTAACTTCTCTTATTAAGATTTCAGCTAGTTTTTTTCAAACCTCAACATACACTGTGTATAGTCAATCAAAACCTCTTGCTACTCTGTCTTAATATTTTGGTAAATAAGCTGCCAACTAAAAATGTCCTTCCCTTCAGCACTGCTGCCATGCAAGGGTAATACAGGATTTGTAAACCAAGCATTTTTTGGAAGCAGAGGGAACAAGTTTAAAAAAGAAAAGGAGGGTGTGAGGTTTTTTATACTGTAGGTGGGCTGGTTTTCTTTGCATATCATGCATATGCAACTGTAATGATGTAGATTTAAAGGAACTCAGTCCTTATTTATGGTGGTGTGTGAACACGAGCAGGGCCTTCAATTCTAAACTTTTTTTTTTTCCCCTTGCCTTTTAAAACTTTGCAGGAAAACTGACCCAGAGGAATCATAAATTCTAGCAAAAGGAAAGGGAAAGAATTTAACCTAGAAGATTCTTTTTTAAAGCCCAAATGCTCCCAACTTTTATGAATCAAGATGTAACAATGCAATTACATAGTTAAGATTGTAAGAATTGTTATCCCTGTAGTATCTAAGCATTTAGTTGTGCAAATGTTACCGACTGTGAGTTGATGCTCTCTCCTCTTGGTTTAGGTGATCAGTACGCTACCAATGTGACAAGGGTTTTAGTCTTTCATCCCTAGGTCAGCAGATCTTTTCCAGGATCGGTGTCTGTGCTGTTACCATTCAATAGCTGCATTTCCTCCCAATTCACCACGCCACCATCAGCACCACGCAGCAGTAGGTACCTGCTTTCCTAAGGGGCTCGCTAGAAAGCATGGAACAGGTCAGAGGGAAGCAGCGTGGGGAAGACTGCCCTCTACTCAGCATGGGCTCCTTCTGAAAATAGGCACATCAAAGGATAATTCAGCACCTTTCACAAGAATCACATTTGCTTGGAGTATCTGCTGCACTTTAGCAGGGAGATCAACTTATGCACGTATGTTACTAAGAAAGGTAAACATACCAAACATGGAGTTTTTTTGATCTGTACGGATATATGCATATGTATCCTTAACACTTCCTTTAGATATGTTGAAATACTAGAGTTAAATAACCTTATAATATTAAGTAAAAATATTTTGAATGCTTTTATATCAAAACACATGTACAAATGTAATAGCCTTCTCACTCTTCCCTTAAAGCAACAAGTAAACAATACTGACGCTTTTAATTTACTCCCATGTACTAGAAAACAAGGTGAGGTTTTTTTCTGAAAGATTTCATGAAAGTAGTAAATTGTTAAGAAATCTCTGAATGTTTGACTAAGATATTCTTGGGGAAAATACCATCTTCCCAGGAATAAACAGTTGCTTTTATTGCCATGATCCAATTTAATTCTGCTGTCCTGACAAGTTATACAAAGCCACTGTAAACCTATTTTAACCAGACTAATCCTTCAAATAGCAGCTGTATTCAACAGAGTGAAGACAAAAGCCATAACCTACCAATTAATACAGAAACATAAGGGCAATTGTGATTGACCTATTCATACTGCTCTGAGCTACCCTGGAGATGTGGTGCAGCTGCAGATGTGTATCTGTGTTTTGTGGCCCTTGGGTTCACTGTAGATATGCTCCAGAAACATGTAGAACTTAACAGCAGCTTTACGTTACCAGGACAGTGCAAGACAGCTAGATTTGCTGTCTTACAGAATCCCTGCAACTTATTCTACTTCACTGTTTTTTCCCTTCCTCAGAATAAAATCTGTGTGTGATGTGGATTCATGGTGCACTGTGGCAGACATAAAAATGTACTTTTCCTGTATTCTGTACAGTACCGAGAACTACTCACACATGAACATGTTGGAAAAACTGGCACAGCTATCCTGAGGAAGACAAACCTCTACAACACTGACTTTAGTCACTGAGAATTTGTCAGGGTATGGAATAAGAAGTTAGGGAAGAGCTCTGTATGTCACACCAACTTAAAAGCACCTCTCCATTATAAACTTGCAGGGTTATAGCCAGAGCCCCTAAATTACCCCTAAGTTTGTCTGTCTGCTCTGAAACAAAGCACTTAAATTTGACACCTCCATTAGTCTGCACGTACCAGGCTCGGGCCTAGCTCATCTGAAGAGCACTAAGCTAACAGAGAGAGAAAGAAAAAGTGCAGTGTTCCTTTACCAGCTTTAGACAGTGAAAGCAGACCCTGCAGCTGTGGCCATCAGACACATTATTAGCCTGACAGCAGCGGAGCACACTAAGACAGCAGATGATTTGATTAGCTCTTGCAATACTCTACCAGCATTTAGCTACCTCAGCAGTGAGTAGGCTGCCGTAGATGGAAAGGGACATGGGCGTGTGTGAAAGATTGCAGAGTTTAATAGGCCTCGCATCTTAGCTCATACTGATCAGAGGTGAAATTTTATTGCACTTCTATGACCAAGCATTGTTATAAGTAAATAGTATTACCATTTGTACCTATTGCACTGACAACATGGAAAAGTGTTTCTCTTTTCAGAGAAAGTTGCAATTAAGATTTTGGACAAGACAAAGCTGGACCGGAAGACTCAACGTTTGCTATCTCGTGAGATATCCAACATGGAAAAACTGCACCACCCAAATATCATCAGACTATATGAAGTGGTGGAAACACTCTCAAAACTGCACTTGGTGATGGAGTATGCAGGAGGTGGGGAGCTTTTCACTAAAATCAGTACAGAAGGGAAGCTGCTAGAAGCAGAGTGTAAAATAATCTTCTCCCAGATTGTGTCTGCTGTGAAGCACATGGTAAGTTGCTCTTCTTTCACAGGCACATCGCCCCTCACTATTCTAGCAGATGTTGTAGATGTATCTTTTGGTTTTCAACTAGAAAGTTTACTGTTACCAAGAATTCAGGCCCACATTTCTGAGGAGCAAAACAGCTAGAGAAGAGCTGTCTTAAAGGTATCTGAGAGAGCCTTCACATCCACCTCGAGTTACTGCCTCTCTGTTGACAGCTTTTGGGAGGAGACTGAACTGGAAGCACCTGGTGGGTGGAACCACCCATTCAGCAACAGCATTCTCCTGGCTGCTTTAAGTTGTTGTAGGCACCAGCTAACAAAGCTTAATTTCTTCCCTCCAGCTCTTTCAAAACAGGATCAGTCACTCTTCCGCTAGAAGAAAGTGTTCCAAAGAAGAGACTTGTTAGGTGTTGCAAACATCCAGCTCACTTATTAATGAACATGGGAGACTGGCACTTAAGACAGTTAATTCCTGGTCCTTGCTTTGGTGCAAATCTGTGAAATTAACACCCAGCAAGTCATTTCCCCTTGCCTAGTCTTCAGTATCTGGATTTAGGATGATGTTATTTGTGCATAGCCCAAAGCATCTCATAAAGGCAGAAAAGGAGTAATTAACTATTTCAGCATCATCTTCTCTGAACATTGCATAGTAACTACAGCTACTTCAGACAACAGCATAAAAACATGGGAAGACCATTCTGCAAGCTTGAGAAGTAGTATTTGCTAAAGGTGGCTCAGGGTGCCCTCGGGTGGCTCATATTCTCCTGCCACATAATAGCCTCAGGCGAAGTCAAAAGCAAGGGTGCTGTTCCCAGGTCAAACCTGTAGAAATGGCATTACAAACTGCGCATGGCATATATAAACAGTGTGCGTTTTTTATATATTTTGACAAAATGATCATATGTCCTGCAACTGATGGATTAGCTTCAACACCTTTTCCATAGGACAGGCACTCTGCAGCTACTGGAACTTACTTTACATTTCAAGATCACATCTATTTCTTAGCATTAAATCAGACTACCAAACTGATCAACCTCTTCACTTGTACACACAGACTTCTGCAAAACATTTTACTTTTGCCATCAGATCCAGGCTACTTAAATCCCATCTCACTGCTGCCAGTCCACAACGAGGACAGAAGATCCCTGCCTGTTATCGACAACAGTTTAAAAATCTTAGGATGCCGAAGGGTTTCCTTATTGCCTCCAGATACTGCACCTTGTCACTTCAAAGGGTAGGGCAGAGAGTGCTCAAACACATCCATGCCTCCTAGTTATTTCAAAGATGAAGCTAAACCCTTACCTAATCAAGACCCGTATATTGCCACTAAGCAGAGCAAATTCAGTTTCAGTTCTTGGCTACTACTGCCATTTCCAAAGAAAAAAAGTACAAGTTACACCGTATTTTAGATTTCTAAAACTAGAAGACACCATTGAACTTGGCATCCTGCAACAACACAATGCACCACAAGTCTGTGGTCCTTTTCTCCTGCCATCACAAGATCTTCATAGGACATTAGATCACACAACAGAATTGAAGCAACTTTCTTAATTTAGCTGTGATTATGTTCACTTGGTGAACTAAATGCTTTCACTTCTTAAGTCCACAAGCTTACAGTATATACAAAAATGGAATTAGTTAAAAAGAAATTATTTTTGTTACTTAAATCATTACAGAAATGTAGTAACTGCAAACGCAAGTGTTCTAAACCCTGAAAAAACAGATTTTGCACATGAAGATATCTAGTCTTGTAGGATTCACCACGATGCTATCACAAATCTGCTTCATGAAAATAGCTGCTATTCTTAAAAAAAACAGCATTCTTTCTCCCCCTCTTCTCCACCTACTGTATTGGGTTTGTATCGTAGAGAATTAAGTTTGTTTAAATACTTTTAATTTTCATTGCAATACCTATTTCTGACTTTGTCCAAGATAACTCCCTTTTTCCTGTGTGGCAGTTAATCGATGATAAGAGCTAGTCACTGGAGAACTTTCCTATGAACAAGATAATACCAATTTTTCCTCTTGTTCTACAGCATGAGAATAATATCATTCACCGGGACTTGAAGGCAGAAAACGTCTTCTACACTAGTAACACTTGTGTTAAGGTGGGGGACTTTGGATTCAGCACAATAAGCCGAAGAGATGAAACTTTAAATACTTTCTGTGGCTCTCCTCCTTATGCTGCCCCTGAACTCTTCAGAGATGAAAACTATGTTGGCATTTATGTAGACATCTGGGCACTGGGAATCCTGTTATACTTTATGACGACCGGTATCATGCCATTTCGGGCAGATACAGTGGCCAAACTGAAAAAGTGCATTCTTGAAGGGACATACAGTTTGCCTCCCTGCCTCTCAGAAACTTGCCAGAAACTGATAAAAGGAGTCCTTCAGCCAGTACCAACCGAACGATATTCTGTCAAACTTATTATGAACAGTGAATGGATGCAAGGAATACAGTACCCCAGACCTTTACAGCCATTTAAACTGGATCCAAAGTATTTATCAGACATCACTACACTCAAAGAGGAAGAAATCGAAGTGAAAAATATTCTGGAAGATCTGGGAATCACAGAAGAGCACATTCAAAATAACCAGGGAAGAGACACACGCAGCTCAGTAACAGGGGTCTACAGAATTGTTTTGCACAAAGTACAGAAGAAAAGGGCACTTGAATGTGTTCCTATCACATCCCACCCAGACCCCAAAGACCTGAGGAGAGGAATCCATTCTTACAGAGGGATGAAGCACACATCCAAGCTGTGTTCTATTTTATAAATTGCACTGCAGGCTGTATACTCCACACATTTAACAAAGGGTTTTATTCACTTTTCACAAGTTCTGGTGTTATATTTTTTGCAATTTTTGAATAAACCAGAAATGCCTCATCTCCTTTGCAGTTCTCAACTCACAGTGAAGCGCTCAAATACAGAGCTCTCATGCATTTGTTTGTCCCTTGCTCCAGAGACATGGTATAGCCAGTGAAAGAACTCCAGTAAGTGAAACAGGTGAGGGATCACTAGTGGAGGTGATCTTTTAGTAAAGATTAAATAGTACTGCATTTAACACGCCTGGGAGATTCTGAGTACAGACATATAACAGCTAACTTCTTGAAAAGTTGTACATCAGCTTGACACAACTTTACCACTGCAAACCAGGACAGTTTTTGCAGAGAACTAAATTTAAGCAGAAATGAGACCATAATCTAAACAACTGCAAATTCTTCTTTAAAACTTCTTCAGCAAATTAAACATCATAAAATGTATATCAGAGCTTCTTAATTTTATTTAAAGAAACAGCAATGCTGCTATTAACCACAGTTCCCAATTTGTCACAATTCAGAAAGGCAAATTAGGATATACTGCTTTAACCCTGACATGCGGTTGCACAACTGGTTGGGCTATCACCTACTAACCTCCTGACACCTTCCATTACTTGCACTAGTCTAGAACTACTTGGACTGCAGCTGCACACCAATAAAGATTTAAGCATACTCCAAAACCCAGTTTTAAATTCTCGCTTTAGCACTAGGCATCAGTAAGCTGAATGAAACAAAATCCGCTTATATATTGAGCATTACAGGCTTGTACTAACTCCTGCCCTGCTACTCTGGCAACAAAGGCTGTCACCAAGATAATTTTGACACTCTTGGCCACTGCAAATTAAAAGCTGGATAGCCTTACAACTCCAATTGTTCTGAGCATCACCAAGATGTACATACTCTGATTTTCAGCTTTAATTGCTTATTTTATACTTTAATCAGCTTCAATGCAGATGGTGGAACAGTACAGTAGCTGTCCTTCTCTCTCAGGCAGAGCTGACATGCCTAACCTGAGGTAGAGCCTATATGATTTTAGTTAAGGCAAGTAAACGAATACAAGGTTTAGAGAGGTACAGCTGGTGCTTTCAAATTTAAGAGCAGGATGCCTTACCTATTATGGGGACTGATGAGATGATCACTTGACTTTAATTAATGTAAATGAGCAACAGGACTCTGAAAAGCCACCTATGGCAAACTGGACTCAGTAAGGCTCAGGTAACTCCAGAGCAAGAACCAACCTCCCTTCACAATATTTGAGGCGGATAAAACAACACCATCTTTTATAAGACACTAATAAAGATTGATTGTATTTCATAAGCTGGGAATTAATTCCTCCACTATAAACAGTTTCCATACGAAAGCATGTAAGCTATCTTGAAACACAGCCCTGAAATAATGGTTTTGCACCAGCCTAAGCAACCCTTTCTTTCCACTTTTGTAATGGAATGGTAGTAGGAAGAAAGATCCAGAAGGTCCATACAGATTGTGAACTCACAACTTTGGGTTTTCACAGGGCCAGTTCCCTCTTTCTTCCTGAAAAGCCAACAAGTCAGCACTACTCCAACAGGTTTCAAATATCTCAAACTTTATTTTAATAAAGGATCAGCCTCACAGACCATGAGGTCCCTGTGGTTAACTCTGTGCCAGTAGCTCACTTCTTGGCTTGTCCACTGCCAGCAATGGACTTTGTTCCATGGCAATCTGTTTTTCTGGTGCCAAGATAAAGTTTCACAAGGGCAACCTAAACCAAAATACTTGCAAAGACTATCATCATGCATCATCGCTCCATCATTTTCAGCAGAACAAACAGATTAGTATTCATCAATTTATAATAAACAACTATTTTACCAAGGCTTGACTGTACAAATACAGCAAGTTATCAAATCCTAGTGAATGACATAATACAAACACTTCATTACACACACAAAAAAAAATTGTAATTTAACAGACAAATTTTTTGCTACGTTATATTAGGCAATGTAGCTTTGTAGAATTAGCAAAGAAACAAATTCAACAAAACTTCATTCTGTACATTAGCTCAATTTAAGTATATATTACAAGCTTACAAGGCTCATGTCATAGTTCATTTCCAATCTGGGCTTTAAAAAAATCTACCAGAATGGACTCCCCATTAGCACTGTGTATCTACTACTTGCAGAATGGATAGCTTTTAGCTTGCATGTTGGGAAAAAAAAACCCAGAAAAGACCCCACTCCTACAATATTACCAATAGTGAGAAGGACTTCAAAGTACAAAGCCAAATTCAAAGTTAGAAATAGTCTTTCAGAAACGTATTATATAAAGAATAGTGAGAGGCCAGAACTCCAGACAAAGTGATCTTCCTCCCTTCCTTCATTTGCCAATTAAAACAGCTCCATAATATCTAGAAGTTTTATTTGAAAATTCTGCTGCCTTAGATACTTCTACTAAACAATCCTAAAATATGCCAAATCAATGAACCCATTTCTTTAGAAGAAAAGAATTGCTATCTCCCTTCTTCTTCCTCTGAGGCTGCTGTGATTTATAATGCAGGTATAAAACACATAATACGGATGTTAGGAGGAATTATGTATAACTTAACACAGCGGGTCACAGAGTTTCTTGGAAGAAAACCACCTGTCAGTCTAGTTGTTCTTGATCCAGTCATTCTGACAGGGGAGAGAGATTCTATTCCAGCAATGAATGTTACTTGGTTCTATACCTTTCCCAAAGCAATGGGGTGATGGGAGGTAGACTGGGAGAAGAAAGGGAAGGTGATAAAGAGAAAGAGAAGAAGTGCAGCATTGAGAAGATAGACTGCTTACTGTCAAGGCACTGAGAACCCTAACATTAAAAGCTTGGACTATTTTGCCACACACTTGAGTACAAGTAGAAGTTAACAGTGTAGGTTTCAAGTCATTTTACATGGAAAGAGCAAGCAGAAGATTCTTTTTTTCCTATGTACAAAGACCTTGTAATAGACTACAGCTACTACTCAAATTAAAAAAATTCAGACATGTCAGGGAATCCATATAGCCTATGGCAAGTCCCTCTATCCCCAGTATATTCATGATTCTAGTGTTCTGAAAATACTATAAATATCAGCACACCATATTATGACAAATCTTTTCAAGGGGCTTAAACAGTTTTTCCATGCTCCAATGAAGTACTACTGTACACTGAAACTTCAGCACTACTGCAATCCTTTCTCTCTCACCCTACCCTCACACCTTGTGTCATTCCCCACCTCACAGAGGTATCTTAATGCTCCCCATTGGAAATGGCAACAGTAACGCCTTCAGATTCTGTTGTTGCAGGGATTCTTGGCACTTTCTTAGCAGGGCTTGGGATGTGCTAAGAAGAAGGGAAAAAAAAGCATTAAATACAGTTTTCTAGTTCACAGACATTCATACTTCATGGCTAGTCCAACTCTCAAACAACATTCATGCTAAACTGGATGGCTTGGTCTTAAAGTCAATCAAAGCTCTCATGCCCCATGCAAACTGATTATGTGAAAAGAGCCAGTTTGTTCTTGCTTCATTCTTGTGAAGTTTCATTCTTGTTATGATGAAACGTACTTTTTAAAGTCCCATGTTCAATTTTTTACTTCTGGCTTGTATGTTACATGTTAACAAAGTATTTAATGTAACTTGTTAAACCACTTCTTTTAAAATACATGCACATGCTAAGACAAGCACATAAACTGTTCCACCATTTGTATCAAACTTTAAAAGAGTGCTGAGTGTTCACCTCATGGACAACACCTGGGTGGACAACTTCAACTCCTGCCTCCAGAGGTCCATCACCCATGAGCGGGCGCCTCGCGTAAGTTCTCCTGTGTTTTTCATCCACACGCACAAGGTACCATGTTCCCTCGAAGAGATCTTCCACCGAACACTGCGGAATATAGTTGGCTGGAAAACAAGCCAGTAACACACTGTTAGTTGGTTCCTGCCCAGGCCTTTGCAGTTTAGACGCAGTAAGACAGAAAAAACAAGCCTGCATTTTCATTTCAGCCACACTGGGCCAATGAACATGAGCTATTCAAAGTAGAAAGAGTTGGACATTTCCTTCATTCTACACCTTAATCATTTAAAGTCTGGCAAATTAAGTGATGAGCATTTTGCTGTAAGAATAGGAATGATTTATATTTATGAAGTTCTTACCCAAATGATGTGTTTCCTGTCTAATCTTCATGTTTTCAGCAAAGACATCAGGTGCAATACATTTTCTTGAGTCAAGTCTTGTTTTGAGATCAGAAAGGCTGGCAGTTATTTTGTCCAGTGCAGAACCTACAATATAAGGCCATCATGTAAGGTAGCACCCATGCTGAGAACTCCACACTAGCACGTTAGCATTTCAAGCCCATTCAAAATATTTTGCATTATGGAAGCTAAACTTTTAGTCATTTAAAAACATTCCCTATTACTCAATCAAAATGTTAACAGAGTTTGACGAATATTATTTATTTGCCCGAGGAGACACTTAAACATTCCCTGGAGCTGGAACATCTTCAGTTTAGCACTACTGTCATTAGGCATTGCTCTGCAGGTGTACGTATGCTGACAGGTAGCGTAAGGAAACATTTAGAGGTGAGCTGTGCAAGGGAGTTAATTAACATCTCTTCCCTTCACTCACCAGGAGTGGCATCCTGTGTAACTCTGATGGAATACAGCGTAGCAGCAAAACCAGAGCCGTAAGAGAACACACCAATTCTCTGTCCTGCAAGCTGCTCTGGGGAGTACCTGCAAATCGAGCAACAGTTGTTTTAAGAGAGAACCAAGTCAAGGTGCCAATTTTAAATAACTAGAAAGTGCAGCTAGCTTAGAAAAGGCAGCCAGCAAATTATATCAACTACAATACATATTTAGCACACTTTGTGCATAAATGGTGACTTTTAAAAACACAATTTCAAACACTGTTGCTATGTGATGAGTTCCAAAGCTGCCTAACCAAAACAGAGCAAAGAAATGCCCAGAATATGATTATCTAGAAGGCAGCCAGTTTTCATTAAGTGACCTAAAGCCCAAAATGAACAACCACATCTTGGAAGGCAAAGTCAGAATAAAGAAAAAAGGATCCAAGAGGAATGGTTTAATTTAAACTTAACATGATTTTGTTAAAGTCTGTCATTGCAGAAAAAATTTATTGTTAAGTAAATACTAATTTAATTTGGCTTTGCTTATTATAGTGAAACAGAGAAGGCATTCTGATTCTCTTTTCCACTGCAGTGGGTTATGGGTTTTGGCATTTTTTTTTTTCTCTTGGGGAACAGGGGCAGGGAAGAAGGTTGAGGCTGGGAAAAGATACCACCTTACAAATAAGATGCTACTTCAGAAGGCAGTAAGCAGCTGTTTCAGATCAGCTTCCAACACAGAAATTTTGAATCTGCTTGTCACTTTGATTGTGTGTGCAGTATAATTTTTTTAACTTTAGTCTTTCTGCTTAAGGCAATCTAATAGGAAAAGGTTTGCTAGATAGTGTTTATACAAAAGGCTTTCTGAAACAAAAATATTTTATGACATTATATATAAAAAGCTATGACTTTTTTCTGATTTATGCTTACTGGGCTAGAAGAGAGGCAAGACAACCATAGACTGAAGGGGTATACATATTTCCATTCTGATTGGATACAAGTAACGAAGCTTTGGTTTTCTGACTGAAGAGCTCTGCACTAGCTTTCATAAAAGCTTTCTCCACATCTCTGTCAAAATATGTATCTTCAAGTTTTACATCCCTATTGAAAAAAAAATTCAGAAAGTTACTAAAATAGCAGAAAGTAAAAACATACCTTGGATGTATAACAAATTAAGATTATATGAATAAGGAAGACAGCAGCCATTCTCACCTGAAAGCTTCCAGACCACTGAAAACACCATTTGCTGTTTCTGGGTTCTGGTCACTGAGAAAGTCATTCAGCAAGAGTCTAGCCACAGATTTCTGTACCAGTTTACAGTAGGGAGAATGAAAGATCATGAATCCAAAGTCATTCAAGGTGAAACGTCTGTCTGTGCCCTCTGGAAGTGGCAGAAATGTTGTGTTACAACTTATGTTTAGTATCACTTCAACTATGAAAATAAAATAGGGGAGTGGCAGGATACCACTCATCATAACATATCAGTGTACAACAGACAACCATAAAACTAACTATTGCTGTTAAGTTCATTTAAAACACTGCTGCTACTTCTATTTAAAAATTAATTTCTTGCTGATCTTATGCACCAACCAACAATGTTCACCTTTCTTCTAGAAGAAAAAGCTAGACAAGCTTAATAGAATCTCTGTATTTCTATCCAGAATTTTAACATAACGAATCACCTACTTCACTTAACTATCTAAACTTCATACCTATGTTTCTTAATATGAGTGAAGCAAGTACTAAACATATGGGGTGAAAAAAATCAGTATCATTATGCAACATCTAAATATTAACCTCACTATCTTAAGAGCCTGGGTGGAGGGAGGAGTAACACGCTTTTAAGCAAGGTATGATATGTAACACTAACAAAAGTGTGTAGAGACTACTGGTTACTGACTATCAGGTACTCAGCCATACCAGAACAGAAATAAGACATTTCTTATGGGGGAGAGCAAACATTTCAATTGCCCCAGAACACACAATCATGAAGAAAGGGACCCATACACTGGGATGTTAAAACTTGAAAATACATCATTGTCTGTGTAGTTACACAGTCTGGCATTTGCCAAATCCTGCAATATCATCAGGTGAGGCTACATACCCTTTTGCCACTGGGCGTGGATTTTGTTTCGATAGACAGTATAGCAGCGATCTAACGCACTGAGGTAGCACTGTATAGATAGTTTGCCATCAACTACAGGATATTCAGAAACCATATCTGGTTTATAGAAGTCATACGCATGCTGCATGTGGGTTCCACGCAACCCTGATGGACAGAAATTGACAAAAGTTGAAAATTATTTTATTCAGTTGCTTTGAGTCAATTTGAATGCATCACTTAACACATGAGGGGAAACAAGCAATATTTGGCTCCAGTCAAGCAGGCATTCACAGCATTTCAGGCCCTTTAAGGTAACGTTTCACGCAATTCTTGTGATGAACGCTTGTTATGCTCGTGATGAACAAGCATAACAAACACAAGTAACAAATTATTTTCATCATTTTGCCTTGGAAGTAGAGTACTCTGTTACTCTGCTGTAGTCCACTCTTTGTCAATCTTACCAGAGAATCCCCAAGGAAATACACAGATAGGAGCATCTCTACTTATTCCTTGCTGCTTCCTATAATGGGACTTGACAAAGTTAGCCCGGAGCAAGAGGAGACCAAGTACAACTTCTGACATTAGTGGGGGTTAATCCAGCTCCCCAGCAATGCACAAGAAACAGGGGACAGGCTTCAGAACAGATCCAGTTATCTGGCTGACCGGTATTCATTTTCTCACAGTACCAACCTCTCTCAAATATTAACGGAGCATTTGGACCAACTAGCATAGCAACAGCACCAGCTCCACCTGTTGGTCTGGCATTTCCCGTGGCATACACAGCGATGTCTCCAGCAACAACAAGTGCATAACGCCCTGCAAGAAACACACAGAAACAACAATGAGAAACAGACAAGAATCCAGCACTTTTTAACATCCATCAGCAATTTTTAGACTTTGGTTACAGAAGAGATGACCCCAAGATTAAGGGGCTCCTCAATCCTGACTTTTACCCCACATTTCAATTTCCCGGCAGCCACCAAAATTTACAGGAAAAGACCAGTGATTATTAGCCGTGTCACTATTTTTTGCACTGTAACTGAGCTAGTGGCAAATGTCCACTGCATTCAAGAAAAATACTTCAGAAGAGAAAAACAGCTTACCCTCTGGGTTTTGTATGGTTAAACATGAATACTGTCATTATAAGGCAGACTACTCAAAACCAGGGGATGATGTAACTTTTCAAGAAAATTCCCCGAACTTACCATCCCAAGAACTGGACTCAATCCAATTAATAGCATTAAAAAGAGCAGCAGTGCCTCCATAGCATGCATTGGTGGTGTCAATTCCTTCTACATCAGTATTACCAGATTCTTCAAAAAGCTGCATCAGGACAGTCTTTACGGATTTTGATTTATCAATTATCGTCTCCGTTCCAACTTCTAATCTCCCGATACAATCATAGGAAAGGCTGTTCCTCTCCATGAGCTTCTGAACCACAGTCAAGCAGAGAGAATTGATATCCTCACGGTCGGAGCAGAACCCCATCTTTGACTGGCCTAGCCCAATGGTGTATTTCCCAGCATCCACACCATCATACTTCTCCAGCTCTGTCTGGTCAACATACTGAGAGGGAAAATATATTTCCAGTGCAACAATCCCCACATCTTTGGGCCAACATGATTCAGCATTCACTGGCAGAGACCCAGGCATCGTGGTAGATCTTAAAGAAAAAAAGAAAACCACAAAACCAGCTGATTTAGTCACATCCATTTTGAGAGACCTACTTTCATTTTCTTTACTTTCATTAGAGAAAAAGCCAAATTTTAGGTATTCTATAAGGTCATTTGCAAAAGGTAGGCCTTCGCCTCCAGGGAGACTTTAAGTCTCAGCATACTTTAAACATCATAAGAAGTCTTGCAACATTTTAGATGAAGTACTTTTAAGTGAAATGGCAAATTTTAGCCCTGGAGATGAATAAATGTAAATTAAGCCCAGGTTATTTAATTGAAGGAGAACACACATTTAATAAGTGTTAAAGTGTCTGAGAAATTAATGCTCATTATTCTACTTTTGCTTATATGCAAAGTCTCAATTTTACACAACCCAGCTAGAAAGATTGGATTTTTTTAAAAAAAGTTACTAGCTGAGAACTTAAGTTTAAAATCTATCCTTACCAGGAAATTTCGGACTTAAAAACAGGCCAAGACTTTTCAAAATTGTTTTTATTTTTAAACAAAGTGACCTAAGTCACTCCATTTTGTCTATACTTGCAGCAAAGAATAGCAGAATTTTTTTTGGTGTGGGTTTGGGGTTTTTTTTGTATTTTCGGCTGGGTTGTTTGTTTGTTTTAAGCATACTGTGTTTTGGCAGTCCAGAACACTGGAACCCCTAACACCAGGCCTGGAGGAATATTTCACAGGCTGAGAAGAACATGCAGGGATTCTCCCTGACAGTCCAAGTTTTTTCATTTTAACCCCATAACTTTACAGGCACTACACTTGAGGATATACTACTCTCTAGGACATACTGCATCCTATTACTTTCACCTTACCCCTACTGCACAGACAGGGACCACCTTCCTGTCCTTTTGCTTACACGGTGTTTGTCCCTTCTGTGCCCAGCTGCAAGTACCATCACACTGACCTCACCCAACTTCTTCCATAAAACCACGATAAGCTGTATAAGGGAATAAAGCCTTTCTCTGCAGCAATGACGACTTTACAGGATGCATATTAAGGCAAGTGTTAGGAAAACATTAAAAGTATTTTCTGTAACAGGTACAGTCTTATGTATGACCTAGAGTGCATGGCTCGCCATTCATTTTGATTGCCTCTAACAACGTTTCAACCATACCTATGATGTACCTAAAATAACTTTTAAGAATTTATCTTGTAGCCTTTGTTCGTATTAGCACGTGTAAACGGGAGGAAAAGGCTATTTAAAGCTGCTTGCTGCAGCACAGCCGCACAGCGCACTGCCACGATTTTAACCAAAGCCACCAACACCGCGTCGCTCGTGTGCCCTGCCGCCAGCACAGCTCACGCCCTCGCGTCCGCTCGCCCCTTCACCCACGCCGTCACGAAGCCCCTCACCTCAGGCGACCGCCGCCCCGCTCCCCCCGCCGCGCCGGCCTCCCCTAGGGCACAACGCACCCCCCCCCCCCCCCCCAGCCTCAAGGTTACCCGTGACCAGGCCGCGGAGACGGCGAGGAGCCGCCACCGTAGCGTGGAGACGTTACGCCGCCTGTATCCCCGCCCCGCCCCGCCGGCCCACCACAGCGCGGGGCCCGGTCCCCCCCCGCCTCCCGCCTCACACGACCGCGGCCCCTGCCCTCACACGCTGCGGAAGCCCATCGCCGGCTGCCGGCGCCGAGGGCCGCGCATGCACTCTACGGCGCCTGGCTGTGGCAGTGCGCAGGCGCGGGCCCGGCCCCTCCCTCCCCCTCCCCCTCCCCCCACCGGGCGCGCCCTCCCCGGGGCGTCACCCGCCGCGGGGCGGAGACCGCGCTGGGAGCCGGCAGCGGCAGAAAAGTGAAATCCACCCCACCAGCACCTCAGACTCACGGTGGTTGTTGTTTCGGGTTTCTTTGGTTTTGGTGTGTTTGTTGTTTTTTTGTTTTCTGGTTTTAGGGTTTTTTTGGTTTGGGTTTTTTTGGTTGGTTGGTTTTTTGGGGTTTTTTGGTGGTTTTTTTTTTTTTTTTTTTACAATCCCTGGCCACAGGCTAGCCCATCCCGGTGGCACCACACTTCTATTTACATTTTGCTTTTAAAATTTCTCGAATGCTTTTAAGCCGCACTATATATATATATATTTTTTTTTTTTTTTTGCATTGCTACACCACAGTGAGCAACGCCATCTGTTGTTTTAAACTAGCTGGATTGCAAGAAAAGCAATTAAAACGTAATAATTTCTGCCTCCAGGAAGCTAGTGGGCAGGATTAAGGATTTGCCATGGCACAGCAGCAGGTTTATGCATTAGAAATGGGACGGCCATCACTGCTTTACTAAAGCCACGGCCAGGGAAGGGAGCACGGTGGTCTGAAGACTCCCCAGGAGCTGCAGGAGCAAGCTCACGTCCCCTGTGGGCAGCACAGCGAGCAAGTCACACACATCTCCTGGGGACACAGAGCAGCGCTGGGGTCCAAAGCTTCCTCCAAGAGCTGTGTCTTACTCCAAATCGCACAGGCACTGCAGGGGAAGAGGATGCTTTCCGGCTCCCCATACAAATGCAGGCACGCCACTGACAGCGAGAGCCCAAGATACCAACTGGGAAAAGGACTTTCGGATTCAGCTCTCTTTCTGGCACAAAAACACAAAAGGGGACAAAAAGGAAATACAGACCAATGCCAGCTCAGCAGAGTGTCTGGCAGCCACCCCGAGGGCAAGCCTTGCACCCCGAGCAGAGCTTGGTTCTGCTCCAAGAGTCAGAAAGCTGAAAGTTAGACATTTGTGGAGACTCTTACACACTTAATATTATTTAAGTTATATTCTAAAAGCCAATGCATGCAGCACATAATGAACTTGACCTGTAATAGCCATGGAACAAGTGGCTTTTAACCAGGCAGTGAATTACTAGGAAGCTCAGTATGACAAAAGGACTTTCATTATTGGTGAGGGCTGAGGAAAAAACTGCTCTGTGCTTGCTCCTTACAGAACTTTATCAAAACTGGCATTTAATTCATATTACTCGCTGCAATTCTCATGAGAAAACTTTCCACAGAAGACAGCTAAAGGGAGGCTCTTTGATTGTATTCTCATGGCTCACCAAATACACCCAAGATAGTGGTAGTCAGGGCCATTGGGCTGTACCGCAATGAAAAACACTGCTTTATAAGCTTGCTCCGGTCACTGAAGGAAATGGGACATATGACATCTCAGTCATTACAGGAAAAAAATTGTTTACTTGATGTAAAACAAACAGCCTTTTGTCCTCCTGGTCAAATGGCAAACAACATCCCATCATTGAGTTTTTACCTAAAATGAAAGCTCTCTCAAAAGTACAATTTCCTTGAAGAGACTGAGAACCCCAAATGCTTATATATAAAGAAATGACAAACCTGCTTTGTTTTGTGTCCCCTTAGGATTCTGTAGGGAATGCAGGAGCAGTATAAAACAGCCACTACTTTCTGCTGCTGCCAGATATATGTTCTCCCACAACAACTGGTGGCTTTCACTGTCTTTAAGAGTTTGAGAATATTCTGTCAATAATTTGACTTTATTATTTCCTGCTTAAGTTTTTAATTCATACAGAACACTTGGCTGAAAGTTAGAAAACAAGCCCCCAGCCCGTTCGCTACAGGCAATGCATTTATTGGGTAACTCCCTGCGGCGCTTTACCTCTGGAGGACGTGGAGAGCAGACTTTGCTGGTGACAGCAGAGCCACTTCAGGCTGTTTTTCAGCAGTTAAACAGTGATGATCTGGCAGCTTCAGCTATGACATCATCTAGTTATCCCCGCAGAGCTGAAAGGTTTCAGGTACCGAGCGCATGCGAGACACCCGTCACGCCACGAGAGGTCACTGCCTCTACCCAGACCGCGGCGACTCTTCACGGCCGGGCCGTGCGCGAACGTGGCATCCCCGCGACCCTCACCTCTGAGCCGACTACGTGGAGACGGGCAAACTGCGTGAAAACACCGAACCGCTGAGACGGTACCTCAAATTAAGTCGTAAGAACCCACCCGCTGCGCCTCCCCCGCGGGGATGCCAGGCACCCTCCCGCCCGGTGCAACCCCAGGCGCATCCCAGGCCGGGACTCCGCTAGCAACACGGGTGGGTGCCGGGATGCCCCCACCCGTGCCACAAACGCCATCACGAATGAAGGCGACGGCATCTCCGGGGACAGCATCCGGCTGCCTTTGCCCTGCGCGATGGGGGGGTGGGGGGTGTCGCGGGCAGGGGGACACGCCCGCCCCGCCCTCCCCAGCTTGGGTGGGCGCCTCTCTCGCGACACTGAGAGGCGATTAAGGGACACGCCAAAGGCGCCGCCGGTTTCGGGCTGCTTTGTGGCCCTCGGTGCCGGGGCAGAGCCCGGCGCAGCCCCGCAGCAGCCGCCCACCACAGCTCTCGCAGCCGGGGGGCTTCCCGGGGGCAGGGCGGGCGGCAGCACCCCAGGCCCCGGCAGCGGGGCGCCGGCTCTTCGGGAGCCGTTTGGCCCGGCCGGCTGCCGCGGGCAGGGAGCGCCGCACGCCGCGCCGCGGGGATGCTCCATGATGCTCCGGGCAGCGTCCGGCGCGGCGTGCGGGCTGACACCTACGGTAAAGGGACACCCAGACGCGCCTCTTTTTGATTTTTCTTTCTCCCTTTCTCCCCTCTTTTTTCCCCACTCTTTTTGTCTTGTCTTTCCCCCCCCCCCTCTTGTCGCACTGCAGGCACTACTTCAAACGCGCTTGCGTCCCCTGGAAACGCCGCTCCCAGCTATGCCGCTCCATCCCCAAGCCCCGCGGGCGGCTGCGCCGCCCCACGCGTGCTTCCCCCACGCGGCTCCGCGGCCCCCGCCGCGGCCGAGCAGAGAGGCAGGGGCCGCCGCCCGGCCCAAGGGCCTCCGGGGCCGAGCCGCCCTCACCTGTCGGAGGCGATGGCTCCCGCTGTCGCTCGCCGCTCCGCGCTCTTGCCCGTTCGCACGCACGGGGGAAAACACGGGGCTCCGGCGTGCGGCGCCTTTAAACAGCCCCGCCGCCCGGGCTCCGGCCCGCGCCCTGAGCGGCAGCTCCCCCCGCCAATCACCGCTGCCACCGCCCAGGTCCCGCCCGCCGGCCGGCCCGCAGCTGGCGGAGAAGGCGGGGGGAATGGTGTGAGACAGTGACGCGGCGTGGCCAGAGGGCGGCGCGCCAATGAGGACGCGGCAGAGGCGGTGGGCGCTCAATGGGAGCCGAGCGCAGCGCGGGGGCAGCCAATGGGAGCGCGCTGCCGACCGCGGGTGAGAGTAGGACGGCTGCCGGGCCCCGGCGAGGCGAGGAGGCGGTTGCCCGGCAACGGGAGGCCAGGCCCGCCCGGCCCCGCCGAGGACCGCCCGTCGTGTCGCCTCGGCCCCGGCCTCGGGGTCCCGGCTGCGCCCAGGGCTGGGACCGGGCGTGCAGGGCAGCGGGTGAGGGGCTGGCAGGCAGCAGCAGCGGCGGGCAGAGAGCAGCCCCGGGGCTGCTGCGGGCGGGAAGGCCGTTCGGCGCGGGCCGGGGCGGGCCGGGGTCTGCGGGGCAGCAGGAGGCCGCGGTGCAGGTGACTCGCTCCGGGAAGCGCAGCCGTGCGGCCTAGGCCCGTGACAAAAAAACAAACCGAGCAGCAGCCTTTCCCCTTGGTGGGCCAGGACGCGGCGCTCTGGGCGCACTCGGGGGCTGTGCCAGTGAGATTGCTTCACGGGGGATGTGATGTCCTGTCCTACCTGCCCCAGATCCTCCTGGAACAATCTTTTCCCAGCTTGTTAAACGCACAGTTTGCCAAGCCATATCTCATGGCGTTATTCTTATTTGGCAAATTGACAATTAGCTAATGGATGGGTTTCACATGCCGTCCTCTGTAGCTTTCAGGCCTTGCGATGATTTATATCTAACTAATTATGAGTGTCCCCAGAGGCGTCCTCCCTGCCAGTACTGGGAGTACAGACCTTTGTTGCAGATGAGAAACTACTTGATAAAAATCACACACAGATTTTAAAGCCTGGATAATTTGTTTGTAAAACACTGCTCAAGTCAAAGAAATACACTCCCTTAGCAGCTGCTGTCAGGTTCTGTAAGATCAGATTACTACAGCAACAGAAGACACCGCCTTGCTCACCCCACACAGTATCGGGGTGTCAAAACCGTGTTATTTCCACCATCTAGGGACAGGTGAAAATAATACAAAAGAAAGGTAAATACTGTCATTGAAAGTGTTAAGTCTTATCCTATTTGTTCAGTCTCTTTTAACTGTTCTATTGTCATGTAAAATCATGCATTTATCCTATAACTCTGTAGTGCAAAGATTGAGAAATACTACTGAGAAATTGACACAAGTTTTTGTTTGCCCATGTTACCCTGCAGCCTTCTGATAAGCTTACACCAGTCCATGTACAAGCCAGTTCCATTTGTAATTCTTGAAAAACACGTTGACAAAATGCAGATTCAACAGAGGATGGCATAGTTACATCATGTAGACACGCTGTTACCTTCTGTGCCTACAGACCAAACGGACTTCTTGTTAGAAAAGTAGATCTTCTGCTCTGGGAATCTAAAACTTCAATTCTTCCTTCTTTTCCCATCCTACCACAAAAAAAAACCCCAAACCAAAAAACCTCAACCAATCCAAACCCACAACTGTGTCCTTGTTCTAGACTTCAAAATGGGTTCCTAAGGCCAGACTCATTATATGCTTTGGTGGCCACCAAGTCTAGACTTGGACTGTTGTGGCTTTAAAGAACAGATGGTCAGGAGGAGATGAAGCAGTCCATCCCTCTGAATTTGTGGGAGCTCATGTTAGGGCTTTGAGTGCACCCTGAGACCTTGCAGCCCCTCCCCTGCTCCCTGGGAGCTTGGCTGCCTGTGTGCGATGCTGTGTCCGGTACAACGCGCTCGTGTAGCCTGGGATGGGATTGCGGTGAGAAGAGCTGTGTGACAAGGAGCTGTGAGGACACTCCTTGGTGGCCTCTTTACTTGGGAGCTGTTCATCACCACAGACTTGTCCAGAAACCTGGACTCTTGGCTGGCCTGCCTGCCGTCACTGGCCCTGTTCTGCTTTTTGGTTTGGGCGCTGGGAGGGCGTGCCCTTGTTGGCAAGGTCGCTACCCTGCCTGCCTTGTCACGTTCAGCTCCTGGGTCACCCACCCTTGCAGAGCAGCCTGCCCTTGCTGCTCCCTGACACCATAAATCTGCTCATCTGTAAGCCTGCACTTACATGGTGGTGGTTTTTTTTCTGATAACTGTCGTATTTTCTTTCAAAATGGTAAAAGCAGAATTGGTTCTTGCAATTGTTTTTTTGGTGTGTAGTCAACAATAAATGCAGATGTAAATAGCAATCTTCTCATCTTTACTACAGATTTGATTAAAAAAAGGTGCCAATATGACTAAGAGTAATACTTTCTTTTCCATGGTCCATGGTACAAGATAATGAATGATGTCCCGTAGTCTTTGCCATTAACTTTCTGTGTTATAGAAGATATTTTGACATAGACATGCATGAAATCATTGCTATTAATTTAAAATTGTGTATTTGCAAAAAAACACCAAACACCAAATTAACCTCTTATAGCCAATAAAATTATAACCATGTTCTCCTCTTGCGCCAGTAATGAAGCACATTTAAAGATGATGAAGGAAAGCCACAAGTTAAAATGTGACAGACAGTTGCTGTTTTTTCAGAATTTTAAAACTGAGGTTAAGGACACAATGCAGTCCCAGTTTTTTAATAATTATCTGAAGTTAAATTCAGAAACCAGTAATCAAATCTATGCTGCTAAAAGCAATGTATTTGTCTCCTCAGGATGTTTCTGGATCCAGATGCTAATTTGAATTTAAATCAAGTCCAGACATCCCCCATTTGCAGACTAGTTTGACTAGTTCTATTCTTTATAGCCTAAGATCTACTACTTTTTCTTAGTAATCAGTACAATTTATAATTGTTGTCAATAGCCTTATTCTTTTTATTTAGCTTTATGAGGCTCCTATCTGCTTTTCCTGTCACTGAGTGTGTTGCAAGCGAATACTTACAAAAAAATTGCTATTATTTCTTCACAAGAAAGAATCTGCCTATACTGCTATTGGGATAGACTACAATTGCTTTATATTAATTTCTTGGCTTGTTGGTGAATTTTGCTCCAAACCTCTTAGGTAGTTAATTATAGTCCTCCAACCAAATTATGCTCTGGACATGTGATTACCACTATTTCTAGCCCAGCTTCTGAGAATGCAGGTAATTTTCCTTTCATGGCTCTAGAACTTAACCAATTGGTCCAGTGAGATTTTCAATCGAGACTGTATTCGGCAGTTTGGACTAATGTACCAAAATGAATGCTGCACCTCAGTAACCTTAGATCTGGAAACCTGAGAAAGGAGAGGTCCATTTAATAAAGATGGTATTACCAAAGAAACTCAGAGTAACTCAGAATAACCTTGGAGCAGAAACATCCTCAGATGCTGCTAATGAGAAGACAAACACACTTCCTCTTTCTCTGTTAAAATCCAGTTTGAATGTTGAGTCTCTCTCACCATTTTTCAGCTATGTAAAAGTGGGTGGGATTTCCTAATCCAGTACTGTTTTGAAAGAAAAGTGTTTGCTGTCTGATGACTCACGTTTACTTCTAGTTTTAAGCCAGTGTATCAAATTTAGGGTGCTGGTTTTTTCTCAATAGCTTCTTTGCTTCTGTTTAGTAATTCTTAAGCAATTATATCTGTGACGTTTTTCTCTAAAGCCTCCTAGAGAGACAGAGACTGTCATATTAGGTTAAGTTAATAACTTTTAAAATAAATGAAACAGCCAGATGATTAAAGCCATTTCTTAAAACCATTTAAGAGTGAATTTATTGGAATTTTCAAGAATATTAATTATAGGCCTAATTTGGATTTAATTCAATGGGAACTACCCTTCTAAGTCACTAAAATACTCACTGGGGTTTTCAGATGCAGACAACTACATCTTTAGGCACCTAAACCTACTGAAAAGAGAGATTTAGCCAGCATTTTCAGGGAAAACAAAATCATGTGCCATAATAATCTCTTCCACAAAACAAAATGTTGAGATGACTTTACTGACAAATAGTATTGATTTTATTTTTTTGCCAAGTACATAATAGCGAAGGTCAAAAATAATGCTCAGGTACAGAGAGTGTGAGGTCACCCAAGTGAAGGCTTGGGAACTGGAAAGTTTTTCTTTTACATATTTGTGTGTCAGGGTTCAGGGATAAATGAAACTGTACCAGACAGTAGATCTTTCAAGTGCTGTTTTGGTACTTCATACACCAATATCAGGGAATAAAGTTTTTTAGACTGAATGACTAGTAGAAGTTATTTCTAATCCAGTTTCCAAAAGAAGGCACAGGAACCCAAACTTGAAACATAGTTGGTAGCTGGGAGAAGACTTCTTTCGTCTCATAATGTCTCAATTTGATCTGAATCCAAGACAATGTAATACGAGATAGCACATACTCTGCAGAACTAGGAGATGTAAACAAAACTATCAAAGCCTGTCTTTTAAAGTGGGTCCAGTAAATGCAAATATTTCAATAGTATTTGAGCCTTAAAATATTTGTGACATTGTAACAATTCCAGGTTTTTGAAGCTATAAAAGTGCATCTAGATCACACTTTGCTGCTTTTATACAGTATGCGTAAGAGGAGGAACTGCAGCAGTGTTATAATTTCACATACAAAGCAGTAACGGTTGAACAGTTAAGAATCTAAGATTTGGGGGCCAGGAAAGCTGATGGTACAAAAAGAGGTCACTAGTAGGAAGCGGATACCGCTCTCCAAACCGGAAAGAGAGCCTCAGCTGCGCTGCGTTCTTACAGCTGGCAGCAGACAGGTCTGCAAGCCAGCACTGTATGGAGCTTCCCAGCAGCCCATGCCGAAACCAACAGGGACTTCCCTTCCCTTCCCATAACAGACGGAGTGTCCAGGAGTTCTCACTATTGATGGCAGCACTGCTGTGCTCTCATCTAGAGTCACAGTTTCACTTTTTCTTAGCCATACTGTCAGCTTGACTTTGCTCCCTTCTTTCTCCAATCCCCCAAACTTTCCGGACTTGCCTTTACCAAGTGGCAATACTTAATGATCCCGTAAGTGGAACAGTCAGATGGTTCACAGGGGTCTCACACATGCCTGCATCAGCCTGGAAAATTAGTTGCATATGCTAATCCTGTGAAGCGCTGAGTATCTCCGGTGAACAGGCACGGAAATTAGGGTACGCTCCATACTTCAGTCAATACTTAGGGTACACTCTATATGCTCATAAAGGGCACTGGAAAATCCATGAGGAGCTGAGATGCCATTATGAACCCACCCAGAAATCTGTGAGGGTGCCTCAGCCTTGAGAGAGAAGCATGAAGGTAAAATCTGGAATCCAGAGCAGAATATGAGGAATAATAGAACTGCCAGAAACAGTAAGACACCAATACTGTAGTGTAATATATTTCAGCAATTTAGCGTTCCTGGTGTTCTGCTGACCTGGGCCCAGGAGGACTGGATTCTGTCTAATACCCATTTGCTATATTTGTGTGGTGTCCAGGCAGTGCAGCCTCAGAGTGCAAATGAAATGGTGTAAAACATGCGCCATTTCAGCTTGCATCAGCCAGGGTCACATCCTCTGCCTGCCCAGCACACTGAATCCAGCATTTGGGAGGAAGAGCTTGTGTGCATGTTCAGAGTCAGAGAGAGCGCTCCCAGGTCCCGCTCCTGGCAGAAGGTTTCCTGCATGTCATTTCAGCAGGCATGGAGCTGTGCCAATGTACATGGTGTACACAATATTCCGCAGAAGCTGAAAGAAGAGTTAGATAAGTTGCCTCATCCCTGGTAGGAGGCTGTTGGCTCATCAGAGAAGATAATTATGTTTCTTGTTTTCTCTTACCTGTTTTGGAAGGAGTCAGTTTCTTTCATTAGATATGCCTCTGTGGGATTATGCTACCTATTCTCTAGTGATCTTGCTACAGTTGTTCATCTTTATTTAGGGAACCTATCAGCAGCTGTTTCATCTGCCTTGCTTTCTCCCGTGTTTGCAGTATGTAGTTAGGCATAACAATCACAACACAAATACAAGAGACAACTATGAGGAGCTGATTTAAGTCAATAGCAGTGAAAACAAACAGTAATTACTAGGGGAAGAGGAGAAAGAACAGAATTATACTGCTATATTACATATTTTTGGCTCACTAAGCAAATATTTAACATATGCATTCTATGGCACTTACCCTTTTAAAGACATTCCTTTACCTCATTTGCTGCTTTCCATGTACATGTCTCTGAGCAAAAGTGCCTTTGACTAAGATGGCTTTGTGGAAATACGGAATTAGTTTGAAGTTTCCAAGGAAGGAGGAAGGGAATTGGTGACTGTGCCACACTTGAGAAGGCAGTGCCGTGCAGTGGGAGGGAGGCTATGGAGTGGGTAGTCAGACTTGGTATCATCGTTAGTCTTCAGAGAAAGGCCTGATGGACACGTGCAGTCCTCAATGCTAATTACAAGAAGTTCAGCAAAGAGGGTAGGAAGGACCCAGCTGAAGGATTTGAACAGAGAATTTAATGAACAAAAGCCATAGAGATTATTGCATAGCTTCAGATGCTACACTTTGAGCCTGATAAACAGGCTCAGTTATTTTCACTGAAATGATATGTCACGATAATAACAGCTGGGAGCAGAGGTTGTTTGAAATAGGTAAAAGATACATGGTTTTGGCCAACTGAACTAGTATCTGGAAAGGTATCTGTAAAATTATGTAAGAAGAAAAGAAAGATTAATGACTGGAAGAATAGAAGCAAAACAGGCAACAGCACAAAGATGATTGCAGACAAGGAAGAATAAAGACCATGAATGGGACTGGGAAAATGAAGCTATGAGAAGGAACTGCATACTGGCATGTTAAAATAGAAATAACAGTGGAGGTTGCCATGAAAGCAGAGTGTGAGAGAGGAGGATTTAAGTCTACCAATAGATCTAGTATGTACAGCAAGCATTTACTACAAGACATTTGGCTGGTAATCTGACCAACATTGTTCTTGTGTGCAGGTGATGTTTTCTGCCACTGCTTTCTCTAGCACATAGACATTTGAAAAGTCATTTTAATGCTACAGTCATCCATCATTGATGAAGTCTGTTATCTTTGTTCGCAGTGCCATATGCCACAGGTATCTTCATCATGGGGCTTGCTTCATCATGTTCCTGTTTCTTTTCTTTTTAGTGATTCTTCTATGTTTTCTACCATGAGTTTTTTTTCTGGGAATCTTGTGCTTCTTCATCCATTTTTTAACTTTTCTAATCCGTGGGCTCACACAGAACTTTCTGCCTTCTACGTAGAGACTGCCAGAGCAAAAATTAGTTGTCAGTTTCAAAGAAAAAATGTAAAAACCCCAATGATCATACTTATCACTCACCTATGAAGACCACAAAGTTCAAATTGGTTAATCTTAAATTATATTTTATACTATGTCTATTCACTTTTGTCTGGTTTCAAATACATAAAAGTTAGGATCTAAGGATTACATGATTACACTTGTCTTCCAACATCTGAAAAAAGCTTTACTACTTCAGTGGGTCTGAAAAGAAATGTGCAAACCAGTACATTTCTATGGCAAATAAATAAGTGGACCACTGTTATTGTTATTGTTCTCATAATCATCATGCAAATGTCTAGAAATAAAATATGTCCAGGACATTGTCTTAGAAATTGATCAATTTAACCCAAACAGTGTGATGTTGTACCAGCCAAAAAAAAAAAAAAGAAATTAGAAATAGCTTATGTTCAAAAGCTAATTTAATGAGTTTAGGCAAAGTTTGTAGAGGATCAATAGTTGGAAAAAGCCAGACAAGTCTTAAGATGCATGAGTCATTCTTCAGTTCTGAAAGTAAAGCAAGTGTCAAAGTTAGTGCAGGCTGAATAACAATCAATATTATTACTGGAAAGGAAATTAAATTTTAGCAGTCAGAAGTTTAAATTGCACATGGAAGGACAGTTCTTAAATCACACACAATCTTGTTTTTCATTGAATTAGTGTTAGCATTCTAAGATTCTACTTGTTTAAATGGTGCCTAATAGGTTTTAACTTGATGATACCCCTTTCACAGCGAAGGACCCAAAACATCTCTTACATAACAGCTTCTAGGTGACACAGACCATCCGCTGTCTGGATTTCAAACCTCTCCACTCTTCGGAGAATTCCTTTGGGAATTTCATCTGAAACTTTCGTGCAACAGTTAAAGGCCCCAGGAAACAAAGCTAAAAAGAGTAATAACAATGTTAGAAACAATATAGATAGAAGGGGACAAGTCATAGCTTGATTTCACAAAATCACAGAATAGTTGAGGTTGGAAAGGACCTCTGGAGATCATCTGGCCCAAACCCCCTGCTCAAGCAGTGCCACCTGGAGCTACTTGCCCAGGACCATGTCCAGACATCTATTGAATATTTCCAAGATGGAGACTCCACAACATAGCTGGGCAACCTGCTCCAGTGTTTGACTATCCTCACAGAAAAAAAAAAAAAAAGCATTCTCCTGTGTTCAGATTGAATTTCATGTGTTTTAATTTGTGCTCATTGCCTCTTGTCCTGTCCGTGGGCACTACTGCGAAAAGCCTGGCTCCCTCTTCTTTCACTCTCACCAGGTATGGGAATGATGAAAACACACCTTGATGAGAGCTCCCTTGAGCTTTCTCTTCTCCAGGCTAAACAGCCCCAGCACTTCTCAGCCTTTCCTCATATTGCAAGATGTTCCAGTCCCTTCAGCATCTTTGTAGCCCTTCACTGGACTCTCTCCAGCAAGTCCATGTCTCTCTTGAACTGGGGATCCCAGAACTGGACCAGCGCTACAGATGTGGCCTCACTGGTGCTGAATAGAGGGGAAGGATCACCTCCCTCAACCCTGTGACCGGTACCCCCTGCTCCCAACCCATGGTAATGTGATCACCATAATTAACACCATTTTATGAGGCAAGCAGCCATTCTCTGTGCCTGAGTCAGTCATGTATTCGTTCCCTCTCCCTCATTAACAGGCCCTGAAGGTCCTGTGAACCAAGTAGACAAACCAAACAGATTTCTTCTTCCCTTCCCTACCAGGTCCCAGCATGTACTGCTGCCTGGTGTTATTCCTCCCAGATGCAGAACTTTCCATTTCCCCTTGTTGAACTTCATGAGATTCCTCTCTGCCCATTTCTACAGCCTGTTGAGGTCTATCTGTAAGACAGCAAAACCATGAGTGCATCAGCCGCTGCTCCCAGGTTTTTATCATCTGCAAACTTCCTAAGGGCACATTCTGTCCCATCATCCAGATTATTAATGAAGATGTTGAACAGCATTAGCCCTCGTATTGAACCCTGGGGAACACCACTGGTGACTTGCTTCCAACTGGACTTTATGCCACTGATCACAACCTTCTGGACCTGGTTGGTTGTCCAGTTTTCAGTCCACCTCACTATTCACTCATCGAACCTGTACTTTGACAGCTTGTCTATGATGACATTAGGGCAGACAGTATAAAAGGCTTTACTGAAGTTGAGGTAAACAACATCCACTGCTCTCTTGAACAGCAAGCTAGTCACCTCATTGTAGAAGGGTATCAGCTTGGTCAAGCATGATTTCCCCTTGATAAATCCATGCTGACTACTCCTGATCACCGTCTTGTCCTTCAGATCTTTGGAAATGCTTTCCAGGAGGATTTTCTCCATCAGCTTCCCAGGGATTGAGGTGAGGTTGCCAGTCTGTAGTTCCCTGGATCCTCCTTCTTGCCCTTCTTGAAGATAGGAGTTATATTTGCTTTTTTCCAGTCTTGAGGAACCTCTCCCAGTCACCATGACTGTTCAGAGATAAATGACAGTGGCCTCACAGCGACATCAGCCAGCCACCACTGGTGGGTGGTGCATCCCATCTGTCCATGTGGCCTTATGTATGTCCAGTTTTTAAAGTGCTCCCTAATTTGGTCCTCCTCCACTGATGATAATTCTTCTTTGCTCCAGACTTTTTCTCTGGTCTCAGGGACCTGGGATGCTCGAAGGCCAGTTTGAATGGTAAAGAACAAGGCAAAGAAGGTGTTGAGTACCTCAGCCTTATCCATGTCATTTGTCACCAGTTGCTCTGCCTCATTCAGCAGTGGGTTCACATATTCCCTTCTCTTTTTTTTTTGCTACTTATGTATTTGTGAAATCCCTTCTTGTCGCATGTCACATTCTTTGCCAGATTCAACTCCAGCTCAGCCTTGGCTTTCCTAACCACATTCCTGCATGATCAGACAGCAACTCTATATACCACCTGGGCCCTTGTTTCCACCCCTTTGTTCCACACTTTAGTGTTATGTTCAAGTTTAGTTAGGAGCTCTGTGCTCATCCATGCAGGCCTCATGACACTTTGCTTGGTTTTCTGTTTGCTGGGAAAGACATTTCTAGAGCTTGGAGGAGGTGACTCTTCAATATCAGACAGCTCTCCTCGACCCCTCTTCTCTCCAGGGTGACATGCCATGGGATTCTTCCAAGGAGGTCTCTGAAGAGGTTGTAAATCTGATCTTGTGAAATTCAGGGCTATGATCTTGCTTTTTGCCCTGCTCCCTTCTAGGATCCTGAACTCCACCATCTTACGGACACTACAGCCAATGCTGCCTCTGACTTTCATGTCCCTGACCAGTTCTTCCTTGTTTGCAAGTATCTGGTCCAACTGAGCACTTTTTCTTGTTGGTTCCTTGACTGTGCTGGAAGATGTCATCAATGCACTTGAGAAATCTTGTAGGTTGCTTGAGCACTGCTGTATCATCCTTACAGCAGATATCAGGATAGTTAAAGTCCCCCAGGAGGACCAGGTCCTGTGAACTTGAGGCTTTTTCCAGCTGTTTGAAGAAGGCCTCATCTACTTCTTCCTGTTCAGGAGGTCTATAGCAGAGACACACTACAATGTCACCCATGTTGGTCTGCCCAATAATCCTGACCCATAAGTTCTCAGGTGGCTCACCATCCATCCCCAGGCAGAGTTCCATGCATTCCTGCCGCTCTCTAGCATAAAGGGCAACTCCCTCTCCTCAACTTCCAGCCTGTTTTTCCTAAAATCTCATATCCCTCCACTGCAGCACACCAATTACATGAGTCATCCCACCATGTCTCCATGATCCCAGTGAGGTCCTAGCCCTCTGCAGACAGACTTCTGACTCTTGCTCTGTGCTCCCCATGCTGCACACCCTAGTGGAAGGGCATTTCAGAGGGGTGTCACGGGTAAGTTACCTTTACAGCTTATGAAATGAGATACCATCCTCTCAGCTTCTCCCACAAGACAGACAGATGGTTTTGTTGTTTAAAGAACAGTTTCCTCCACCTATCCTTGTGCACACATATGTAAAGACTTGTTACAGTAAAATAAAAATTTAAAAAAAGATTTAAGTGTTTTATTTGGGAAAAAAGATCACCAACATTAATGACACGGGAAGCATCAGGAGTATAATTTAAAAGCTCTGCCTTGTGAGGTTGAATCAGGTCCATTATCTTTTGTCTTTGAAATTATTAATGCTGTTGCTGGGTTTTGTGTTTTCTTTTGCCCCAAGGGCTCTCATGGCTGAACGTGTCTCCACTAGGGAATGATCTCCTGCAGATTTTTCCCTGCTTGCTAATACCATCTTGAAAACAAAAAGTCACTGAACCTTAAAAAGCAGATTGTAATTCAAGATTTTTTTGACGACAAATACTAACATTTTGGTGTTTCATTTTTTACTGCTTTAGCACAGAAATAGATCTTTTAAAAGAGATTCCCTCCATTAGCTCAAGGACAAGCAAAGCTATGTGGCTCAGGGATGTGTCTAGGGTATGAGGGTCTCAGGATCAAACCCATGCTTCAGAGTGAGCACATCAAGGACCCTTGTGTCCCAGGCCATGAACTAATCTGGGAGAAGTGGGGAGAAAGTCTTCTTCCTACTTGTTTTGATTACTTTTTTTCTTCCTAGCCTGCAAATCATGCTGTTCCTTAGAGCTCAAGAGTCATAGAGCAAGAAAAAGAGAAGCAGAAGACTCAATTTCAGTTCCTGTGAACAGGAGATAAGAAATCTGCTTAAAAATTTTCCTGTAAGCAAGAAGATTGTGTGCTTTGTTCTTTAGAAGAGTGCTCGCTGAGCGCTGGAATAACAGATGCCAGCAAAGCTGTAGAAGTGAGTTTAAGCAGCTAGCAATGTAGCAGGAGTCGCCAAAGACCAGTCACACTATCCACTGCAGCTTACAGGGGGCTTTCATACCCGTGGGGCTGCTGACAGAGAACTGGGATTTCACAGTCGGAAAGGAGGGTGAAAGAAAGCAGCTGGCCTAGCAGTTGCCTCCGCAACCCAGAGAGGACTATAAATAGTCATATGCTGCAGAAGGAATAATTAAGTGTTGAATGTTACCTGTTTTACTTCCCTGCTGTCCTTTGCTTTTCTCTCTTCAACAGCATACTGCTTGTAAAGCCAATGAATTGATGTTTGCAAATGGGAATTCAGCTCACTGAGCACCACTAAGTTTAATTTTTTCTGAGGGCTCAAGACAGCGTTGGTGACACTGAAGTATGAACTTTTGTTGTTTGCTGCTGGCAGAAGGATTATGTGGGATAAAAACTCAAGGAAGAGTAATTATACCTTGAACTCTTTCTGAGGTTGCCAGCCATGATTTTTGGAAAGGTCTGGTCCTGTGTTTCTTTGGGGTACAGTAAACTAAAATACTTGGCACACTCAGCACAGCTAGTCTCTTGTGGAATGGATATTACAGGAGGTCTTAGGGTCAATCAGCTGTCTCCTGAACTCTTCCTCACCTGGTTTCTCTAGTGCTTGGCTACAATCTCTTGCCCTCATCCCACTTTATGCGCTTAGAAACATCACTTGCTTTGATCCTCAGATCTGAATCATCTGTATTGCACATTATGGTTGTCATGGTTTAACCACAGTGAGCAACTAAGCACCACATAGCCACTCGCTCACTCCCCGCCCCGCCCCCGCCCCCCCCCCCCCTCCATGGGATGGAGAGGCGAATCAAAAAAAGAGTAAAACTCACAGGTTGAGATAAGAATAGTTTAATAACTAAAATAAAATAAAATATGATAATAATAAATACAATATTTGTAATGAAAATGAAGATAACAAAAAGAGAGAGAAATAAAACCCAGGAAAGACAAGTGATGCACAGTGCAGTTGCTCACCACCCACTGACTGATGCCCAGCCAGTCCCTGAGCAGCAACTGGCACGTCCCGGCCAACTCTCCCCAGTTTCTATACTGAGCATGACATCCTGTGGTATGGAATATCTCTTTGCCTTGTTAGGGTCAGCTGTCCTGGCCATGCTTGCTTGCTGGCAGAGCATGGGAAACTGAAAAGTCCTTAGGTTAAGCACTACTTAGCAACAACTAAAACATCGGTGTGTTATCAACATTATTCTCACATTAAATCCAAACCACAGCACTGTGCCAGCTACTAGGAAGAAAATTAACCCTGTTCCAGACAAAATCAGGACAATACTGCAATATGGAGCACTACACAGCACTATGTTAGCAATCTGTACACTTTATAACTGAAAATTAAGAAATTAGTATTGTATTTTTATAGATTTATAAGGAAAAATATACACAAACTCATATAAGGAAAATAAGCAAAATTCTTAACGCCTCCACATTTATGAGTATCTCATTGGCCACTCGTGCCAGACTGCCATTTTGCGAGAAACTTAGCTAACAGGAACTGCATCTTTTAGAAACTTGTTTTTAATTGCAGCTTTAGATACCACTTATAGAACTAGAGTAGCAGTTTTAGAGTGAATTCAATTACCTGATGGTCACTCAGTCTTTGAATTGGAGCATTAAGCCACTGCAATCTAATTCAGGCTATACAAAAAGCTGTGCTTCTTGATATGAGAACGTGCGACAGACTGCACGTGAAACAGGTAATACACCAACGGAAAGCAGATGGAAATTTTGTGTAAAATGTGAATGAGGCGGTGCTTATGTTCTTGCTAAAGAAGCAGAAGCATTTCTTAACGGAGATTGAAAGCCTGTAGTAGCTTTTTATTTGAGGTGTGTGCCTGAGGAGGCTGTCTTGTTTTCATAGGTTTGTACGGGTGTTTGCCTTGAGGAATTCTGATCTGCACTCTATTTTTCATGAAAAAGAAGCTGTCACGTTTAAATATTTTTTGTTGTTGTTATTCTGTGCATGAGAGTACAGCTACAATATGGAAAAAATAAATTAATTATCTCTGAATCACAGATGAATACATTGTGTCAGGGTCTTTTTGTCAGACAACATGAAAGTGTCATCAGCAATTTTGTGTTGACAGAGACACTTGTGATAACTGGTACCTTTTTACATGGGAGTCAGTTTTAAAAGTGATTTTTTTTTTTTTTCCCTTGAGTCTGAAGAATGATCAGGGCAGTGAGCGAAGAAATTCCTGTATTTCCCCAGAGCCTCAGGAGAGGGGATGCTGCTTTCCTGGAGCACTGAGCCATCCTGCAGCTCCATTGCCCAGGCCATTATTACTGTAATTATGCTCTAATCCCACAAGTGGGAAGGAACCAGGAGGTAATAAGCAAAGCTAATGATTTCAGCCCAACCCAATACCATACATTTTCCATGGTTTCAGCAATTAGATTAGGTTTATTAGTAATCATTGGTCTAAACTGTGGTTAAAAGGAAAGAACTGTGGTTTTCCACAAGGATGTTAGCATGGCCTTTTATGCGCCATTTATCACTCAAAGAGATTTTTTCAGTGCTGCCCATTTCATTTGGCTCAATAGCACAATCAGAAATCCACAGCTACTTACCCCAAAATTATTTAGACCTGTTTTCTGACACTAAGCCTCTAACCAAAAAGCTGAAGTAGCTGCTGAAAGGACCAACAAGCTTAGAGATGGATCTTGTGACAGGTCCACCTGAAGATTGCTCTGTCATTATTTCAGAATGTGGTATTATCTGTTTTGGTGCGTTTTGCCTGGAAAGTCTCACCAGGAGAAGACCTATTACTTTTAAAGGTTTTGTTTCATATTTTTGGGTGGCATTTAAATACTTCAATCATTCAGAAAACTCCACTGGAGCAAGTTAAGCACCATTGCAGAGGGCAAGCAAGATATTAACTGGAAAAATACCTTCACTCACCCCACCTTCTCTCTCGGGGATGACTAAAAAGGACCTCCTTTTCAGATGCACGTGACTTGCGGAATATAACACTGCCAATCTTTTAATTATACTGGATTTATTTAACATGCTATGTATAGCTTTATAAATTTCAGAAGAATTGGAGAGGAAAGAAAGCTTTTCCTTTCTACTGCGAATAAGCTGTTTAGCACATTTGAAAAAAACCTGCTTGATTTTTTTCTTTAATAAAAAGAAAATTCCTGAAATGCTGAATTATTTTGGAACAACACTTGTTGTTCAAGGAATGTAGCACAAGAACTTAATTTAAATTTCCCACGGTGGTTTGTTTTCTTGGAAGCCTGTCAAATCTTGGTGGCACAGTAGTCAGTCACTTTCTTAGGGCTGAAAGGATCAAAAGATCTAGGCAACTAGAGATTACTGTTTTCACCTGCATTCAGCTAGACCTGTTAGAAGCTCTTTTAAGTAAAATGTTGCTCCTAAATGGAAAAGATCCCCAAAGTCTGTGAGACTTGATGAGTTTGAATTGATGTAATTGGAGTGCTAGAGAATGAAGCACAGCAAAAACAACAGCTCTGATGGAACAAGACCTCCATGAGTACTGGTCATTATAACTGTCTTTACACTTCTGTTGGTAGGTATCAAGTCTCTGACTGCCAAAAGTTTCTTTTTCTATTTCTTATCTCTACCTGGTCAAACTCAGTCCATAGAAACTTTTCTTATCCTTTCTGCTTTGCTTTTTTCATCATCATTCTCAAACTTGAGAACCACATGTTAAACAGCTGAGGAAGGCCATGTCATGTAGGGTTCAGGAGAAAAGTATTAAAAGCACTTATTGCTGCCTGCTCAGTTCCTGGGGCAAAGAAGAACATTTCCCTCCTTCTTCAGTTTCAAGCTGATATTCTTAGATTTGCCTACCAGTTTAGGGAAACTGTCAGGCCTGATGAAGAGCCCTCCTATGGCATACAGTGAGAGTAGCCAGTGGCTGTTCTGCTGCTCTCTGACTGCAGTTCTTAGGTGGGTAGGACTGGGTTAATGTCTCAATATGGATAGGGCAGACCACTGGTGAGGAGAAACACAGCAGTCATTGGTTCAGCCAGGCTCTTCTGTAGAAAATTTAACACAGCAGGCCAGGTCTTTGCCTCACGAAGTGGGGCCAGGTGGAGAATATAGAGAAGATGAAGCCACATGGAAATAGCTGGTGAGTGATAGAGTCATTGTGTTCCCCACCCCTGTGCTTGCTCTTAACTACGCTTGGTTTCATTTTGGCCTCTTGACTAAACATGACTGGAAAAGCTGGGCTCTAGGTGTGAACAGTGGGAAAGGCATTTCTGGTCCATGTCCCATTTCTCTCTGCACCAGCTGCCTTAGGCAGGCCTTGTGCACCTCTTTTCCTGACAGGTTTCACTCTAGCAGTTAGTGTTTTGACCAGGCCTTTGGTGGTCCCTCCTGAATCCTGCTGGCAGCACAGAGGAGCCTGCCAGTACTGCTGGTAGAGCACTTAGCTGGCCTTCTTGGACTGGATGTGACTGCTGAGTGAAAGGCCATTCTGTATATGTTCTTCTATGTAACCAAAAAACTAGAAGGATAGCTTTTGCGCTTACACAAACTAAGGGAGCCCAGCAGTGATGCATATAGTCATTAAGCAGAAAGGGATCCCCCAACATACTGTGTGGTCTGAAGAACAGCTTCTGTTGCACAGTGAGATCCATAAACCTGGGGCACTTTCTGTATCTACGCTGAAATATGAGACCTGCTGCTAATGTGCGTCAAGTTCACCATGAACAGATGCAGCTCTGCACCAGTTGCACAACTTTGGCACACCTGGGGCTATTAGCAGCAGGCATTAGTGTTTCCTAATGCAATTCTTTTGTGGTAACAAAGTAGGCTTTGTACCTCTGGGAAAAAAAACTTTGCATTGATTAATGGGATTAATGTCTTGCTTAGTCAGAACATGATATGTACTGAAATGCTCTGGTCTCAATACAGCCATTTCGATAGACAGGTTTCAGCTGTTAATCCAGTGTTGTTGGCTTATGAACAGAGGATCCTTGAAAGAAATTTACTATCATATCACCTACACTTTATATTAATTACTGTAAGGCAGCTCACTTACTACTCATTTGCTCATGAAGCTGCCAGAAAATGTTCCTCTCATCTAAACCAAATTTGAGGCTATTTTAAGAGTTCAGTACCTCAAATTAGGTCTTTTCAGCTTAACCTAAAGCAAGTCAAAAACTATATCATTATGCAGAAGGTTCTTATCCTAGTTGGCAGGTGAACAAAGCAGGATGCTAGAATCCTTGGCAAATGTAGTATAGCTGTACTCTGTAAAAACAAGGAGGTTGCTTAATAGCTGGAGATGAGAGGGGAAGTCATATGCTGAAAAATGCTCTAATGCACCCTACTATTTTGACTGCATGGTAATACACCCAGTTAAAGCATAATTCTGAGAAAGAGATAAACAAAAGATAGAAGGGATTCTAAGCTACACCTGCTGAAGTGGTGGAAATAACTTTAAATAAAGTATAAATCATAATATATGAATATATAAATCATACTATATAATTTTGTGGCCAAGAATAAATACAAAATAAGTTATGCAGCAATGTTTTTCCTGTTCTGCTATAAGGACTGCTATTACTATGGACATTTTCAAGGCTGGAAGGCTGTCTGAAGATGGACAGATGGGCATATCATATAGGTCATGATTTTCAAATGGGTCTTTGTCCATCAGATCACTATCAGTTTGCAAGCTGTCTGCACCCATACAACATCCCTGATGCTCTGGGTGACAGAGCATCAAGGAGATGCAGCCTGCAAATTGGCAAAACAGCATGTAATATTGATGTGGTCAGACAAACAATAGTATCCAATGTCTTATCAGAAGGTGAAATTTCTGCTATTTCTAGCAAAAAAAAAAGCACATAAGATGGAAAAAGGAGCTGTCATGTGAACATACATCTCGTTTTTTTCTATAAAGCAACACAATTTGGTAAGAGGGAACCCATCTCCCACACTGTGCAGATCACCCTCTCTCTGACCAGACCAGCATTACTGAAATAACTTTACTAGGATAACTCCAGCTAACTCCTTCAGGAAGACCCAGACAGTCTTATTTAGTTGTTATTCCTACGCTGTAGCATTCAACACTTGTTTTGGATGCTTTTACTGTATAGGAATTAACAAATTTCTCTCTTCATCTCTTCAAGATGAAATACATGTAGGAGCTTCTGAAACAGAACTTCTGTCTTCTCAAATTGAAATTCAAACAAACCACCTTTGAAGTAAGTTCCCTTATCAAACCTGCTCCATACTGTGTCATGTGATGCTGCCCACTTCAGTGCAGGTGTGACAGCATCTGGCACTCTGTAAATCCCTGGCACCGAGATAGGATGATGGAAGACTACCATTTTTTTTTAAAGTAAAATTGCAAAAACTTCTTTTGAATTCCATTATAGAAAAAAAAAAAAAAGAAAAAAGAAAAAAAAAAAAGAAAAGAAATCCCTGTCACACTCTTCAAAACAAACTTGATCTCATTTTCTGGCACTGCCTGGCAGGGCCGTGTTCCTGCCTGTGGCTGGGTGTAATTCTGGCCACCAGATGGCTTTTCTGGCCTCTGTCAACCAATTCACATCCACAAGCAAAGGAAACTTTTGAAAGTTTGCATGTACCAGCCCAAATCTTACTTGTGGATCTGTACTGTAACCCTGAAATAAAGGGATGAAAAATGGCCAGCCTAAGAAGCCTAACCCTAGTTAGGGTTAACCCAAAATCTAGTTCAGATCAGGGTAGGGTGTGCCAGTACCCAGATAGCTACATTCAGTTCTGCCCATTTTTATTGTAGGTTCTGCCATTTGAATATTGTTGCTATGCATGTTTGCATGTGGAAAGTTAGGTGGTAAAGGTATTTTCCCTGTGCCAGATGGTTCAGTATAAAACAATGTCTTCTAAGAGTCTCCTAAGAGAGCCTTTACTTTGACCTGTGCATGCACGTGCCAGTTCTATTGTGCAAGACCTTGCTGAGTGGTCAGATCATAAATCTAATAGAAAAGAACTTGCAGAGTCTTTCCCACACCAGCAAGTGCAGTGGCCATTTTAATAGGATAAAATTTTAAGGCAGATTTTGTCTATGTGTTGTCTCTAGGAACTCCACAATTCCTACTCTTACTGAAGCCAGTGGAGCTTGAGAAAGGAACATCCCAAAGGCTGAAGTGCTCCAGAATTTGAGTTATCTTCTCTGTGAACACAGCTGATTTTACAATAGAAAATTACAAAGAAAAAATATGAATTCAAGCCCAGTGCTGGCTAATTTGTTTTGAAAATTTTTAAATTTTGATCAAAAGGCAAGAAGACAAAAACAAGTGTTATCAAATCTCCCAGATCCTCAAGACATGCTGCACCAAATGCCGAGCAAAGCTGCAGGCAAAACCACTTTCTGCTGAAGAAATCAGTTACATGAAGTTTGGCATAAAAAGTTTTTTGAAATCTTTGCCACCCAGGGTGATTTAACTTTAAAGAAAAAAGACCAAGTGATTTTCTAAATATATTCCCTCTCAAGAAGCTTGGAAAGGAGGAAACTGCAGCTGAACTGGAGAGATCCATAAATAAATAAAATAGTGAAATCTTATTAGGTGTTCTCACAGGAAATCACTGCTTTAAAGGTCTTATGCCTTCAGCTACGATGTTCTTGATAATGTTTGCTATGACAAATAACCCACTTGGCTTTTCCTTGCTTAATCCATTTTACAGAATCATAAAGTCCCCAGATTTGTTGTGGAAACATCCAGGAAATGCTCAGGTGAAGACCTGACTCCCCTGAAACAAATGCCAATTGTTCTGTGCAGTTTAAGACAGCCAGGTTTCACTTTTGTAACCTTCCCATGCTACAGCACAGACCTTTAAGCTACCATCTGTGGTACTGTACAGTTCTGCAAAGTCTCAAGCAGACACAATTCCAGGTAGACACCCTTTGGGTCTTTTTTTCTTTTACCTTTAGAAGATTAAAGTATATAAATAGATAAAGTGCAATTTTACTTACTCTCAGACGTCTGACTAACTGCGACTGCTAGAATAGCCAAAACAGTGACCAAATTCACATCCATTTCTCCTAGGACCTGTGGGAGCACAGCCACGGAGCAGACGGTGAGCTGCAGGAAATAACATCTGACCCTACCTCCTGGCTGCTGAGGATGAACGTGACTCAAAGCCCCACCCTGAGCAGTAACTCGACGTCGGCTCTGTCCTGTGTGGCACTATGGACTTCAGCAGGATTCCTCTTCTCACCTGTAGGCACATGGCTAAGTGTTTTGCCAGATGGGAAAATAGGCTATTTTTCACATAGTACCTGAAGATCATACCGCCTTATGGCTGGATCCTCCCAGCCCTCCTCACTAATGAGGCTTTTCAACAATAGAAATGCCAAGGGTAGAAATACTTCAGAAACAAATATTTGCAGGATTAAGGCGGAGGAAGAAAACCTCTCTGCTATTGTGTACCATCTCCGTGAAAGCTAAATATGCAACATCATAGGCTGAACCTGCTGTAGTATAAACAGGCACAATCTCAAGAAGACCCTAGCCTTGCACTAGCTTTTCATTTTGACCTATGTGTTTTCAGCCTGTAAAGACCCTGAGCAAGGGCCGTGTTATTTAGTGCATCTTACTCTCTTACTCCCTTTTTGGCCACTGGTAATGCAGCAGCCATGTTGTCCATGAAAGAGACTGCATGGTTTTGGTGAAAGACAGCTGGAGAGAAACTGCAGCTGGTATATCTCCTCCCATTTTTTTCCTGATTCTTGTTTCTGCAGCTCATTTCAATAATTTCCTGATATCAGAGGAACACTTAATCTGAACAAACATGTAGCTTCAGTGGGAAAAAAAAAAATAAAAGATAGTGTAGGGATAGGATGAGGGGTAACTGTTTTAAACTGAAAGAGGGTAGATTTAGGTTAGATGTAAGAAAGAAATTGTTCACTGTGAGGGTGGTGAGTCACTGGCACAGGTTGCCCAGAGAAGCTGTGGCTGCCCCCTCCCTGGCAGTGTTCAAGGCCAGGTTGGACGGGGCTTTGAGCAACCTGGTCTAGTGGAAGGTGTCCCTGCCCATGGCAGGGGGATTGGAACTAGGTGATCTTTAAGGTCCCTTCCAGCCCAAACCATTTTGTGATTCAGAGGCTGATAATTTCTGTAACGCTTCTGTGAGTGACATCGGAAAGGTCTTTTTCTGACTCATGCAGGCAATGGGGAAAAAAGTATCTGGGGAAAATAACTCCTCAAATTTCCTGCTACACTTGAAATACATCACTAGTTCAAATCTTCTAAAACCCAAAAAGGTTACTGTGTGGTCTCTGTCTGAATGGAACACTATGGCTGTATGAGTAGCAAGCAGTTCTCATATTTTGCTGTACTCCACCACTGCCACTGAAGTGCAAGCTACCTGAGTTGACCTTTTCCAGGGCTGAATGAGAAAAGTCAGTCTGAGAAGTCCCTAGATTGTTCAACCAAGCTCATCTTTGCTCCAGCTCGTTACAGCCATTCTTACCATTCCCAAATTTCCAGAACACAAGATAGAAGAAATTGCTAACCTCAAGAACTTTAATCTATACTTACACTGTCCCAACACCAGTTTTGCAATTTCATCGAATAATCAATTAATATAGTGCAATCAAACTTTCTGGCTATCACAGTTCTACTTCATAGCTCTTGGTTCCTGCTTGACACAGTTATCTACCAGGATAAGAGAATGAGGCAAATGCAGAGTATTACACTTTCGAATTAAAGTCTACTGTTAAGAGGAGAAAGTGTAGTTGATAATGATGTGTTCTGTTTAAAGTATGATTTCAGGGAAGTCATTTATGTTGAAATCAACAAGCTGATTCATTGTCACCATTTAATTACAGTGAAAAATCTGTGTTATAAAAACTAAACCACCATGGCCAAAACTAAGACAGCTCACACCACCTTTATTAACATGAACTTAGATAAGGACAAGACTATTAGCAGCATTAATGTCCTTCAAAGTAGCACAAAGAGGAATAAACTAGATTAAAAGAAATACAGTAAGACAGGTGTTTCCGGAGTAACATGTTAAAGAAACAGCTTCAGTCAGTATTACATTTTGTATTCCAGTGTCTGCTTGACACTGCAAAACAGGGTGCTTTATGTCCTTGCAGAAAATTAACCAGTTTCTTCTGACAAATGCTTCAAATGGGGTCTCCAGATACAGTTTTAAAGGCCTGATACAGATTTCAAAAATCTCACCATGGTAAGAGTATGGAATATGGGGAGCTGTAGCAGTGTTGGATTGGGGAAGAACCAAAGCACTCCACCTTTTTTAAGACCAGTGCCCGCAGTGACAAGTCCAAAGTGTTCCCAGGTGGTTGCTCAGACACACAGACATGCTGTGTTCTCAAAAATGCAGAGTAAATACAGATATCTGTAGGTATTTATTTCTCTGCTGCTGGCAACAAACTACAGCATACTGAAAAAAACTTACTTCTTCAGTCATGTTACCCAGTCTGAGCTCAAGTTTTGCATCTTATGTTCCCTCAGAGTTCACGGTGTAATTTATAGGTCCAAAACAAAGTAAGTATCTATTTACCTCAATGGGAAAGTGCAGCAAGGAAACTAGGATTATGTCAGACCCGGAACATGCTTTCCACTTTATGGAGGCTATATAATATGTCAGCAATTTAAAATGTATTAGAACAGAACAAAATGTAAACTGAGGAAACAACTCTGTTTTATGAGATTGAGAAATTAAAACTAAAATTAAAGCCAGGGAACAATAGTAAGTATTGTGCTATGGCTCGACACAAAGGTGCAGGCAGCCATTCAGCTTACAAAGGAAGAACAAGTTAGCCAGAAATTATTTTCCAAGAATTGCATTGACACAGTTGACAGTGGCATTAGTTACAAGTACAGCTAAAGGAAAGTGAAGAGTTTTATTGACATATTGACTTGGATTGCATTCAAAGCTCAAATGAAAGTGCAAACCTGCACACAGAAAGTGTTGCAAATGAGAAGGCAGCTATTCTTCTACCCTGAGAAACAAAGCAAATCCTTGTTTTAATCCTTTTTGAAGTTCTACCTTTTCCTTGTAAATGTAGGACTGCTGGGAAGGCTAAAACTCACAGGTCTTTTAATCTGAGTGTTTAATTTTTGAGCAGAGGTTAATGATTGTAACTTCTGTATTAATATGCAATGTAATATAATGCCTTCAGTTATATATACCTTTCTCCAGTTACTCAAGGAGAGGCAAGAAAAAACTGTTCTTCTTTAACCCACCCCTTGCCCTCAGTCTTCTTTTGCAAGAGGAGTGCTGATTAATGAAGAAGACTAAAACCACCAACTCTGTTTGTTAAAGCAGGATAATTCATGTTAAAACAACTGGATCATTACTGTCTCCAGCAAGACTTAATCTGACAAAGGCTTCTGACATACTGATAGATGCAATAAGCTTATCTGTTACTTCAATCTTCCTATTACTCTGTAAATGATCATAATAATCAACTCACAGTAATAATTTTTTTTCCTAGACTAATTTAAATCATGAATGGACAGAGGACATAATTTACAGTTATACTTTGGACTTGCTAGGAATGTCTCCAATTGTTTGTGTGGATACCAAAATCCCAAACTGTGACCTCTTCAGATGTCCCCTATTCTAGTCTGCATCAGCTGGCCCTGTGCCCATCATAAACCCCTTGACTTTAAAATTCTCTGCCTAACTCTCATTTAGCTTTCTGCACACCAGAAATTTACCTGTGGATAGTTTCCTTTGGGGAAAAAAAAAAAAAAAAGCCCAGAAGAAAAATATGAGCTGTGAACATTTTAAATGGTTAATGTACTTGGTAAGAAGCAAGCCAGCCAGATTCAGTCCTCTGCTTGAATGGGAGGGTATAAATACACTCACTTCTCAGGAAAGCTTCCCAGACAGCCAGCTAGGGCCTCAGGGCAGTCTGTCTTATATTCAGCACTGCATCTTATTGATACATAAAGCAGAGAGGAAAGTTGAGGAGTGACTGGAGCGCCCATTGCCCTCCCATCAGGTGAATGTCCCCACAAACAGACAATGCTCTCATGCTTCTGCTGTGCTCAGACTCCCCAAGAATCCTGCACTCTCTGCTGCACAGAGTTGCAGCCCTTGCAGGAGGAACTGAAAGGCTTGTGCCAGCCTGTGCTGTTGCCTGGCACTTAGGGCACTTAGAGCATGGACTTCCCACTCCCTGACCATTAAATTATGATACAATAGGATGACAGTTGAGTTCTTTGGAAGAATGCAAATGTCTATCCTGAAGAAGAGGTTTTGGGCTTTACACACCAAGAAGACAAAGTTGCCAGCTCTGGCTGCAGTGCCAAAATTGCAGAGAAATACCTAGTATTTTCTTCTGAAGCAGCTGACTCCATACACACAGACACACACACAGACACACAGAGGATTTTAGCTCTTACTGTAGCAGTAGCTGTCATCACCAGTGGAAACAGCACAGAGAAAGCCCCTACCACTAGCACACAGCAAAAGGGATTGTTCCTCACAGGTCAGCACTTTGGAGGCCAAACTGCAAAGAGGAGGAGAAGATGCTGTGGCACAGGTGCTAACAGAGAGAAGGAGCTGACTGGCATTCAAATGAGAAGTGAAAATCTCTCTGAAGTGAGAACTAAGGGAAAGTTGAGGCTGATAAAGTTCTGTGACTCCATTCCTTTGTGAAAGCAAGAAACAGAGACAGCAGAGAAAATGGGCGTGAAAATGCTGCAGGCTAGAGAATGAGAGGCAGACACCCAGAAATCCATCACTGAAGGAGCAAGGAGTACCATCTGATAGAAGCTATGTTAGGATCATGTTGCGGATGTTGAACTGTTCTGGAAAGTCATCCCTGAGCAGAACCCCAGGATTCACCTCAAGAACTTTCTTCAGGACTGACAATATCATTGCTGGTGAACTGGAAAGCTTCGCTTCCAATGGCATGTTCCCAGCATTTGAGACAGACAAATTATAACCCTTTCTGTATCTCTAATATGATATTCAAAAGTTGACATAGTATTATGCAGCTTTAGAAAAGGACCAAATTAATTCAGTGTGCAAAAGGAGAAACTGAAGATCCTTCCCTTCTCAATCTCTATTTAAAAAAAATTAATCATCATTTAGAGGACCACAAGAGATGTGCTGAGAGGATCTGCAGATGCTGAAGAGAAAGAATGATAGATGTTTTCCACAGTTGGCTGGCTCAGGAGAAAACCTGATGCTGAGATACACAAGCAGAAAATAAATACATTGGGATTTGTGTTTCTTAACTGAACAAAGACCAGTAACTCTGCATGCTTTCTTATTATTTAAAAACTAAAAATATTTTATTCACTACATAACTTAGGCATTCTTGCAAACCAAGTAAAAAATGTGATGTTTACGTCAGTTGTCCAGAGCCTCTTCCCAACTCTGCCTCCCAAAAGGCTTCTCATGACAAAGCTGAGTACTTTGCTGAGACCAGGTTCCCCTAAGTTTTGGGAATTTTTTTGTCCTAGGCCTTAACTGACTTTTTGAATGAGAAAGTGAGACTGTTACTTGGATTCCAAAAGGGAAAAAGCAAAATGGGGGATGAACAGAAGTCTATTCACAAACATATCATCAGTGAAAGCTCATGCCCTACAGAGGCAATACCTGTCTACACAGATGAGTGGTCAGGTTCAGCATGATGCTTTGTTTCCAACCTGCTTCTCCCAAGTCCTAAAAAGCCTGAAGCTGGCTTTCAGGACAACATGTATTCTAAGCATCTATTCTGATCTCCCTATCTTTTATAAACCAACATTATATGTATAGGGGGATAACAAAAAGTGACAAATGTTCAATGGAAACTCGTTAAATCAAGTTTTAAAAAAAAACAGTTGGTGTTCTTTTCTACCAACATAAATAAATACGCAAATATTCTGGTCTTACAATTCATCTGAAAACATGTTTACGGTCACAAGAGACTTACGCAGGGACAAGTGCAAACATAACCACTGCACAAGGTTATACTAACACAAGGCTGTGTGGAGTACATGCAGCACATTACATCAATCCATGAGGATCAAAAGCTCTGCACCAATTTTACACGGAACAATGTGATTCTCCCTCTTTCCTGACCCAAATCCATCGACTGTTACAGTGGCTTGTGAAGTCATTATTAACCCTGAACTATGATCTCTTGCAGCCCTTGTTTATACCAGGAAATTAACTTTTGTCTTATACATCGTCATGCCCACATTACATTTTCGTTATTTAGTTAGCACAGAGATTTTTTTACAACTTCACATGATCTCACATCTGCCAGGTAACAGGTAGTCCCCTCACAACTCTGAGGCTATAACGTATATTCAGTTTTCACTCTCAGAGTTGAATTCACACTTTCTTTATGCCCAGTGTAGGTATGGAAGCTGGGGAAGAGGAAGAAGAGCTTCAAGACTTATTTTATGCTTCTCATAGCCTGGGCTAAGAAATAAAAGGGTGGCTCTAATGAAGGATCTTTCCTTTCTGAACAGGCCCTGTGGCCCACTGACCACAAGAGTGGTGTGTTTTCACCTCAGGTCCTTGCACAAGTTTCCTATCAATGTCCATCCTGCTTCAGGAGCTGCCAGGTAGCTTGGCAGAAGTGGGGAAACTCATTGTGTAAGGACCATTCATCCAGAACAGCTTCTTCCCTAAGTCTTTCTGGTTTTTTTAGTCCTTTTTTCCCAGAAGGACACAAAAGAACTTCAGTATAAACTCAGTCATGTGTTATGATGAAACACAGTAGGCAGGACTGCAGCTGGGCTAATTCCTGCTGCCTCATTTGTAGAAAACTTGATATGTCCTGCTTTTGAAAAAGGCCATACTTTACCAACAACCGGAGACATACATAGTAAATTTCTGAACAGTAAAATGATGCATGAATTGGATATAGATCCTCCCTGTCCTCCTCCATGATGTCACTGTCTGTGGAAAATCTACTTAAGAATTCTGTTAAAAGAGAATTTAAAAAAAAAAAAAATGTGTGGAGCTATCCTCGGAAGCTTTGTTTTTGGAATACATGAGTTTCACAAGTCCAAGAAGTACTAATTTGCATTTATTCATTCTAATTTGCATTTATAAAATCTGTTACTTGAAGCTAAACAAGATCAGAATCACTTCCTCTATTTTCATATTTTTATAGTTAAACATTATCTACATGATAGAAACTATATTATTTATATTTTAAGACTACTTGGGCAGGGACTGTCTTACTGTTACACAACAGCTAACATAATGAGTGACTGAAACCTTCCTGCATTACCCAGAACAAATAAATTATTAATAAGAATGTTAATATGCCTGCTTCTGCAGTTCTCACTAATACCAGGAAGGGCTTTGGTTGCTGGATTTGGCCTGCCTTTCTTTTGAATTCCTCTTAAAGTAATGTGATCACCAAATAGTCCTCATTTGCAATAAAGGTTACACCATGAAACTTGCACAGTGAACCAAGCTCATCTCTCAGTTTCAGATGGAGGCTGCACAGATGTAGCAGAGTAAAACTGGATCCAGGAAAACACAGTAACAACTTTGCACTCAAATCTCTTTTCAGTTATGTTAACCACCTGAAGTTGGGTGGGTAAATATGCCATTTTGTTTCATGTTGTCTACATCCAGGTACCACTGTAAGTTGCCAGTTAACAATGGAACACCCTGACTTGTCCACTCCTTCAGGGATCCAGTCGTTGGGTTGCAACAAAAGCCAAACACGAACAAGAGACAAATCTTTGCAGTAAGTGCTGGCTGTCCTTCCCAGGGCTGGTTCTGTGCCCTCCAGAGGACATTACGAACACTTGCTGCCACAATCTCTTTCACTGTCTTTTTTTCAAATTATCCAATGGTTTCCAGTCCATCAAATATTCGGATCTAAGTCCTGCACATTTGTATTTATTGACTAACTTGGGGCAGGAAGGTAATTTACCTGCAAGTGAACTTGGTGTCTTAGTTCCTCATCACTGTTTCAAAGCCTATTTGTTGTTGTTCGTACAACAAAGTTGTTCGTAATAACCTGCTCTCTTTTTGTAGTGTTAAAACCCAAACTACTTCATCACTTCAAGTCAGCTAACAGGAAGTGACTGATATATATCATTTAACCATGAAACTCTGAGCTAGTAATTAGAGAGTTTGAAACAAGCTCCTCTCTAGAGCAGTCTTTTTCTTGAAAAACTGCATTTCATCATTTCATCCTAACATTCCACAGTCAGCTCTACTTCTTCAGCTTTGAGAATTGATCTTTGAACACACCTAACTGGCCCAGCTTACCCACTTGTTCACGTAAGACAATAAAACTTTTTTTTTTTTTTTTTTTCCTGTAAACTAATTAGGGACCTAATGAGATTGGGTAATGCTTATAAAGCACTTTGGAGATAAATGTGAAATGCTACCACAAGGAGAGTCATGAAGATAGGAATACTAGAGAGAAGAAAAGTGACAGTTAAGAAGTTTTAATTTGATAAATTATGAAGGGATATAACATTCAACAGCATTAAAATATATTTTATGCATGTCACAGAACACCTCAGTTCCACTGTTTTGATTTTGAAAGCCTAGCAGTTAGTTCCTCCAGAAGGTGGGTAAACCACTTTCTCCTGTGTGTACCTCTGCAAGTCCTTTCCTTCTCCATGAAGTAGGCAATTTAATTATTTCAAAAGGCCTGCAAGTGTGGGTTACTTTGGGATAGAAAATAAGCAGAAATAGCAAATACTCTTTGTAAACATGACAGAGAGTGTTTTCAAACAATGCCTTCAACACATTCTGCTGCAATTTTTTTTTTTCAAGTCTGGATGTAGCACAAACTTGGAAAATTTTAGCAGAAGCTGTTCTCATTACACAGAGAAAAATCAATGTTTGTTACCTCTGCAGATATGTCAGTGTGCCAAATCAGCTGGAATCTCAACTGAAAACTAAAGCTTTTATCTCTGTCAATAAAGTAACTCCTGCCAGGGAACTGGAGTGATATCCTGGCATAAGGAAATATCACCAGTGCCAGGGAAATAACGTGTTCTCTACCTTCAATCAACACTACTCCTTTTGAGAGATGCTTTCCCCCTGGTTGGTATCACATACCATCCACAACTCAGGAAGAGAGCATTTTGCTATAATCATGCAACTCACCTTCACCTTTCATCTTTCATGTAATCTTAGAGTATGTGTACACTATGTGGCAATGCGAACAAACTCGCTAAAAGGCCAGTCCTTCTGCAAGCTAGGGAGGTAGAATAACTGGATGAAGAATAAAACACAGCAAAGCAACTCTGTCTTCAATGCTTTGTTTTTCAGTAGCCTATTTTACGACATCAGGTACTTTCTTCCAGAGGAGATGCATCTACAGCCTGTTGTATAAGCAGTTTGGATGAAATGCTCAGTGTATGCCTAGCCCAAAGCATCTTCCACCTTTTATTGTATATCTTTTGCAACTACGATGTTTGTGAACACGTGTCAAAAGCAAAAAAGTTGTATTCAACATTTCCAAACCTTTGTATCTGTCGCTATAAAGAGGGAAAATGCTCACACCCTTGATGACAACACTGCCTTTTTTGCAGAGCTAATCCAGGCAACAGAGAACCAAAGAAATGTGCCAACATTCATCTCTTTGAAAGAGACAGCAAAAATATACTTTCTTGTAAATCTAGTCACAGCCAAACTGGTTTTCTTATCTGAAACAAGTTTTCAAGAAATTTGATCATTCAACAAGACTTTCAGTAGCAGAAATTCATTGGGAAAAAAACTCTTTTTTTGAAACTCAGGATTTTCTTTTTAACAGAAGCAGGTTTTAACACCCACGGAAACTGCTGAAGCATGGTGCCCCGTACACCACATACTCAAGCCATGGTTTCCTTAACTAACACTGCAGCACACCTTCTTTACAGTGAGTGTGCATGTGGAAGCAGCAAGTACAACCCAGATCTCCTTGGATCTCCAGTGCTGGAGAGCAGTATCAGAAGTTTCTAACTGCAATAAATATTTATCATGACAATAAACAGGTGTTCAGCTTTTACATACTGCCATTAAGAGAGACTGACATTACCTAGTGCAAGCTCCGCTGTAGGATACACAAGTAGAGAATCTTCTAAGTCAAATTTCAAGGAACAAAAAGGTGCAGTCTTTTAACAAATTTCATGTTCTTAGTCCAAGTCCATATACTGGAGCTACATCAAATAATTTTTTTTCAGAGAAATGTAAACTGAAGCAAAGACTTAGCACTGAAAATTTCAGGCACAATAAATATACTAAGTGCAACTGTTAAATCTTTTAAAGAGAAACTCCTGCCTTTGGAAAGATTTTGCTTTTGAGAAATAAAATCTGTATAATTTTAGAATAAATGTTTGTTCTGCATTTTAGAAATTACAATTAACTTAAAAAAGCTGATCATCCCTCTACTGAAACACGTTACTCTAGAAGTGATGTTAAGTGCCTCATAAGAACTGCCTTTAGTTGCACCACTTTTTCATGTTTTTCTACATGTCAAAGAATCTCCTGGATAAAATACTCCCTGAAGAGACTGGTTCCTTCTCCAGCAACAGGAGATCATGGTGAATGATATGAAGACAGACCCAATCTACAATCCCAATTTTAGTCAGCTACCATCTAGTTAGTACAATCTGTGGTGAGTAGAACACAATTCAGTACACCAGAAGTAGACATATTTTTAAGAAGAGGTAAGTTTAAGCAGCACTGAGCAGACTGGTTCACTAGCTGGACACTAGCTACACACTGAATACAAAAAGACTCTAGGATGGTTTGCTATGAGATAGATGTCTACCATTTAGTCTGCTGAAACCAGCTGAGGTATCTGGGTCATGTACATCGAAGCAGAAGCATACTTTTCATCCAACCTGAGGTGAGTCAAGCACCAGGAGAGTACATGAAACGCTGCTGATGTCTCTGTAGTCGTATAAACTACTAGAAATACCACTTTGTCAGTATTTACATAGACTTGTAAATGCAAGATGCATGATGCCAGAGCATATTAAATTGTTTTTACTTTGGGGAAAAAATTATAAATAAATCATGTGCATACATTTTTATGGTATGAAGTTGTAAGTGCATTTGCTTTGCTTATTTATGTTTGATGTACATGGTATACAGAACATTTACCCCAAAGATACTGGCAAATCACTCCAACTTCCACATGAACAAAACACACCTAGAAGAAAGGAAGATGTCTCCCCAGGGACTAATGAAACAAAAAATTACTTACTAAAAGGTTTTTGCTAGCTAGAGTAGTCTGCATCAAAACTCTCCAAGCCCCAACCATACTTCCACAGTAAGAATACAAAATAACTGGGTGCTTGTGTCTACACTATATATAAAGTTAAATGAACAAAAAGACATAAATGATTTTGTTGAAAATATATTAATAAAGCCTTATTACTTGAATGTTACAGTATTCATTTGGCCCAGAAACACTTTGTATTTTTAGAGCAGTCATCATAAAATTTGATTCTAAATTATTGGCAGTAATATATAAAAAAAAGTTCTTTTTGTTTGACTACCAGCAATTTAAATTGAAATGCAAAAGTGAAACTAGCAGCACTATAACCTTGTAAATCCTTATGCCATTGTTATGTTTGATATCTTTGGTTTCACTTCCTTCCCATAGTTCCTGTACCAGAGCTCAGAGCTCCCAGCTTCTTTGACTCATCTGTAAAAACTGCTGTGAAGGAGTGGACAGCAGTTCAAGGCACCTACCCCACACCAGTCCAGGAACCCTCACTCAATGTTATGCAATTTTTAAGCGGAAAATCGACTAAGATCAAAGTAAGATTGTCTTTCCTTTGGCAACATAAGGAAGGCTCCAGGGACATTAGTAACATTCCTTAGACAAAGAAGTTGTTTCTGTGGTGGATACGGCAACAGTTCTGACTTGGTCAATTACCCCTGCAAAAGTTTCAGTATACAAATCCATTTTCACACATATTGTTCACCCATATTTACTAATACAAATGTTTTCAGTCAATTACTTTTGGTTAAACAAATCTGCTTTTACAAACTGCCTAGAAATCTACTTAACATTCCATCAAAAGGAATATAGAATAATTTCTTTTCTAGTTTTCAATACTCTGAAGATTTCCTTAACATTGCATTAAAATGTTTCTGCTAAGTAGTAGCATACCTGGGTTTCCTAGTCATTGAGACAAACACTCCCCCTTACCCCCAGAAAATTCAATACAAAATTAGGTTAAGCAAATGGAAAATTATAATATGAACATAGAAGGAAAAAATCAGTGTGTGATATACATATATCTAAAAATATAAGTACTGTTTATCTTTAATAGTGGGTTTATGTTATAAGTAACAGAAATCAGTTCTACAGTGCAGCACTCAAATCTGTAATTCAATGTAGAGGACATAAAATCTGGGGAATTTTAAGAACTGAAGGCACCAATTTATTATTTTGAGGAAAAGTATTACTACTGTTTTTTTGTAATGAACGCAAAGGGTACTTTAACCTGACAGCTCTTCCTTTGCTTCAGTGCAATGTCGCTTGTAGCAGGGAAATAAAACCTAGTTTATGGACTCAAAATTACCAGTTGTAACACAATACAAAATTTCTTCTGCCCTGAATAAATTTGCATAACTGACAGAATTTAGATTGGCTCAATTAAACAGAAATGTACTCTTTTAATGCATCTCATCACTTAACTTCATAGTGACAGTAGCTGATGGAATAAAAATACATGTGTTCAAAATTAACTATGTACTAACATTTCCTTTACACTGAATTTTAACCCCTTCCTTTTCTCTCTCTTTCTGGAACTTTATTTCCATCAGCAAAGGAAATGTTTTTCTGATAATAAGCTAATACCAATGGCCTGGCTGTTAAAATTATTTCAGTTTAATTCAAACTCACCAGCATTTTCATTGGAGCATGGGCATCAGTTATGAATAATTCACTTATGACAGAATCGTCTAGGTTGGAAAAGACCTTGAAGATCACCTAGTCCAACCATTAACCTAACATTGACAATTCTCAACTACACCATATCCTTAAGCGCTATGTCAACCCGACTCTTGAACACCTCCAGGGATGGGAACTCCAAATCAATAACCAATTAAAGGCACATGATACAATATACTTCACTGTAGAAAAAAGTGGTACCAATAGTCATGTGAAAATACAGATCACATTTTGAACTAGAATATAAACTGACAGGAGATGTGTTCACTCTTTCCGTTAAGGCCATTAGGGAATTAGAAGAAATTTTATCTTATTTCTAGAGGACTGGGGAAGAATAAACATTCTAATATTTTTAACTTGGCAATTATTAGTACCTACTTTTTAGGACAGCAATCCATTAAATCAGGAAAAAAAAGGCAGCACAGTTCTAACAAAAAAGTAAGTCAGAAAAACCTTACACTTTTTTCAAGTTTGTAACTACAACAAAAAAATACATGGAAAAAGTTTAGATTAGCATAATAAACGACTCTGAAATAACTACTATTTTAGTGGTATGTATCATACATTGTGCACGAAATTATTAGCTTGAGTTTGTTAATCAGTTTGTGTAATTAACATGCTTTTTGTACTCCACATTTACTGTTCATTGTAATGCATGCAGTAAAGCACAAATTAACTATGTTTTTAGTATCTTTATTTATTTTTGCCATGGTTTTGCTACACGTGGCAGGTATCAATGCATAGCTGGAAATATCAATGAATTTGAAATGTACGTGAAATAGACCTGCCCATTACGAATGAATTGCCTAACAATTCCTTATGAGTATCTCCTAGGTGACACAGGCTGAAACAAATATTTAACTTCTCCTTTGTTCTCTAATCTGGCTACCCAGAAATTACAGCATTACATGCAACGTGTCAGTTTACCCTGAAAAGTCGCAATGGCCTGAGCTAAAGGTGCCTAAATGTCAGGAGGAGGCACGAGACCGTCATGTCTCTCTGGAGAGAGAAAGAGCTTATGTGTCACAAGTGCTTGCTACTTCCCTTAATACATTTCTAAGTGGTGTTCACCTATTGTTGTCATAGAACTGGTATAAGAACATGACCAGAAAAATAACATTTTGAAATACAGCTGAAAATTATTGTAAAAACCTCACAAAAATTGCTAGAAATAAAGAAAATGAAAATGTGTGTTCTTAAACTACTGAAGATGTACCCATTAACTGATCCTTAAACACAGCTAGAACAGTACAGTACCAGTCTTAAGGACTGTTGGTGGACATAGTTACCAAATATGGTACAGCTACAATCAAAAAATAAGAAACTGTAATTGTTCACTTTGTTCTTATATACATTTCCCTTTGCAACAAATCTGGATAAAGCACAAAATCATACAAATATTATACCATGAAACAAGAACGCAGAAAATTTTCTACATGATTTAAGTGTTCACTTCTTGCACAATTTTCATTATTGGCATTTCATAGCCTAGTTTAAAATACAGGTTAGAAGTAAATGAACAACGCTTCTCCCCTACTAAACCATCATGCTCTGAGGGCTCCAAAGCAGGACATTTGTGATGTTGTTTCTAGGAAACTTTTACATATAAAAGCAGAAATCCACAGTATGAGGATAATACTTTAAGGAATGTTCTGCTTTTCCAATCTTCTTTCCAATGAAAAAAAACTTTTATTCATCTTACAATAAATGCTAAACAGCCCAATGTACTGTCAGACAAGTTTCCATAAGCATACATTTCTAACATGAAGAACAAATAGGGCAGAGACTATTATTCTTATTGTGGGAAGGCACATTGCAAAAGGGTGAAACACTTTCCATAATGAGCTTAGTGGGCTTGCAGAGAGCTTTTAGTACTTTGCAGACATTGATGATCTCTGGTACCCATTAAGCCAGCCATCCCAGTTAGTATTTTCAGTAGTTTTTTTGTACTTTATACTAATACACATTTACTCACATAAATGTAGTATGAACATATCACCTAATCTTTGCATTCTTTCATAACTTAAGTTCAGCACATGCTACCCTATATATGGTCTTCCATAAAAATAATCCTTTTTGTCAGCCATTCGTCACAAAATGTAGTAATTAAGGCTCCATCTTCTTAATAGGCAATGGGAGTTCAATGAGTAAAAAATTAACAAAACAATTATTAATAGACATTTCTCAGCTTGTACACTGTAAACTAGACAGGAGTTAATTTTTACTTGGGGACTTTTTCTGAGAAATTTCGGTAAATGGAAACTGTTACTTTGAACAGTCCACAGTATAAATTACTACATTATGAACCTGCAACATAATAACATTTTTCCTTAAGGAACTTATTTATGAGGAAATTTCTATTTCAGTATAATAATAATGCGCTTTATTTTACAATAATAATAATGATGATATTGCAACTTAATGAAAAATGCTGGTTACAAATACCATAGTAAGGTCACATTTTGAGCAATTTTGATTTTCTTATATCTTTCTGAATCTTCCCTAAAGCTTATGTTTTACTGTAATAAATAAGTTTGCCTTTACACAATCCTTAAATATTTACTAAAATACCTTAGTTCCAAATTAAATAATACTCCTAATTAATATATTTTTAAAATTAAACAACTTGGCCAACACACATAATACTGTAACCAAACTGTCTTCTTTCTAAGCACAAATAATAGTTACTAATTATCTGCAAATTGACTACCAAGCAACTACAGAGGAATAGAATTTAGTAGAAACACTACAGGATAGCAGTGCTCAAAGAGGTGCAGATACACAGTTGCACATTGTGACAGCATTTCTTTTAAAACAGTTGAATAAACGAGTCCAGCAGGAAAACAAATAAATTCAAAAGGCTAACTGATGTTTTTTAGAAGTGCCATACACTCCTAAATTCTCACTAATACTTAGCATTTATATAGTACTTTACATTTTTAAAATGCTATACAAATGCTATCTAGATGAAATGTATTGCCTAAAGGCAGAATACAAATCCAAAGTGAATGGTGATCAGATGAATGGCACCATGACAGTAAAATGTAATGTAATTACTACAGAGACTAAGTATTTTATAAGTCAGGTAGCTGTGCATGAACTATAATGGAAGACCACATATTTACAAGGGGAATGTATAGATACAAAATTATTACCATTCATTAAATAGGTTTCTATGACCACAAGTAATTGACACAGGAGCTGTAACTGGCTCCACAGGCTTAAAATGCCTAACTCGGAAGTCATAGGAAACATAAGGAAACCACTTCTGTGATAAACTGACAGCTTATTTCAAGTGCTAATACAAACAACCTTTAAGAGCCATCATTCTTATACATCAATGCGGATTCCATGTTTTATAGACATTAATTCTCTAGTGCCTGTTAAATACATAATAAATGAACACAGATGAGGTAAAGATGCTGTAATTGCCACATACAGCCAATATGGCAAAGGAGGAGTTTTTCCAAATGGGCAGATCCAGAGGCCATGACGAATCCCGTCACGGACATGATGAGAAGTCCAGGATATGAACAACATCCAGGGAAGAAAGCACCATGAATCCTTAAGCCTGAAAAGGTGCATAATAAACTTTAATGTCAGAGCCACAACAGGAATCACAGTAGAACAATGAAGAAGTGGTCTCTGTGGAAGAGTCAGAGCAGCCTGCAGAAGAGAAAAATATAATTGGCAATGGCTACAATCGTGACAAGAAAAGGAATTTTTTGTGGATATTTACAGGTGTATTATCAAGTGGCTAAGTGGAAGTACAAAGAAAAGCATATTGTTCCTTTCCACTGTAGTTGATCAAAATCAACAATATGACTATCTAAACGTACAAGAGCTGTGTGTGGTGCTGTCTCTCTATCGTATGATATGAATCATGCATCCTACTAAGAATTACCAATGGCAAAACAGGGAGGGAGGGGGATGATGTATGCTATTTGTCATATAGTCATGTGGTATGCAGGAACCTGTATAGTCTGCTGCACTGATTATATGTATTTAATTTCGAGATAATTAAAAGGAAAACAACCATACAATACACTTGAAATATTTAATATGCCTTAATGGCATTTATTTTCAAAAATACATCCTGTAATATACTACAGTTAGCATCCATGAAGTTGTTTTCATTGGACAATATCTAAACCAGAACAGTAATCTCGAATACAACAAAAATAAGATCTAAGTTGCACATACTTTGATTGCCTTGACAGAGTATTCTTTATGGACAGGCAGAAGACAAATTCAGAAGTCAGCATCTGAATCATCTGTGACTGGAGTTTTCATATCAACAACTTGTTTAATGTTAACTCAGTTGAAAGCCTGATATTTGGTTTTAGTTAAGGTGAATGCCTAGCAAGATTAAATTTAGCCATTTTAAGAAGCGATAGTTATCAATTTGCTACACATACTTGAGGAAATATTACAGATGTACTTGCTAGCAACAGCTAGAATTATCTATCTTCACAAATTCAAAGACAGTAAAAAAAATAACATTTTGGATTTCTAAGCAACAAATAAGTAGACTCTTGTTTCTGTAAGCACAGAAGAAACAGTAACACATTACTAAAAGATCTATACCAGTGCTGATGTAATATTAATTGGTTCAATTCAGATACTGGTAAACATTTGGAAAGACTGTAACAGGCACCAGAGACGTACTCATACTCTTGTACTCTTTGCACATGACAGTGCATCTCATTTTTACATTGCACATCCCTCACTGCATCTACTGCAGGAAGCAAACAAAGCATGCTACAAGACACTAGCCAGTAATCCATTAATGCTTCAGTTGTGTTAACTGCTACAGGATTCAACAGCTACAATACCTGACAGCGGGACTCTGGAATAGCTTCATCAACTTTTCATGGATATTTTTGGCAACTGCTTGGAACCCTGTCTTCTCTGTAAGAAGACTTTGATGTAGCCTTAGCTAAGAAATAGAGAGATGGAAACTTATGGACTACCTTGGAATATAACAGTCTGTGCTCTAAACCAAAGTCAACGTTAAAAGGCTTGCAGAAAGCTTTGCTCTATTAGCTTCCCACCACATGCTTGTCCATGACACTTTTGATCAGGTGATGGGATTAAAAAGCTCACAAACTGTCTCAACAACTTCTAACAGTAATGGTATGGACTCAACTCCTTAAAGCTGGTGCAAAGGCTGTATCTTCCACAACTTCATTTCTGTTTCATATAAGAAGATTGTTCACAGATTAAAGTAGAAAAATCTTGTGATGGTGAAATTGTTTATCACCTACCCTACAAAGATAGTCAGATTTTTGTAACTGTCAGGCCTAAAAAGTCCATACTAGCCTAATTTTGAAAAACCACCCTGGATGGTGATACTTTTGGCAGATATCAACTGGTCACTGTTTCTGCACTTTGAAAAAAATTAATGGCAAAGTCTAAATGACTCTTTTCCCTCTGCTCTATGGAGGTTAGCTGCCAACATCAACACAGTGAGTAAGGAGAATCTGAATGTTAATTACATATGCAATTTATCAGTATTAGTGCTAATCTTTATCCAGTTTTGGGGAGCTGATGCTTATTTTTTTTTCATACAAATTTTAGATGGCAGGGTTGTTCATACAGCAAACCTGAGTGCTCAATATTAGCAAAGAAAGTCCTATTTTGTAATTGTCAGTACATTCATTGGGCTTCTGCTGTTACCCAAGTTCTAAGAGAAGAACAGTCTGCTTTCTCTTTTACATTCTGTAACATTTATATCCTTGAGTTGCCAAACCCAAGAAACAGACACATAGTTCTACTGGCAATATAAGCTGTTATACTGTTTCTCCTAACAGGCAAATTTGTTCACCTTTAGAAATCACCAGATTTTAAAAAAACACACAAAAACCAAAAAAACCCAAAAACCACAGTACAAGCCTTTTCTGTCTTAAACCCCCTGAAAAAAAAAAAAAAAAAGATCATGGTTTGGGTAGATTTAAGGGTACATCGACCATGAGAGAGATCAGGCTGCAGTTGCAAACAGAATTTATTCAAAACACAAATTACCTTTCCATTTGCCTACGTCTTCAATTAGGTGCAAGATCTTCTTGAAGTTCCTGCTCCTCCAGCCCCTCTCACACACTACAATGAGCAGCTGGAGACAGGAGACAACAATTGCATGCAGGAGAACCCAAACAAACTCTTTGCTTTAATGCTCAGTGACACCATGGAAGTTATGTAACAACATGGGCTCTCTCACTTATATTCTGTGATGTTTCACAAGGCTGAAGTCCTTTCAGTTTTGAGGCTGATCTATAAAATCAATGTTAAAGTAATTGTGTGCGTGCAAATCTTACTCTCCAATTCCAGAAATGCTCCTGTGTGCCCAGGTTGGTCAGCAGTGGCACATTAACTAGCTGTGTTATGTGTTATGTATATTTGCCAGTACAATCTGGTTTGCCACTGACTGTATTCTCTACACTTTTAGAAGCTGGTGAGTCTTAGGTAGCAAGCTAGCAATTTCTGCATGTCTGTTCTCCCACAGGAGTGTTTTGGCTACAATGCTGGGGGACACTGGGAGCAGCCCATCATGCTGTTCTTGTTTATCAGCAATGCTGAGCATGATGGCAGGCTGCAGTAACTTTCACCTGCAGAGCTAGTCAATGAGACAGATTCTTCAAACACAGATTCTTGTGTGCATATAATATGCAGTAGGAACTACATGGAATACAAAGAACTACACATTCTAAGTAGCAAAGTCTTTGTAGACTTTATACTTGTTGCAAAAATAATGTGGGCAAAAGGGCAGATCACATGCTACTTGGTACACAAGTATTTATCAGAGTAAACATATAAATACCACAGGTGACTATTTACCCTGAATACTCCAGAAAAATAATGATGACACCATGAAAAACAGCCCAATAGCCAAATAATCCAAGCAGCAAGCTGTGTCAGCAAGAACAGGAGTAGTGTGAAGGTAGCAACTGGAGGTAGAAGGCAATACTGCCTTGTGCTGCATAGAATGGTTATTTCAAAAAAGTAACCCGTCATCAGATTTAAGAGTGATGATGAAAAGCTTTATAGATAATTGGGTAATGTGACAAATACTATTGTTACAAATTAGTAAGAGTGGTGTGGTTAGTTAATTAGATTTCTTAATTTATTAGTTACTTAGTAATGTGTTGCATAAGCAGTAAACATTGTAGTCTCTTAAATTGGTTAGTCTCAATCCTGCAACCTGAAGAGGAAGAATGAGAGGGGAACTAACAAATAGGTAGTAAAAAAGTATCCCACAAAGTAATAAATTACATAGGCCACAGCCTGAAATTATAATATGAAACTGAAAGGCACATCATATTAAGCTGAGCAAAGAAAAATCCTGTATTATGATCAGGTCTAGCTAGCCAGGCAACAACACAACAGAAAAATTTATGGGGATTAGATTATATTACAAACTAAAAAGACTCCAATGGCTTGCAAGAGACATAAAAACTGTAACAGATTTTCTTTTTAAAGAGACAGAAGTGTTGCATACATGTGACATTAAAAGGAATTAATCTATGCTATTTGGCTCAAGTGAAGTCTCACCTAAAATACTATAAACAGTTTGGAACAGTGTTACCCTGAACAACAGGCCTTGTTCAGAGTAGTTTAAATTTTATGTGCTTGCTATCCACGGGAAAGAATGTATTGTTTCCCGGGGAATCCTAAACCGCACAACTGTTTCTCACTGCACTCGAGGATACATAGTATGTATTATTGTCCATGTAAATGTTTCTCATCAAACACAAGGACAGATTGAACACATCAGTTAGGTCAGTCTGTCATTCTCACTATCAACAATAATTAGTAAGGAACTTCTAATCAGGAGCTACCATTCTTGAAGAAGAGAAACATCCCGGAACATGGAAGCTTGTTAAAATTGTTTTATGTAAATTAGTTTAATTAGAGATTAGAGTGTCCTTTGGAAGAACTATCCTCATTATAATATTAAAAATAACACTTACTGCTTCAAAGACCCCTGTCTAAATAAAGATCCTCATCTTTTGAGCTTGTGCAGAAAATTAAAAACCCACTGTAACTTTAAAATGGAGGGAGTATATTAGTAACCAATGAAGGATCAAAGTGATAAGTAATTAACCAATAATCACCATAGTAAATACATAATCATGTAGTTTGGAGTGTATCAATATTTTGAAATTCTTTTGTTTAGGACGCTTGATTTATGGATCCTTTCTACCTAACATCCTGCTCAGAATAAAGCAGCATCTCCTCTCTAACCTAATACTGGTTTCAAGAGTCTTTACTTCAGGTAACAACAGGACCTTTAAAGATAATTTAGGCAAAAGGTAATCCAGAGGAGATGAGAAAAATAGTAAGAGATTTAGAAAACATAAATCCAGGCCCTTCACATTTTTTTTGCAAGTTACTTAATCAAGAAGAAAATTTTTGCAGCGCATAATGGTTTTGCAAGTTGTTAAGAGTAATGCTGTTACTGCTTTAAGGGTCAAGAGACCTACAGAGGATATGGTTTACAGATAAACATTCTTTATTAGCCCAGTTAAAGTATGGAAGGGGGAGGAGTTTGTAGTCAAATTACTATGGAAAAGCCTTTGGGTATCTTGCCTTCTCCTTACCTCAGCTAAGTAAGTTTGGCTACTAAAGGGCTATTCTTCTACCTGCAAGATCTTGTACTTCTGATTTGGAGAACAGTTTTGGGGAGAGCACAGCAATCAGCTGTCTTTTGCAGAGAGGCCTCAAAGAATAAGAAAACAAGATCTAAGCGTCAACAGCAATACTTTGGGTGGATATTAGAAAAACAGTTGCTAGCTGCTTGGGAACTGAAACAACATAGGAACAAATTAAGTCATGAAATTGCAAAAATTTACTTTGTTTGGGATACCAGGGATAGGCTATGCAAACATTCTCCATCATGGAAAGTGTAAGCTTATTTACCCTTGCCTCACTGAAGGCAGTAAAGACAGGTCACCTCCCAATCCTGATACAATACAATACTCAACTTTCTACACAGACATTGGTGAAGAGTGTCATCTAGTGGTCATAATTAAGAAAAAATACTGGTATAAATCTCAAATGCAGAAAAAGTAGCAATAAAATTTTAACAATACTTTCTAATAACTAGCCATTCATTCATTACTTGCATTTACTGATTATAAAATAAGAAAATATATATGAGAATAATTACAGATTTAAATGCTACACCAAAATGTTAATACTACAGGACTCATTAATCAACCAACTAACTTTCCTCTTCTTTATATAATTATGTAATTTTACAGTATTTCCATATGCAAAAAGTACAGAAAAGGGGAGAACTAGGGACTACCCAGGGAGAAGCAACACCGTTCCAGCAAGTGTTGCCAGCAAGTCAAGGGACATGATTCTTCCCTTTTGCCTCAGCACTGGTAAGGCCGTCTCTGGAGTACTGATTCTGGGCTCCCCACTATGACAGAGACATGGAGCTACTGGAGATAAGTCCAGAGAAGGGCCACTAAGACCACGAAGGGACTGGAGCATCTTGCATATGGGGAAAGGATGACAGCTGCAACTGTGCAGCCTGGAGAAGAGAAGGCTCAGGGGAGATGTCATCAAGGTGCACCAATATCTGAAGGGAGGGTGTAAAGAGAACAGAGCCAGGCTCTTTCCAGTGGTGCCCACTGACAGGACAAGGGGCAACGGGCACAGACTAAAACACAGGAGATTCCTCCTGAATGTAAGGAAACATATTTTCACTGTGATGGTGGCTCCACATGGAAACAGGTTGCCCAGAGCAGTTGTGGAGTCTACATCCATGAAGATATTCTAAAGTTGTCTGGACATGGTTCTGAGCAACCAGCTGCAGGTAGCCTGCTTCAGCAGTGGCAGGGTTGAGAAGATGACCTCCAGAAGAAGACCCTTCCAACTACAACCACTCTGTGATTCTGTGAAAGTGTTCTCTTTGTTGAAAACAAATATAAGGGGGAAACTGACCAAACGCACAAATAGGAAAACATCTTTTCTCAACAACAAATAGCGATGTTGTACATAAACAAAAACTATTTTCCCATTGGAAGTCTGATTTTTACATCTCAACCATAAGCAATAATGCTTCTTGCATATAGCTGCTTCCAACATATTTTAAAAAAATTGGTAAACCATTTTGCATTGTTGTTCTTTAATTAAAGGATTACAAATACAAAGAACAGCAGCTTTCCCTCCACCTCTTTCCTTCCTCTGCTTCCTAGAAGCGATTTCCTCTGTCATTCATATGAAGAGTGTAGCACTACTATGAGCAAACTGGAGGAGGAGAAAGGTGGCAAGATGGTCAAACAACTAAGTTATGCTCTGGTTGAGTGGATGAAGATCAGTATCTTCCCCTTCTTCTGTGCAGGTCTATCTGTAGGTGGGGGTGTACATTTTTGGGGAAGGGAGAGTAAGTAGCATGTATGTATATGTATGCTAGAAACACCAACACAATCAAACTGTGAGGACTTGTTTTGCTGAGCAGAGCAAATTCCTGATAACAAGCAGGGTGGCAGGGCTCTAGCTACGGGGACCAGGAGCTCGCTGGGGCTGAGGAGTGTCTGTCTGCCTGAGGTATGAGATCTGGAGGGCAGTTTTAAGAAACTGTGGCTGCAGCTGGCACAGCTGGAGCTTACAGAAGGTGCAAGTGTTTTGGAGAGTATACAGAAGAGACTGTTATGGTCAGCCAAAGCTGCATATGTATGTTTGGAGCAGGCAAGAAGACACAGATATATGCATGTGTGTGAATAGAGAAGAGGGAACAGGACACATCTAAAGAACTGGAGAACCACTGAAAAAGAATGCCATAACCTGGCAGTACTAACCCTATTGAGAAACTCTGTCCTAACAAGCAATTCTGCAAATGGATGATGATCACATATATGCCTTAACAGGAGTCAATTCATCTTTTTACTTTCATTAACAAGTTTGACATTTGCTTTATTTATTTATTTATTTTTAAAACAAACTATATTTAAGGGTATATTCAGACTGCCTTTTTAAAGCTGACAGCTCATATATAGCTTGTTTGTTGGAGAAATATTTAGGGCTGGCTAAAACCAAATGTACTGACTGAATGAAATCAAACAGCAGATGGATTATTTACCTTCCAGCTATTTCTACCCCTTATTGTAAACAGAAATGGAATAATCCACTTTATACACAAAGTGTGCATGGCAGCACTTAACTGTTTAACTTGTATAACAAAGCAGCTATGTGATACACATAGGTTATCAGGTACCTATCAGGCTTTCAAAATTCTTTTTTCAGAGCCTTGTAAGGAGCAGAACTTAACAGTAGATGTAAAATAATTTTAGGGCTTTTAAAAGAATAACAAGTCCATGCAAATATATTTCCTATATATCTATTAAAAATGTATCTAATTAAAGTATCATTGGAACTTTTTGTTTAGGATATGGTAGAAGAACAATAAAATAAACAGTGATGAAGAAGGAAAATAAACAATCATTGATCTTTTGACTTACCTTTAATGACAAAGAACCAGCAAGAAAGAAGTGGTCCACATCAATGACAGAAGCGAGGAAGCCAGCCAGAGTGACTTCAGTGAAGTCACTTTTTTTCCTGAGTCCAATCACTATTGCCCAGGACCACATTCCTAGTATACCATGCACTGCATTATCAGACAAGGCTCTGAGCCAGTCATTTTGCTGAATGAAGGAAAACTGCAGAATTCTGTCTGCTACAAAGCAGAATATTCCCAAACCTAGACTAGAAATAACCGAAGCTGTGCTGAAAGTCTGGAGAAGAGCATGGGCCTTTTCAGTCTCAGATGCCATGGTAAAAACCATGTCAAAGTACACAAAATGTCATCAGGATATACACTGTACATTGTCCTTTGTATCATCAGTTGCTCTGTAAATGTCAGAGAACAAAAAGAAAATTATTAAAGGAAAAAATCCATTAGCACAAAGAATTTGCTATTACAGCTAGAACAGAGCCTAAAAAATGCAAATTCAATGGTTGCACTTAATAGTCCTAGGGTATTTTTAATTTCAGTTAATTTGTTGACTTGAACACTACAGCTCTGAATTAAAACACTTGCCCTGTTTTAATTAGGACAAGCACCTCTGTAACATGAAAAGCTCTAACTCCACTTTCTGAAATCTTAAATTTTACAAAATAATTTGAAACATGTCTATGATAATACATTAAATATGTCTCAAGATTCCTCCTGGTATTAGATACATGATATTCATAAAATTAAATCCTTTACACTGTAACAACAAAAAAAAGATTCAATTTGGAGGATTCTTAGGACTGAGGCTCAAAAATCTCAAATCTCTCTATGCCACAACCGTTAAAACCAAGTTTCTAATCTGTAATCCAAAACACTATTTCCATTTACGTACTTTGCGAACATATGTATTATCACCCTGGTGCCCCTCTCTGACCAACTCCTTGTTTAGCTTGGAAACTGGCATGTAGAATAACCATTAAGAAAACCAGAACCACTAAAATATCTGTACGCTTATCATAAACAGAAAAACAATAGCCATTCAGTCAAGCAGACATAATCAAAACTCCTTACAGAACGAAACTACATATGCTTTTCCTCAGTATGTGCTCCAGCAGAAAACTCTACTGCTACTTTTAGGACTTATCTATTGTCCACCACACTACCTTCATAACAGCTCTTTTGGCAGAAAAAAAGAAAATTACTATTCTCAGTCATTTTACTTTTCAAAAATTGACAGTTGTAATTTGAAAATAAAGGCACTGCTATTAGCATTAATAATCACTCAGAAGTCCTTAAAAACTATTTATGTTCTGTAATTGTTATGAAACCCTCTCATACAAGGTGATTCCTTGGGAATAATTATTGTCCTTCAACAACTGGTTGGCGCCTCAAAAAAAATTCCAAAAGTAATTCAAGATCTTCGAGACACCTCCACCCCACTCCCAAGAAGTGATTATAGGAATCCTGGATTATAAAGACAGAGTGCTCATTTCTGTGATATCATTAAAAAGAACACTTTTGAAATAAAAATCCTCATATAAATGATGTACTCCCTAGCTTCGTTACATTAAACGCACTGAAAAGCAGTCTTTGAAGGACAGCATAAATTCTAACAGTCCCAACTGTTACACTCTTCTGTCTTTTTGGGGAGCCATGGAGACTGACTGCAGTTTCAAAGCCTTCATCCTATCTAAAAATGGATTCTTCCAAGAGGTTGCTATTTCTGAACAACACATTAAATCTTGGTAATCTTTTATTCTAAATAGGCTTTTTATGAGTGTATTAGACTTCCTTTAAAAATGAATACCTCTAACAATGTTGACATATAATAGTTTATGATTTTAAACACGTTTTTGATTATAAGCCCCAGAAAATATAAGATGTTTCTTCCAGATGATTTACATGCCTGTTCATTGTAGAACTATCCACAAGACATGACTACTGGCATTGATCTTTATAGAAAAAAAGCCCACTGAATCATTTATTTGGAAGATGTTAAAAAAAAAAAAGAGAAGAGAGCATGAATAATACATGGACTTTGCACACAGATGAAAAAAGTGGGTCAAGTTCAGCATCTGTTAACCATGACTGTCTCTTCTGAATGAACATGTAGACACAAAGTGTTTCTTGAAACACTGGAACTGACATTTTCTGGTGGGTGACTTTACAATATACAGTACATTTCTGAATAAATTCCATTTTAAGAAACAAATGGTGATCACACGAATGTTTTTCCTATATAGCCATAAAATCTGTATAAGAATCCAATCTGTGAAGAGCTGATGTAGCTAGCAACTTACCTTTAAAAAGCATACCAGTATTCAGAATGAAACTTACCCTGGGACTACAAGAACACATTTTTTCCATTGCAGTTGCCTTGTTCCAGTAGGAAATGTGGTCTATCCCTTAGTGTTGAGCCTCTCTGCTTGCTGAACCCAGTCCAGTGCAGGAAAGACCAAACACCACTTGTTCCATCCTAAATAAACAGAACCAGGCAGCATAAGCACTGATACTACACAAAGCTCTTCAAACTCTTTACAAAACATACATGAAAACTGAACAGTAGTCAAAAATACAGAAAGAAGCAACATCTTTTTAATGAATTCCTGAACAAATGCTAAAAGCAACTTTAGGTAGGGCTTTAGAAGCTCTGTTAAAGAAAGCAGGAAAAAAAGACCATAAAACAAGAGGGCACAAATAAAGATGGAAAAAGATAATAATTAAAAGATAATAATAACCCCCAGTGTCTTAAAGTCAGAAAAGGCCTTCTGTTTTAAGTAACTGCATTTCAAAATATGCAGAGATCTACTTTAACAGACTTTTCCTTGTAACTGTGTGCCTGAAAGATCCCCACCTAACGAAACATTTATGAGTCACATTCAGGGATCCCTTTTTTTTTTTTTTTCATCCCATTTTTTAATTTCATCCCATCAGTTATTGACCTTGGAATAAATAAACAGAGACCTATGAACTCAAATAGCAACAGAGGTCTGTGCCAGTTCTGTGGTAGGCTTACACTGCTTTGGTACGGGTATTACCAACATGTGCATAAAGTACACAAGGGAAAGCATCTCTACAGACTTAGAAAAGACCCAAAATGAGTATGATTTGGCAATTATGTATCATGAAATAAAGGTAACAATGCCAACAGGAAAACAAAGACAATACGTGAATGGTTGTCTTTGAGCCAGAATGAAGAGCAGGAAGCAAAAATGTGGCTTCAGATTGCCCTTAGTCAAGAGCCAAGTTCATGGTGTAACTGTTCTTTGTAACCAGTCTGTCTCTGCCATCGTTTATAGACAAAAATGACTGCTGTGTAAAAATCATCACACTCCTAAGTACAACGGCCTAAGTATAAATATTCTGCAGATCAAGAGTGAAATCAGACTACAAAAAGCAAAACTCTGTTCAGACAAAATCATCTCCAAAATTACAATTTGTAATATAACACTACAAACTGTACTTTTTGTCTGAAAAATAATGATTTTCAGATTGCTTACAAAATATCACAATAAAGTGTCATAGGTTTTTCTATCCTATAAATCTCAGAAAGCATAGTTGTGGAGCTTACATTCTTGTTAAAAGAGAACATTGGGAAATAGATGTATTACACAAGAATTCTTAGAAACCTATGGGTGGTCAGTCCAGTTCACACACTGAAGGAAAGATTTAGGTTGGGTTTACATAGAACACATGCACATAACAGCTGTTAGAGTAACACTGCTTAGAGTTGTGATTTGTCATGACATTTTTATATGAGAGAAAGCATTGCATAATCTCCATCTATACCCACAAAATGCAGTTTTGTTGATATATTTAATTCCATTTAAGCAAATTGTAAAAATAATTTTAACATACGCAGTTAACATTGTAAATTACTGACACAAGAAGGTATTTAGATCAAAGGTGTAAATATTTACTGGGGGAAACAGGTGACCTTTCAACTCATGGTGTAAGAGTGAAACAAAAATACAACGGCTAAAATTATCATTTGAAAATATTGCTCTCCAAAATTTTTGCCCCACTTTTGCAAGAAGTTATCGGGTACATGAATACCTATAAGGATTTAGGGCATAAAATTAGTAGAATTACACACTTCATGCAAGAAGTCAAAAAGACCACAGTAGTCCCTTATAATTCTACAATCTCGTAAAAAGCCACTATTTCATTTCAGATGTTAATTTATATGAAAAACTCCATAAAGTATAATTACCATTTAAGATACAAGTTCATACCTTTAATGTACTATATCATGGAAAAGCAGATCAGAGCCTAAACAAACTGTGAAGCACTGATAATGAACACATTTTTTGGCCGGATAATTATAATGCATTATTGGGGTTGGAAGGAGGATGAAGAGGAAAGATGACGAAAGCACACAAGAAATTGGTAGGATTTTACCAAGATACTGAGGAACAAATTGAATTAAGCCCACAAGAAAATCAAGAAAAAGAAACAAACAAAACCCTCATAAAATCAGGATTTAATTAAATTGCTTATTTCAGGGACTGTAAATTAAAGTGTTTCAAAAGAGGTAGCAAGACACTAAAATGCAGACCTTCTCCTTAATGAGTACTTTGGAACTGAGATGTATCTGAAAGAGTTGAAAGAATATCCTAGAAGTATTTAGTAACTAGAAACAGACCACAGTACTATCCCATGGAAGAAAATAATTTGCCATGCTAGACAAAAAAAACCCCAAAACCAAAAAAAGGCATGAGCAGTTTATGTACTACCCTCATGAACTACAACAGCATTCGGACCGTAAACAGCTAATACAATTTAAGATTAAAATACAACCGGTATGTGCAACTAAAGACAGGGACGAAGGGAAGACAGGCTTGTGACAGACAGACATGTAAAATTACAGAGATCAGCAACAATTTTTATTTCTGGAGGAAAGGGTATGCTTTGTCTCAACAACCAGCACCAAAGCCCCTCATCATCCATCTCCTCGGTCATTAAGAAATAAAAATGTACTGTCATCTTTACTGCAAAAGCGGAGCCAAGAGTGTCAGGGAGCCTCACATGTGACATGCCTGGCTTCAGGTAAAGTACCGCATTACCGTTTCTTATCTTAAGACCTGACAAGACGTACGGGTACCTATATCAATACAACAGGAATCTGACGCTGGCTCCTGTCAGACTGCTACGACCGTCTTCTCCCGCTTTCAGCTCCTTCTCAGTAAAACCCACTGCACTGTGAACACCCCGGGGTGCCCTCACCAACGAACCCCCGAAGCCCCAACCCCGCGGCCTGCAGCCCGGAGCCATGAAGAGAAGCCCGCGACGACCCGGCCCGGGCGGGGGCGGGGGCGGGCGGCTTCCCGCCTCGGCGGGGTGAGGGCGCTGCCGTTCGGCACCCCGCGGAGATGGGAAGCCGGCGGCCGCCGCCGCTCCCGGTGCCCAGCCCGCCCCGCCGCCCTCCGCGCCCACCTGAAGCGCGGCCGCCGCCAGCCGCCCCCTTCGCCCCCTGAGGTGAAGCGCAGCCGCCCGCCCCGAGACTGGCCGGCGCGGCGTTGGAGGCGCCCGTGGCCGCGGAGCACGCTGGGAGCGCGGCCCGCCAGCCGCGGCGCAGGGAGCCGCTTGTCTCCGCCCCTCCGCGGCGGGAGTCGCGCTGCGGTACGGGGTGTGCGGTCGCTTCTGAGCAAGAAATTTTTCTAGCTAGAGTAAAAACAGGGGCTAGGTATTCACAACAAGGTTCAGAGCGCACCTTCAAGCAAGTTCACCGATGACACCAAGATGTGCGGTGCGGTCCACGCGCTGGAGGGAAGGGATGTGCCATCCAGAGGGACCTGGACAGGCTGGAGAGGTGGGCCCGTGAAAAACTCATGAAGTTCAGCAAGGCCAAGTGCAAGGTCCTGCACGTGGGTCGCGGCAATCCCCAGAATCGCTACAGGCCGAGGGATGAAGAGATTGAGAGCTGCCCTGTGGAGAAGGAGTTGGGGGTATTGGTGGATGGAAAACTGAGCATGAGCCAGCAATGTGTGCTCGCAGCCCAGAAAGCCAACCCTATCCTGGCCTGCATCAAGAGAAGTGTGGCCAGCAGGCAGAGGGAGGGGATTCTCCCCCTCTACTCTGGTCTTTTGAGACCCCACCTGCAGTGCTGTGTCCACCTCTGGGGCCCCCAACATAAGAAGGACATGGACCTGCTTAAGCATGTCCAGAGGAGGCCGCAAAGATGATCAGGGGGCTGGAGCACCCCCCCTGTGAGGACAGGCTGAGAGAGTTGGGCTTGTTCAGCCTGGAGAAGAGAAGGCTCTGGGGAGACCTTATAGCAGCCTTCCAGTACCTAAAGGGGGCTACAGGAAAGATGGGGAGGGACTCTATCAGGGGGTGTAGGGATAGTGTTACCCTGAACAAAAGGCCTTGATCAGAGTTGCTTAAATTATATGTGCTTGGTACCCATGGGAAAGAATGTATTGTTTACTGGGAATCACAGGCTGAAAAACTGTCTCTCATTGCACATTGCAGGCCCCATCAAATGCTTCTCATGGCACCCAAGGACGCATAGTATGTCTTATTGTCTATACAAATGCTTCTTGTCAAATACGAGGACAAGTTGGATGCATCAGATGGGTCAGTCTGTTCTTCAAACCATCAACAATGATTAGTAAGGAACTTGTAATCAAGAGCTACCGTCCTTCAAGAGGAGAAACATCCTGGCACATGGAAACTTGTTAAAATTGTTTTACGTGTATAAGAACCCTGCCCAAACTTTGAGCTTGTGCAGAAAACTAGAAACCCACTGTAACTTTAAATTGGAGCAAGCATGTTACTAACCAAAGAGGGATAGAAGGGATAAGTAAATAACCAATAATCACTACAGTAAACGTGTAATCATGTAGTTTGGAGCGTATAAAAACTTTGAAGTTCTTTTGAGTGGTGCTTGATTTGTGGATGTTTTCCTCCTAGCACCCTGCGCAGAATAAAGCAGTATCTCCTCTAAACTGATCTTGGTTTTCAGTCTTTTAGGTAACAACAGGACAAGGGGTAATGGTTTTAAGCTGAAAGAGGGTAGATTTAGATTAGACATCAGGAAGAAATTCTTTACTGTGAGGGTGGTGAGACACTGGCACAGGTTGCCCAGAGAAGCTGTGGCTGCCCCCTCCCTGGCAGTGTCCAAGGCCAGGTTGGACGGGGCTTTGAGCAACCTGGTCTAGTGGAAGGTGTCCCTGCCCATGGCAGGGGGGTTGGAACTAGGTGATCTTTAAGGTCCCTTCCAACCCAAACCATTGTGTGATTCAATAAAGTGCTGGAAGAGGAACCAATGGTAAAAGGCTAGTATTTTTTCACTAAAGATATGGTGTACCACCGAGTTGACAGACCACAGACCAGAAAGGGCTGAAGATGCTTTAGATATTTATTAAAGTAGAAGGAATTTGGGAAACTTTTTATTCAGTATTGGTCTACTTGGTGTAAGCTTCTGAATAAAAGCGCATTTTTACAGTTAAAACTGCTTATCCCCCTACCCTAGTCACATAAGCAGTTAATCAAGTTGCTTGCACAATCTTCTATAAAATAAAATGATTCAAACAGACAGACATACATTTAAAAGCAGCACTGTCAACCCTGATGTATTTATACAGCTGTGCTCTATTGTTTCACCTGTTCTTTTTGCCCATCCACAATATACAACTATGGCATTATAATGGCAACTGACGGACTCTACTGATCTGCTGTGGTATTACAATGGCAACTGATCAGTCTGCCTTCAGCCTTTCTTTCTCTTGCACCTCAAAGCTTCCTCAGACGTAGCTGGGACAGCTCCTATGAAGATACAGAACACAGGTCTTCACATGGTAAGAGGTTTCACTTCACAAAAGCTGCAAGCAGAGATTCAATATCCTGAACTACTTTAGAGGTTTCTTCCAAAGCCTTCAAGACGCATGCTTCACTGATTCCTTCCAGCTCACTCCCTTTTTTTGTTCTTCTGGCAGTAATACCAGATGGATTGGTTTTTACAGCAGATGTCCTTTCCAGAACATTGCTATTATCCAATAAAACTAGTGTTACTTTGTTAAGAAAAAATATCAAACTCTTCCTCCTAATGAGAAACATACTTCTCCATATTTGTATTCATCATGCTGGACTGCAAAGTCTCACATTTCATAGCATGGTAATTACATAAAGCTAAAAAATAAAAAACTGTATTACTTAAAATATTTACAACATTTACAGAAAATATCTTTAACTAAGGCTTCAATTTATTTTACTTTAAAAAGAAAACTATCTGATGTCACACTGCACAGTTTAACAGCATGCACTTTTCATACTAATAAAATTGAACTGTGGCTTAAAGACAATTATAGAGTGGCTTTAAGCGCATGCAGCGCAGCACACTTTCTGGAGCTGGCTGAACACAATGGAACAATACTGAGGTAGTTGATAAACAGAAAGGTATTGTACTGCAAAAGCAAGCCCAAAGGCAACTGCATCATCCCGCTTTCAGGAACAGATCAGCAGATGAGTGCTAGCAAAACTAATTCAGTACCCATTAAAGGGCTTCCTTTTTTGGTCATTTTTTATTTTAGTTTGTACTCTGCCACTGTTATTGTTTCTGGTGCTGTGATGCAGAAGTCGGACAAGATAAATGATAAAAATGATAAATAAGAAAACAGAAAATGACAATTTTAAGAAGTGGTAAGACAGTAAAAGAAGGTGATAACAGGATAGAGAGCCTCTGATGATCTAAAATGCAGATTTGAATATGCAGATGAACAACAGAAATGAAAAATCGTTACAGCTTTCAAAAGGATACAGTTAAATCTCTGTATTTTTTCGAGCTCAGCATCAGCAGACCTGTCCAAGAAAATAACATTACATGAAGGTTCTCAAATGTATTTTCTACTTCAGATTTTAATTTTTAATAGTTTGCAGCAATACTGAAAGTTAGAAGAGCAAAATCCAAGTGAAAAAAATGCTTTATTTTTGTCTTTCATACCACTAGTCAATGGCTGCCATTTGACAATCATTCGTGTTTCCAAAAATCAGGGCTCTGCACTAAGAATAGTCTCTTTGCTGTATATATGTATATAATTTTCATTTCATCAGCTACTGAATTGGCTACAGTTTGAATAACAACTGCAAATGTAATTTATTTCAATTAACACATTTTTAATACCTGAATTTGTTTGTGTATGATGTCAGTAGACATTTAGTCAGTAGCATGTATTAAAAAGGACAAATACATTAGCAAGAGATACAAGTGTGATTTAGCAGTTCAAAGCACTATTTTGAGCTGCTTGATGTTCTGTTAAAAGACACCTTTCTTACCCTAGTTTCTCTTTTTCACCTTGCAAGATACTATCTCTGTAAAATTAATCCTCCTTTGGCAAAGTCAATGTAATTCTGATTTTTAAGTAAGGCAGGCAGAAGTGCAATGAAACAAGCTTCACCTAGAACTCAATTTATCTAACATTTTAAACACAGAAAGAAAAACATGAAACCACACAAAATAAATGGACTTACAATTTTCATTTTTGACCCTTACGAATGAAATGTAGTCTATAAAATTCACAGTTTATAGTCTTTTTCAGTTTTATTTTCAACATTATCTTTAGTCAATTATTTAGGATAAAGATGAATACCAATTTTCTTCAGTTACAGAGTGTGCAGTATATTCAGGAATCTCCCTCCTTTTGTTCAAACTTCTGCACCATTCTATTGCTGTTCTGATGTACCTATGTTAACATGAAAATTCACAAGAAGTCGTTATTTATATAAGAAATACACTGTATTAATTCAAGCAAAAAACTGAAGGTATTAAGCAGTACACCTGGATCTGAAAAAAAAGGAGTGATTCAAAATCTAGTTTTTTCTCTAAGTTTCCTTGCCATTATTTGATTCCCACATTTTGTCTAGAATCTCCTTCATATTTAAATCCATGCAGTTATAGAAAATTATAACAAAGCTGTATGATTAGTAATGAATGGTGTACAAATGTTAGTTTTTATCTGTGAATATCTGCTTGCTAAAATGCAGCACAGTAAGCTTCCGATGACTGCCATAATGAGGCTGTAATTAGAGCAAGCAGATTACAGAAAGCAAGCTGCAGGCAGAGGTCAATACCTGTAATAAAGCAAAAAACTGGATGAAGTGCTATCCAGTTCTAGGTACCAGCTCTATATAGGACAAAGTTGTTTTTTTTTTCTTGTCCACTGATGTAAGTGCCAAGTTGCAGCTCTAGTTATTTTTCTAAAAAGACATTACTTAACAGTTGTCATTAAATGACAGTATGGAGCGGTCCCAAGTCATACAGCTCCTCAATCTTTCCCACATGTAAGATGGAGCTTTTATCATTACGTGTTTGGTTCCCTCCCCCAATATATTTTCAGTAAATACCATTTTCTTCATGTGTGTTAAAAGGATTTGTACAGAATTCTTTTATATTTAACAATTTAAATTGTTTCAATTACTTATACCTTTCATAGATTCCAGGATGACTTATTTTTATTAGCTGCTGTACCCCATCAGGAGTAGTTAACTTACACCAGCCTACATCTTCATTTACCTTTGAAGAAAAAAAATTACAAGCATTAATCTTCTGCTGCAGTCTGGGAAAAAAAAAAGCAAGTATAATACACCAATTTAAGAGTTAATTTTCTATGAACATTTCACTTCAAACATTTAAAAGCCTGTGTTATGCTAAGGATAGAATTTGATATAGTCTGCTATGACAAACGCACAGGGAAAAAAAAGAACACCTGGCATGGCCCCAACACCTGTTTTGTGCTATTCAAGAATAAATTATTTCTAAAACCGTGTAGAAATGTTTCCAAACTTGAGGATTTTTCAGTTCTTCTTGCTTATATCATGAGTGAGTACAGAAATTTGAGCTAGCTCACACCAGGAAGTTATACTGCATCTTTTGACACACTAGCTATCATATTTATATTGTTTATAGAGATATCCTCAGACACTTTAACATCTCTTGTTTCTTGTCACCTTAATACGTAAAGACACAGAAGACAAAAGTCCCAGCAGTCAACCTTGAATCCCACACTCACATGATTTTCTTTGTACTGCCATTTTGCAAAACCCAACATAATCCACATTACCTAGATTTAAAAATGTCTATGGAATACCACAAGAGCACAGTTACTTTTCCGAGTAATTCTTCACTATCCATTTTCTCAATTATAGGTAATTTGAAATAAAAAACAAATACTCCCTCCTTCGATCAATGTGAGTGACTTCTTAAAAGGATAAAGTCTTATTTGCCTCTTTAGCATCAGTTATGCACTAAAATACTCTTCCTCCTCACTTCTGACTAAAATACTGTCAATACATTAACAGTGGCATTTGCAGATAATTCCTATTTTCACTTAGACTGCTATACAAGCTCAAGAGTAAGCCACAGCAGTGAACTCCTGTGAGTTACAAATCTCTCAAAAGACTTCAGTTCGTATTTTATAGGTATAAAAACTTTTGTTTGGTTTCCTCATTAGTTTCCTAGTAACACTTTTTATGAAGAGTTTTAAGAATGGTTATTCCTCTAACTCATGAGTTACCTGGATCATACTACAGGAAGAGCTGAAATCCCAGACCATATTCAAGGTCATCCCATCCCAAAAAGCAGCATGGACTTTATGATCTGAGTACACAACGAGTCTTCCCGTGTAGGGAATAACCTTTTCATACAGCAAAATCGGCAACATTTCTCGTCCATCTGTCTCAGGTACCTAGAATCAAACAAATATATTTAAAGCTTGCGGAAAGGTTATTTACATCATTACAGCTGTTTCTATCTCTCCCAGATTTTCAATTTACTTATTTTTTCAGACCACAGCCAGCTCTCTCTATCACGCAATTGCTTTCTGTTTCACAAATATACCTTTACACTGCATGCTTTTGGTTCCCGAATATATACCTTCTGATCTTTGAGGATATACTCACCATTCTTCCCTCCAGATTAGGTCCTATTCCCTATAGCCTGTATAATAATTCTTGTAACACTGAAAGATTTATACTTTTTCAGCTACATACCATTTTCCAGCAGCAGAGATAACAGTTATGAGTTAATGATAGTTTAGCCTTGTAGCAGTACTGAAGTATTCTGAGGAGAAAAAAACAAAGTATTAAGCATTTCATACTTACTATGTCTTCTAAACAGTTGCAACCTTTATTCTGTAAGTTTATAGCATCCTCAGTGATAATATAAATTCCTTTAATTTTTATACTTGATGTCATAATAACTATTATGTGTAATTTCAACTACTGTCCTTTCAAAGCCAGAGGAATTAATGTAACAAAGATAAAGTAAAGTTACTTGGTTGCCTGAGTAATAATGGAGGATATAGAGTATGGGGTTCCTGGTACATCAGGAGGTAGGCTGTTTACCGAATACATCTTTTCTTCTCTCTGCAGTAAAGAGCAGAAAGGAGATGAGTTATTTACAGGTACTGTAGCATGAAAACAGTACTAAGAGCTTGCAAGATAGGAAATTTCTGACCTCCCACAAAGCAACTATAATCACATTTAAATCACATTTAAATTTGTCCCAGAACACAGGTAAGTATCTCATTGAAAGTAAAAACCTGCAGTCATACCCTTTAAGTCTATTTCAGTTTCCACGCACGAAGTATGGACCAGGAAGTTCTTTTATCAGAGGGTAGACTGCAGTTCATTACCAAAGGTTAGGTTTGAAGGATATAAAGTTGACCCTTAATTCTGCTTTAAAAATACAAAACACTGCATAAGCACTTCAGAGGATCTCTACTGTGGGGAAACTTAACAACAGACAGACACAGAGAGGCAAAATTGTTTCTCTGGCACTGAGCAGCTGATCTGTGACAAAGCCAGAACAGAACCTGTATCTTCTATGTTCCATCTCCATGTAGTAAGAAAGAAAACACTTCCAAGTACATAAAGAGTAAACTCTAATCAATATATTAAAGAATAAACTTCTCCTTCTAAATTAGTGAGAAATGGTTATTGTAGAATCTTACTGCAGTACAGACTTGAGCTTGTGAAATAAATGTTACAATGAGTAAGATTTTTCTTATTGTGTCTACAATTTACAGAAATACATGCTGAAACAGAAGGAATAATCTCGGTTTTTGTATGATTGATTGCTTGATTCTGACATGATAGTAATTACCAATGTAGGGACTTTAACTACAGACCACATAGCCAAATTTCTTAAAACTAAGAAAACTGCTAACTTGAAGGAATTTGGAACATATTTTTAAAAAGTTCTATACCTTTTTTATTCCCTTTTGGATTGCATAATGTATGAAATAGTTTCCCAAAAATGCTCCCTCTGACTTCAAAAATGAGTCATCACCAGGATAAATTTCTGTGATGTTTGTCCTACCATGGATAAATCTGAGAGAAATAAGAAGATTTTTAACAAGTATTTAAAATGTTGTGTCACTCAACAAGCAAAACAGGTTAGTATACTTGAAGTAGGGAGAAACGTATTTTCAACACAACTCTTACATGAAGAACTTTTGCCTGTTTCACAAACAGCAGATTGTACCAATTATTTCTTTTAACATAAAAGACCAGCGTTACCAGGCTCTTTGTTTGCATGTGTGCATGGGGGATGGGAGTTAAAGGAGCTACGGAAAGCGTTTTCATGTTGAGGTAAACATCTCACAAGAGCTGCTCATTTCACTGTCCACAAAATATCGTGGTTCTAAAGAGAAAAATCCAGTTTTCTGAGTGAACCAGCCCTACCTAGAATACACAGAGAACTCTCAGACTGAACAATTCCTGAACAACCTGAAGGTCTTCATTTCCACTGCAGCTATTTGTCTTTCAATAAAATCAATGAACTTTTACTTGTGATCATACAGTATCTTGAAGACTAAAACCCATTTAATGACCCAATTCTGCAACTCTGTGGTTAGATGCCTGGACTTGGCTAATGGGATTTACAAGACTAAGTATGGCTACTCACCATACTTCCAAAGAAATGGGGTATGGTACTGAAGAGCTGCTAAATATTTTGCTCAGATGAGATGAAAATTTAGGAACTACACCGAGAAAAATTAAGAGCACTGGGCAAAAAGATTAAAACTTTAAAGACTGATTATGCTTGTATCAAAAACTTTTAGATGCTGATAGCAACTGTAGCATTTTCAAAGTCTGTGTAACAGATTTGAAAGGGCTATTTAAAAAAAAGTTTTGGTTTTTTTTTTTTTAAACCATATGGACAAGGTGATTTGCCAGGAAAACCCACGGTTTAGCTGCCTGCAACATGCAAATTATGTAGGTCACCAAGACAAATATTTCTAAAGCATGACATCTTCAGCATCAAAAGGAACAATGTAATTTGCAAAGAAACCAAGCACCGTAATTGGCAGTGAAGTCTGTGGAAGCTCCAGCTGTCCAGCAAACCTTTAAGAAATCAGATAATCAGATCACTTCTTTAAAAGCCTTAAACGTGATTCCAGATTGTTTATTTCAGACATACCCACTTTCAGACCTGGAAATATACTGTATTAGAAATCTGAAGTCCAGTGAACAAACAGGAGAAATTAACAGACTCTTACATGAAGATTGTGTACAGTTTCTCAAAGCGTGAGAAAGGGACAAAGCAAGACATTTGATCTTAAAGCTTAATTCCCATACAAATGAGGTCTTCCAAAGATGAAACACGTGACCTCCTACATACCTATAAAACACACCCTGGCACCATACAATTTGAATTAGCTGAGGGCATGAATACTCTTCAGTATTTTGATTCTGAAAGAAGTCACAGAAAGTCCACCTGTATAAAACACAATAAAAGCTTTAGTAAGTTTGAAGGTCGGGGTTTTTTTTTTGTGTGCAGGTAATCACTTCTGTAGCAAGAACAGATGCATGCACACCTATTCAAATGAAAAGAAGCCACATTTTTCAGGGCGCTCTGATTCTTTAGTTATCCACATTAGTTACCAAATTGGTTTTCTCAAACCTGCAAACATATTTTTTTATTTTTAGTGGTGCTGACAGAGAATGTATGTCGCTGGCCCACCTGAGAAGTACCATCTTCTCAAAACCAAAAAAAACCCAAACCAACACAAAACCTGTGTTCTTTTTTTAGTATTCACTTTTTCATTTTCATATTTATACAGCATGTCAGAAAATAAAATTTGTTTTTCTGTGGAGTAATTACTATATAGTCATTACAGTAGGATACAGAATGTTGGTTTTACAAATTTCATGTTTCAAGAAGTTTCTGGAAAAAAAAAGAACATGACAGTAATTTTTAAATTTTTTATAGCTAGAATTCAGTTATTTTCCTAGAGGTTGAAGCACCAAATTGCAGAATTGTAAAACATATGTTAAAATCTACAAAGTAAACAGCTTCAATTACCTGTGTAAATGTGGTGCTCTGCAGCTGAGTGGCAAAGCTGTAGGCAAATGAGAAACTGCTTCACGTGTTTCGGAGTCTATTAAAACATCGGCTTCTATAGATGTGTGGTTGTTTTTCTCACACGTCTTCCTTATATTCTTAACAGTATGTAAGTTATAGCACATTAGTGCCAACGACAAAGGGTATTTCCATTCTTCTGGGTAAGAGGAAACAGACCAACGCTGTGTAACCCATGTATATTCAGAAGAACAATTTGTGTGGAACAAAGGGACTCCATCTCTGCCTTTTTGGTCCTTTGGTTTGGTTGGTTCATTCTTGTTATTCTCTAGTCTTGTTTGTTTTGACGACGTTTCTGCAACAGAACTTTTCCTTGATTTTTCGTGTTGATCTCCAGTTTGATAGTTGCTGTTCTTTTGAGAGGAGTGCAAGGATGCTGCAGATGACTGGCTGACTTTGCATAAGAACTCCACTGTAAATTCCTGCTGCAATTCTGACAGGTAAAGGTGAGCATAACCATCTACTGACGAGATCCTCACACTGCCATTGTCTATACATCTTGTCAGATCAGCCGTAGCAGGGTCAGGCCATCTAATTTCTAAGACATCGCTGAAAAGAATCTAATACAACAAAAAGGATTGGAATGTGTGGCAAGATAATAATTACCTGCTTCCCAGAAACTACAATGGAGGATTTACATTTAAAAGAACTCAGTCCCTCTGCAAGGACATATGGAAAGAAACTTCATTCAAGAGGAAGCAAGATATCTAACCTTCATACCTGCTTTCTCCTGTTCTAACAGAGTTCTATCTAGCAATAATGTTTTAATTTAATATGCATTCATAAACTAGTAAGATACACGACCAACTGACAAGGCACAGTAGATATTTGTGCTTCCACCTGCTTCTTAAGAAACCCTGAAGAGAAAGACTAAATTATCTTGATTATATCAGTTGATTTCATGCAAAGCCCACATTAAAACTGTGTACTGTGTACATTAAAAACCCACGTGCTCTGAAATCTTCTCTTTATTTACAAAATCAAAATAAGCCTGTAAAATGGCATGTAACATGTACTTATGTGTTCTTATCAAAACAGAAATTTATTGAAAATGTTTTGCAGCTAGGTGGGTAATCTTACTTAATACTGCAGCAACGCAGTTTAAGTTACATAGCTATAGCTGGGACGTGGATAAAACATATTTCTGAAGAAGAATTTAAAATTTAATAAAGATTTCAAACTTTTACAATACCACATTTGGAAAGTCTCAGAAGAATAGCCTCATCTTACTGCTGTTATATTCAAGTACAGATTGTTGCTTCAATTAGCACTTTTGTTCAAAACAAACAAAAAACATTCTCATAGCATACGCCCTTGTGCTACCCCTTCTACAAAAATGAAGCAGATGATTCTCAACTAATTACTCCAAACAAGCACTACATCTACCTCAAACCCCAGATTAAAGCGTTGCCCATAGAGATGTAGTTACAGTTTAGAAAATGCACTAATCACCTTCTGAAACCAGAAATACTCAAGACAGGGAAAGCCTTTCTAGCCATCTGCAGAAGCTCTTCCTAAAATAAGGTATTTTCCTTTGTACTGTCCTTACACCTGATCACTACACAGAAAATATCTTTCGTCTGCTTTCAGCTGAAGACTCCAGGTAATATGTGAAAGAAATTTAGCAAACGAGTATTCACAGTCCTCATCATTTGTTTTATCTCAATTTAACCAGCTTTGTCTCATTTGACTGATCTTTAATCAAATATGTTTCAGCCCCAATCACAATTTGGCCCAGCACTGGAAAAGCCTGCAGTCCAATAAAAATGAAACATAGCAGCACTAGTGTATTAGTAAGGTGGGAAAGTCTGCTGAAGGCATTTGGGGTGATAAAGATGAAAATTTACCATAAAAAATTGCAAAAGGACCATAAACAAAAATAATCAAGTGACCAGACAGTAAGACTAAAAATAAAAAAAATTCAGTGAAGACAAATGTAATGTAATATAAATGGGGAAAGCATTCTTAACTAAGATGTGTATGTATAAAAGCATGGGCTCTGACTACCATCACACGATTAAGATCTTGATGTTATGATTGACAGTCCCATGAAAACATACTCTATGCTCAGCAGCAGTTTAAGCAGTGTTATCAAATGTTTGAAAATTCTAGGAAAGGAACAAGAACAAACAGAAGATAGAACCACACCACTGAACATACTCATGGTTAACCTGCATTCTGAATACTATTTGCAGTTCTGAACAGGCCACACCACCGACAAGAACCCCCTTGTCAAGCTGCCATGTGGATGGTTAGTGTGGCCAAAGCAGAGCCTAAGAAAACTGATATATTAGGTTGTTTTGAGTTCAAGCACAAAGTAATACAGTATAACTGTAGAAGTGTTTTTGTACCCAGTGGCCTGTCACTGCTAGTAACAGGCCACAGGCCTTAGGCTAACTGTGGCTTAAGCTAACTGTGCAAAGCCCCCAGCTGGCCTCTTAGGGTCATTACCAAATTGTTATGAGAACATGCTGACTGAACTGGAGCTTGGTAACTGATACCTCCTTAAAATATACTGCTGAAGTGTGGGAAATAGCAAAGGCCTGGAAAATATGGCACTGGTTGAAAATAGAGAACTGTAAACTGATAGTAAACTACTGAACAAGTACAATCTCAGGAACTACAAAAAGACTGCTTTAAGAAAAGCAGCTGCTAGTAAATGGAGGGGGGGATTAAAAAAAAAAAAAAAGGAAGAAAAAAAGCGCCAATCAAAAGGTACTTGCTGTGGCCTGGGAAGGTTATCCCTCAACATCCTCAAACAGGCAGTCACAGTGGGAGCTGTGTTAGAAACTGTCTAGAAACCCAGCCATCTACCAGAAGAACAAGATCCTGGCCTTGGGGGAGCGCTACGCACTAGTGCTAAGGACAGAGCATCAGCCCTGTACTGCCATACCTTGCAGTCATATACAGCATGGGTGTGAAGGAATGACTGATGCTGAGTACGTTGTGATACTGACTGACAGTGTTTTCAGCAACTGAAAATCAGCATGAAGTGTGTCACTAATGATCAGTCTAAAAAGTTTTAAAACTTAAAACTTGCCTGATTTATCAGTCATCTTAAGACTCCCACCGCAGTGCGCACACACCTGCACGCATTCAGTGGGAACGCCAGAGGGAAGCCAATGAGGAGTAAAGCTCCTACAAACGGTAAATGGGGTCTCTCAATGGACCTTCAGTCTGACCTGGAGTAGCCGTTCCCATAGAGTGACACAGTGACCCAGCCCTCTCGCAGGGCCCCGTAACAGACTCACTGTCCTGGTTTTGGCTGGGATAGAGCTAGTTTTTCTTCTTAGTAGCTAGAACAGTGCAGCGTTTTGGATTCAGTATGGGATTCTGTACGAGAAGATTGTTGATAATACACTGATATTTTCAGTCATTGCTAGGAGATTAAGGATTTTTCAATTTCCTATGACCTGCTAGCGTGCAGATACACAAGGAGCTGGGAGGGAGCACAGCCAGAGCAAATGGACCCAAACTGGCCAATAGAATATTCCATGTCGTGTAACACCCAGCTCAGTATAGAGGACGGTTGGCTCAGATGCTGGGTGTCTCACTTCCAGGATTACAGTTTTGGGATTTTCTCTTCTCTGAGATTGCTAGCTGGGAACAGGCTGGGCATTGGTTGGTTGGTAAGCACTGTGCATTACCTGTTTGTATTTTCTATTATTATATTTTATTTCAATTATTAAGCTGTTTTTATCTTAACCTATGAGTCTCCTTACCTTTATCCCTCCAACTTTCTCCCCAGCCCCTGGGTGGGGGAGGGTGAGCGAGCAGCTCTGTGGCGCTTGGCTGCTGGCTGGGTTTAAAGCACGACACTCACACAGGTAATTCCATGGGGAAACAATGGGATTCTGAACCTGACAGCCTCTTGGAAAACACTGTCCTATTTCACCAAGTCTTCCCTGAAAGTTTTCACATGCAGAAAAGTGATGATATATAAAACCACTCGTTCTAGACGTACAAAATCCTAGGTTTTAGTCTTAGCAAGAGCAAATGAACCCTTTAGTGTCTGGCTACAAAAGATATGCATAAATTGAGGGCAAAGTGACAGTTAAAACTGTAATTTAAAATGGCAGTATTCTAATCAAGCTGACAAATGTATTAGCCGAACTGTACTCTGCAGATCTTCAAGGCCTGTACTCATGCAAATACATGTAAGTTACACAAACCCTCTCTCAGACTACGGGGGAAGTTTATTTTACAAAAGCATTACATGTGTGACTCTCACCTTTTTTCTTTCTGGAGGTATGACACTTGAAGGTAAGTACGGGCGAGAAGAAAACTTGTTTCGGAAATCTAGAGCTCGCAGAAGTTGTTCCTATTGAAGTGCAAAGAAAAGCAAAAGAGCACAACGCTGTCACATCACGTGTTCCTCTGTGCAGTGGTAACACTTTAAGCTGATTTCACCCTCTTTTCTGCAGCAGAGGCTCCATTTTACACACAGGAGCAACGATTTCGTTCTGGCGGGCCAGGGCCCCCCCGCCGGCGCCGCCTGACGAGAACGCGGCGGGCGCTCGCTCCCCGCCCCGCTCCCAGCGGCAGCGCCGGCTTCTCCCTCCAGGCGGCCCCCTCGGGCCCGCGGCTGACGGCGGGCACGGCCCCCCCCGCCCTCCCCGCCCCCCCCGGGCCCGGCAGCGCCCGCCCGCCGCCTACCCTGTGGGCGCTGACGGCGAAGGCCACCCGGTGGCGGACGGTCTCCGTCCGCTGCAGAGGGTGGGCGGCGGCGGGGAGCGCCGCTTCGAACAGGTACTCGGAGCCGCAGGGGGCCAGGAGCAAGCGAGACCCCCCCGCGTAGTGCACCTCCACCGCGCCGCCCTCGTACAGCACCGCCAGGCGCTCCGCCGCCATCCCCGCCCAAGGCCCCGGCCGGCCCCCGCCGCCGCCAGGCGGGAAGCGCGGGGCGGAGCGGGGCGGGCGGGCTCCCTCCCCCTCGCCCGGCCGTACCTCTGCCTGGCGAATTTACCTCACCCTCCTGCTGGCAGGGAACAGGGAGAAAATGCGGCCTGATTTATATACATGTTTGTAAAACAAGCTGGATGGAAATACCCTGTCTTTTTACTTTTAGCTGCTGGAAACAGGGATGTCTTTTTTTGCTGCTCCAGAAATGAAAATCAGCACTACAAAGGCCTAGACTATAGAAAAAAACTCCTATTTACCTGTAACCGTGCCTCTTGTAAGAGACCCCTCATTCAGCAGGTGCCCTTGATACGCAGAAACAAACCCTACAACTCGGAAAGAGTTATTAAAGCAGGTATGTTTATTCCGGCGCCGGGTGTGTGTGTTTTGGAGGAGCAATCTCCCACGCACCTGTCGCCAGAATAAACATGCCTGCTTTATAACTCCGAGTTGTAGGGTTTGTTTCTGTGTATCCATTTGGCACCCCAGGTGGGACCCTCTCTGTCCGGCTGCAGGACCAGCTGAGAAGGGGATGTTCTAGGCACACCCCGAGGTTTCTTTCTCGGAGAACCTCCCTCACTTTCCCAATCACTGTGGGGACAGACAAGGACCATCAGTGGACCAGGTATGTGGATTTAAAGAGGGGAATACCTGTAAGTCGTGAGGAGACATCCTACACGAGCTAAAGAGTATTGGTGCTCACCCCTGGGGGGGTTGGGGTTTGAGTCCCCATCAGGAGGTGGTAGGGTAAATTCTGTACCCTGACCAATGGTAACTTGGGTTCTCCTGGCCACAGTGGCAGGAGTAGTATGTGACATAACTACCATTATTGTCATCTGTCGTAAAGCTCTGGTACCATGTATTGTGTGATAAGTGTTTTATTGTTCTGTTAATACTTCATATTACTGTCTGAAGTAAGTTTAAAATGCTGGGGGAGTGCTTGAGTGAGACGCAGTCTGACAATGGAGTGAGTGTGGAGTCCTGATCTGCGGTTCGATGTTCTCCATGAGGAGAGCGGACGGAGACGGACGAAGCATATGACAGACGCTGGAACTGTGCTAGTCTAACCGATTGTTAACCCTTACGTCCTGTACACAGACATCAGGATTTTATGTAACCCAATATATGTTTTTGAAACCTTTAGTTGTAAACGGAACATTTGGGTACGGTTTGGGGTTGATTTTTGGTGTGGTGAATGTCAAGGAAACTGTTCTGACTGGGATAGGATTGAATGTTCAGGCCATGTTAAGCAGGTATTTTGTGGAAACTTAGAAGGTGTAAGGAATCAGTAAGAATGCTGCTGGTATATGGGGGGAAACGTAGAGCAGAGTAGTGCTAGGTTTATTTGGCATGAAGCACAGATGAGTGCCTGCCCACTTTGTCGTCAGTGTTGCTTGTTTGCTCTAAGTGTTTGGAGTGTCATAAGTACAATATTTCTTTTAATGGGAGACAGGAATTTTGTCTCGACAATTGTCTTGAATTTAGATGCATTCGTTGTGGGGCAAGCATGCCCTTGCATCTTTTGCCTTGGATAAGGTATTATTGTTGTCAATTTAATCAGGTTGTATTTACAGGCTATAGAACAAACCTCTGCAAGGTATTTATTATGAGAGATAAACAAAGTGGCGGAATATTGAAAAAGAGCCCGTTAGGCTGTATTTTAGCTCACTGGAAGGAGATAGGAGAGCTGCCAGGGGGAAGTGCTGGAACAGAAAGACTTTAATAAAATATTGTAATCAATGGTGACCTTTATATAAATTAGATGAGGAAGAAAAATGGCCCTTTAATGGAACATTGAATTATAATACCTTGTTGCAACTGATGTTGTTCTTAAGGAGAGAAGGGAAATGGGATGAGGTCTCGTATGCGGATATGTTTTTCACCCTCAGAAATCATCCCGAGTATCAAACGGACTGTGGATTAATGCCTCCACAGGACCCCATGGTGATGGCTTTGGAGAGGGAAAATAAGAAAGAGGAAAAAGGAAAGATGAAAAGGTGTTGCTTGGCATGCAGCATAGGGCAGAGATGTACAAAGTTAGGGAAAATAAGGGATCTCGAGATGGGAGACCTGCCGGAGCATTATAAACCGCCGGTAGGAGCAGAACAAGAAGAAAGTGAAGATTTTGATTCAGAAGCCCCTTCAGATAGTCCAGTATCCTCTCGCACCTGAAATAAGAAAGAACAGATAGTGGTGCAAGCACCCCTCAGGGAGGCGGTGGGGCCAGAGGGAGGCCCTTTATATAAAGGCCTTTAATAAAGGTGCCCTTCTCCTCATTTGATCTTGAAACATGGAAGGTGGTAGCTAAAGGCTACTGAAGTGATTCTGTAGGGGTAACTAAACATTTCCAGTTTCTAATAAAACAACATAATCCCAGTTGGAGTGATATCCAATTGCTATTAGACCACATGACGGAAACTGAGAAACAACTGATATTAAAGATGGCCCAGGACTTAGCTAGTGACCAACTTAGGAACATGGGAGAGGATATAAAGGATCATTTTGCCTTACAAGACCCACATCGGGACTCTAATAGAAAGGCTCATGTAGAATTACTGAATGAATACAGGAATTGGGTCACAAGAGGAATGGAATAGGCCATCCCAAAACCAATTAATTGGTCAGCCTTATATGCTATTCGGCAGGGCCCAAAGGAGACCCCCTAGGAATTTTTGGATAAATTACGAGACACTATGAGGTGGCACACTGCTCTGGACCCAGGATCGGAAATAGGAATACAGCAGTTAAGTGTGTCTATTCATAGGACAATCAGCGAGTGATATTCAGAGGAAGTTGCAGAAATTAAGACAGACAGGAAGCAGAAATTTGGAGACTCTATTAGGTGAAGCATGGACAGTGTTTAGCAATAGAGGAGGATCGGAGGAAGGATAAATGGGCATTGTTAGTGGCACTACAAGAGAGTAAGGGACGCAGAGGTACGGGACCTAAGAGGTATTTGGGAAGAGAGCAACGTGCATGGTGTAAACAAAGGGGACACTGGAAAAACTGGTGTCCAGAGAAATGGCAAGGAAGGATACAGGCCCACGTCAAAGAAGATTGACGGGGACCTGGGGAATCTACCCTAGCAGATCCACTGGTTATATTGAGGCTAGGGAAACAACAATAGAGTGTAGAGTTTCTAGTTGATACCTGGGCAACATTTTCAGTTTTAAACCAAGCTTTAACACGTACAGATGATGATTTTGTAATGGTAAGAGGAGCTACCGGCCAAACTGAAAAGGCGTACTTTTTGAGACCTCTTAAATTTAAATTAGGAAAACAATTGGGAATACACAAATTATTATGTATGCCTAACTCGCCAGAACCTCTATTAGGGCGAGACTTATTGGAGCAACTAAAAGCGGAAATAAAATTTGAAAATGAGAAAGTAGAATTTTGAATGGGAGATGACCAGCTAATTAAACTTTTGAGTCTAGCCCTCAAAGATACCCCTGTCAGCTCAGGGAAGTACAGAACCAAGTATATCCGGGGGTGTGGGCCTCAGAAATACCAGGAAAAGCAAAAAATGCCTCCCCTATAATAGTCAGACTCAGGAGCGAGGCCTGTAAGAATCAGGAAATATCCCCTTAGAACAGAAGATAGAGAAGGAATCCAGTCAATAATTGACCGATTTATCAAATATGGGCTGTTAACAGAATGTGAATTGGAATATAACACTCCCATTCTACGGTCAAGAAGTCGGATGGTAGTTATAGAATAGTACAGGATCTCAGAGCTATTAATAGAATTGTTGAAGATCTGCATCCTGTCATAGAAAACCCATACACATTATTAACTAGACTGGCACTTGAATTGACTTGATTTACCGTATTGGACCTGAAAGATGGCTTCTTTTGCCTACCCTTGAGCCCAGAAAGCCAACTGCTGTTTGCATTTGAGTGGGAAAACCCCGACTCTGGAAAAAAGGCACAGCTAACATGGCCTGTGTTACCACAAGGGTTTAAGAATAGCCCCACTCTTTTTGGAAATCAATTAGCCAAAGACTTGGAACGGTGGGAGCGACAACCTGGAGTTGGAGTAATATTACAATATGTGGATGATCTATTGATAGCCACTGAAACGAAAGAACTATGCATAGTATGGACAGTTAGTCTGCTAAATTTCCTTGGACTTAATGGCTATCGAGTCTCTCCACAGAAAGCCCAAGTAGCTCAGCGGCAGGTAACTTATCTCGGATATGAGATAACTGCTGGCCAAAGGACAGCAGGAAAGGAAGTCATCTGTCAGACTCTTCAACCACAGACAGCTAAAGAACTCCGCGTGCTCTTAGAAATGAGTGGATGGTGCCACTTATGGATATATAACTACGGACTCTTGGTAAGGCCACTCTATGAACTGTTGAAATCTAATCCAATGAACTCACCTGGAATGGGGAAGCAGAAAGAGCATTCCAGCAACTGAAAAGGAAACTAATGGATGCCCCTGCCTTGGGGTTACCAGATACTACTAAGCCATTCTGGCTGTTCTCCCATGAGAAGCAGGGAATAGCCCTGGGAATCCTAGCCCAAAGCTTGGGATCATACAGAAGGGCAGTGGCGTACTTCTCCAAACAACTTGATGAAGTAAGTAAAGGTTGGCCTAGCTGCCTAAGAGCGATAGCAGCATTGGTACTAAATATTCAAGAAGCACGTAAATTTACATTGGGCCAAAAGATTACAGTGTTGATATCTCATACTGTATCTACAGTATTAGAGGTAAAAGGGGGCACCGGCTCTCACCACAAAGATTCCTTAAATATCATGCTGTTCTGGTGGAACAGGATGATGTGGAAATAGTGGTTACTAACACTGTCAATCCAGCATCTTTCCTCAGTGGGACCACAGGAGAACCGGTATCACATGATTGCCTGGAAATGATTGAAGCAGTCTATTCCAGCCGACCTGACCTAAAAGAGGAGCCGCTGGAAGATGCTGAAGACTCCTGGTACACAGACGGAAGTAGGCAGCTTTGTTCGACAAGGCGTCCGCAAAGCAGGGTATGAGGTAACCACTATGGATCAGGTGATAGAATCTGCAGCCCTGGCCCCAAATACCTCAGCACAAAAGGCAGAAATAATAGCTTTAACCCGAGCGCTGGAACTAGCCAAAGGCAAGAAGATTAATATAAGGACAGACTCCAAATACGCTTTTGGGGTAGTCCATGCCCATGGAGCCATATGGAAAGAAAAGGGACTCCTATCTACTGAAGGGAAACATATAAAACATGCTGAAGAAATTCTTAGGCTCCTGGAAGCAGTGCAGCTACCCGAAAAGGTGGCTATCATGCATTTCAAGGCTAATCAGAAAGGAGATACTGCTCAAGAATTGAGTAATGCTATGGTGAATCGTGAAGCCAAAAAAGTGGCTGAAGGGGGTGAATTAGAGGTGCAGTATTTGGTCCCAGACAGTAAAACACAAATTGATTGTGAACCCAAGTATTCGAAAGAGGACCAGAAATTAGTTGAAGACTTAGGTGGAGAAATAGAGAAGGGTAGGTGGGCAAAGACTCCGCAAGGCAAAATAATAATCCCATTTGCATTATTGTGGGCCATAGTTATAGCAGAACATAGAAAATCTCATTGGGGAGCTGAAGCGTTGTATAAATACTTTAACCAGTGTATAGTTGCCCGGAACCTCTACACCACTGTTAAGCAAGTGACACAGCAGTGTGAAATATGTTTGCAGAATAATCCTAAAACAAGCCCTAAAGCCCAGCTTGGACAAATAGGGAAAGGAAACTATCCAGAGCAACAGTGGCAAATTTATTTCTCAGAACTCCCAAGAAAAGGGGGGTTCTGATATCTGTTGGTCCTAACGGACACCTTTTCAGGCTGGCCAGAAGCATTCCCTTGACGAACCAATAAAGCTAAGGAGGTAACTAAAGTGCTACTACAAGAAACAGTACCGAGATTCGGGATTCCTGAAACAATCTCTTCAGATAGAGGACCACATTTTATTGCAAAAATTGTTCAGCAAGTTAGTAAGATCTTGGGAATAGATTGGCAGTTACACACCTCATATAGGCCACAAGCGAGTGGTCAAGTTAAAGATTGTAAAATCAGGGCAGGAGGCCGGATTATCTTGGTCACAATCATTACCTTTGGCACTCCTGAGGATTAGAACTAAGCCCAGAATGAAAGAGGGGCTGAGCCCTTTTGAAATACTTTATGGGAGTCTTTATATCGTACAAGCGGGAATATCAACTCAGATAGGAGACGAAACATTATCTGATTATCACAGAATCACAGAATCATTCAGGTTGGAAAAGACCGTTGGGATCATCAAGTCCAACCATCAGCCCTACTCTACAAAGTTCTCCCCTACACCATATCCCCCAGCACCTCATCTAAACACCCCTTAAACACATCCAGGGATGGTGACTCCACCACCTCCCTGGGCAGCCTATTCCACTGGCTGACCACTCTTTCTGTGAAAAATTTTTTCCTAATGTCCAGTCTGAACCTCCCCTGTTGCAGTTTAAAGCCATTCCCTCTTGTTCTGTCACTAATTACCTGTGAGAAGACACCAGCACCAACCTCTCTACAATGTCCTTTCAGGTAGCTGTAGAGAGTGATGAGGTCTCCCCTCAGCCTTCTCTTCTTCAAACTAAACACTCCCAGCTCCTTCAATCTGTCCTCATAGGATTTGTTCTCCACGCCCTTCACCAGCTTCGTTGCCCTCCTCTGCACTTGCTCCAGCACCTCGATGTCTCTCTCGTATTGAGGTGCCCAAAACTGGACACAATACCCCAGGTGTGGCTTCACCAGTGCAGAGTACAGGGGGACTATCACCTCCCTACTTCTGCTGGTCACACTATTTCTAATACAAGCCAGGATGCCGTTGGCTTTCTCAGCCACCTGGGCACACTGCTGACTCATGTTCAGCTGCTTGTCAATTAGAACCCCCAGATCCTTCTCTTCCACACAGCTCTCCAGCCACACCTCCCCAAGCCTGTAGCGATGCAAGGGGTTGTTGTGGCCCAAGTGCAGGACCTGGCACTTGGCCTTGTGGAAGCTCATCCTGTTAACGTTGGCCCACCGATCCAATCTATCCAAGTCTCTCTGTAGAGCCTCCCCATCTTCATGCAGATCGACACTCCCGCTTAACTTGGTGTCATCTGCGAACTTACTGATGATACACTCTATGTCCTTATCAAGATCATCAATAAAGATGTTGAACAGAAATGGTCCCAACACCGAGCCCTGAGGAACACCACTTGTGACCGGCCACCAGCTGGATTTAGCTCCATTGACCACCACTCTCTGGGACCGTCCAGCCAGCCAGTGCTTGACCCAGCAGACCGTTCGCTCATCCAGGCCATGGGCAGCCAGTTTTTCTATGAGAATTCTATGGGGAACTGTGTCAAATGGTTTTCGAAAGTCCAGGTAGATAATATCAACAGCTTTTCCCTTGTCCAATAGTCGGGTCATCTTGTCATTGAAGGAGATCAGGTTTGTCAGGCAGGACCTGCCTTTCATAAACCCATGCTGACTAGGCCTGATCCCCCGGTTGTCCATTATCTGACTTTTAATGGCCCTCGAGATGACCTGCTCCATGACCTTCCCTGGCACTGAGGTCAGACTGACAGGTCTATAGTTTCCTGGATCCTCCTTTCTGCCTCTCTTGTAGATGGGTGTCACATTTGCCACCCTCCAGTCCAATGGGACCTCCCCAGTTAGCCATGATTTCAGGTAAATCATGGAAAGCGGCTTGGCGAGCACATCTGCCAACTCTTTCAGCACCCTTGGGTGTAACCCATCCGGTCCCACAGACTTGTGTGCATCCAAGTGGTGTAGCAGGTCTCTGACCGCCGCCTCTTCAACTGTGCTGACCTCATTCTGCTTCCCCTCCCCATCTCCCACTCATAAGTATGGGTGTCCAGGGAACAGCCAGTTCCACTGCTAAAGACTGAGGCAGAGTAGGCATTGAGCACCTCAGCCTTTTCCTCATTCTTAGTTACTATGTTTCCTTCTGCGTCCAATAAAGGAGGGAAATTTTCCCTAATCCTCCTTTTGTTGTTAATGAATTTATAGAAACATTTTTTATTATCCTTAACAGCTGTAGCCAGGGTGAGCTCTAGCTGCGCTTTGGCTCTCCTAATGTTCTCCCTGCATAACTTCACTACATCTTTATAGTCTTCATGAGACACCTGGCCCCTCTTCCAAAGGTCGTAGATTCTCCTTTTGTTCTTGAGATCCAGCCAAAGGTCCCTGTTTAGCCAGACCGGTCTCCTTCCCTGCCGGCTTGTTTTTCAGCACGTGGGAACAGCCTGCTCCTGTGCCTTTAAGACTTCGCTCTTGAAGTATGTCCAGCCTTCCTGGACTCCCATATCCTTCAAGGCAGTCTCCTAAGGGATTTTGTTAATCAGTCTTTTGAACAGGTCGAAGTTTGCCCTCTGGAAGTCTAAGGTGGCAGTTTTACTAACCCCTCTCTTTGTTTCTCCAAGGATTGAAAACTCAATCATCTCATGATCACTGCACCCCAGATGCCCTCCAACCTTTACTTCCCCCACGAGCTCTTCCCTGTTCACAAGAAGCAGGTCCAGGAGGGCACCTTCCCTGGTCTGCTCACTCACCAGCTGCGTGAGGAAGTTATCCTCCACACATTCCAGGAACCTCCTGGATTGTTCCCTCTCTGCTGTGTTGTGACCCCAGCAGATACCCGGGAGGTTAAAGTCCCCCACAAGAACAACAGCAAGTGACCGTGAGATTTCTCCCAACTGTTTATAGAAAGCTTCATCCACCTCACTGCTTTGGTTGGGAGGTCTATAGCAGACTCCCCCAGCAAGGTCTGCTTTATTGGTCCTTAACCTAATCCAAACACTCTCAACCCCGTTATCACTACACTTGATTTCTGAGCTGTCATAGCATTCCCTAACATACAGGGCCACCCCACCACCTCTCCTTCCCTGTCTGTCCCTCCTGAAGAGTTGTAGCCATCGACTGCTGCACTCCAGTCGTATGAGGCATCCCACCACGTTTCTGTGATTATGTAATAAGCCTCCAGAAACAATTACAGGAAATAGAGAAACTGGTCTTAGGAACCAGAGCCCAAGGTCTTGATGGACCAGTGCATGATGTTAAGCCTGGTGATTATGTGTATGTAAAGTCCTTTACAGATTCACCTCTGGAACTGAAGTGGGAGGGCCCCTTCCAGGTGCTGCTGACATCCCACACAGTGATCAAGATTAAGGAACATACCTTGTAGGTACATCACACCAGGGTGAAGAAAGCTCCTAAGCCACAATGGGAATCGACACCTATGGGACCGTTGAAGCTTTGCATCCAAAAATGATGATATGGGTTCTTATGACTGCTGAACTGTGACATAGTAAGTGCTACAGGCATCATGGGAAAGAATCTATTTGGAATGAATTTGGCAACAGTTGTAGTATATGGCAGCATGAGATTCTGACCAAATAAATGGGAAAGGATAAATTCAGTCCATATCTGGACAGCTGAAAAAGGAAAGGAGGACAAGATACATTGTAGGGTTTTCAATGCAAGTGATATAAAAGATCCACCTCCCCTGACCCAAATTACTATTAGGAAAATTTCCAATGGGAAAATGGGACCCAAAATAGGTCAAGAACAATGTGTGGCCAATGTTTGTTGGTATGCCTTTACTGTAGCCCAACCAGTATCCATTGTTTGTATAGGGGGAGCTGGACCAGGGGACTGAGCTATATCTTTCGAGTTTGGATTAAATATAACCCAGAAGGAAACCACCACCCCTCCCGTTTATAGTACTCCGACTCAGGTTACTGAATCAGGTCACACAGAGATTGAGTGATTGGGACCATATGTGTATCCAACAGGACCATATGTAATTAAGTCTGTTGGTCAACAACAAGTAATATTTAATCCAACATGGTCTCTTAAATGAGTTGAACTATTGGTACAGAATGATATCTCCTCCATTCAACCAGCTTGTTCATCGTTCCTAAAACCTTCACATGTGGGCTGGATGACATGGTTACATAAAAGAACCTTTCCTCCCCAAATGAGGACTAAGAGAGATATAACTGGTACAATAGGAACAGGACTGAGAGTTCTAAATAGTATAGATACTGAGATAATAATAAACAAACTCACTATGACAACCAGTGACCTGAACAAAATACAATACCCTTTAAGATCTTCCCTCTTAACTTTAGGAAACAGTCTATGGCTTACAGCAAATGCATTACCACAACAGGAAGAGCTAAATTAAAAAGATAATGAATTGATTATTGAGGCCCTAAGCTCAGTCCAAACTAACGTTCCTGTAGCACTTAACTGTATCTAAGCTCAATTATGGATACAGTCAATAGCAGCTGCAATCATCAGGAAAAGTGAGGACAGGACCCTGCTGAGAGAAATCCAAAAGGTGGTCTGGGATAACGCAACTGAATTTGAAAGAAAATTCCAATCTTGGTGGCATTTAGTTACCTTTGACCCTAATAGTAACACAGTCACAGCTTTTGTACTAACAATAGCCTTGGTGTATAATATACACCCAATCGTTGCATTAGGATTAAATCATCACAGAACTGTACTTTATCCTTTAGAGCACAAGGTATGGGCTAGGAAAAATGGAGATGTCGAGGCATGTGTTACATAAGAACAGCAAGGATTTATTTGTGAAGGTAACACACTCAAAGCTCGAGATACCTGTCTTGACACCAAACAAAATGTCTGTCGTTTTGAAATACATCCCAATGCAACCCTAGAAACTGTAATAATTTGCATGGGTATGGGATGTGTTTAAGAACCCTATGTGAGTCCATACAAGCAGATGACCTTATAGTGGACACAGGCAACCATTTGAATATTTGTACCTGCAGTTTCACTGGTCTGACAGGCTATGATTTTAATTATACTGTTCCTGTCACCACTTATCAATTGTTACAATCTAGTTATAAGTTGATTCAAGATTGGCAACCCCTCCCTATTGGAATGAATCTGGCTCTAGTTAGGAAACTACTACATCACAAAAATCTAAATAAATTGATTCAAGTTCAGGAAAGTGGACAAAAGACTCTAATCACTATCCAACATGATGCAGAAAGGATATATCAAATAATGGAACAAGCGAAGTCAGATGGAGAGCACTATTGGTGGGATGTGTTCATGCGCCATTCTCAGTCAACTACCAAAGTTCTGAACATACTGACCCACCCGATATTGATATTACTAAGAGTCACGGCAATACTGATGATAGTAAATCTTATCTTTTGGTGTAAACTGAAAAGGCTTACTGAACAAATATAGGCCTTAAAGATAGTAATGAAATATAACAAAACATTTTTTACTGCAAAAGAATTTGCTTAGGAGAAAGAAAAGGGGGGAATTGAAATAGGGAACTAACTACTTCTAGCAATTTATTTACTTATAATGACTTATAATGATTTCTAAATATTGTTTGCCTTGATTGTTTCTTTGAAACTCTTACCAAGGACTGGTGTTTGTCAAGGATTAAGCTTGTCAGGGACTGGTATTTGTCATAACAAAGGAAACAAAGCAGTTGTCAAGATGTGCCTTAAGAAACATGTCCTTGTGAAACAGATGTGTTCTAACAAGTTAGTCCTTGCAGAGTGCAGATAGCCATGCATAGACAATAGAAGCTAGAGTGCTAATGCTTTTAGATAAGATAGAGGGATTGAACTGGTTAGGACCACTCTTAAGGTTTAAGAAACTATTTAGGAGAATCTGTGCATGCTCCGAGGAACGGGGTGAGAAGTTCAACGTGAGGAAGATGATGATTTTCTCTCCTCAAGACCCCTAAAGCAACCACCAGGAGGCAATACGCAGGCGCAAAGATGACATAAACATTTTTAGAACTGCTGACACCAGCCTTTTGAACTAACTCCGCCTTACTTATGCATATGTAAGTTTGTATTGTGTAACCCTATGAATATGTATATCTGCAGTGTAAATTTCTGGTAAAATGTGCTGTTGGTGTGCGTGTGTTTTGGAGGAGCGATCCCCCACGCACCCGGCGCCGGAATAAACATACCTGCTTTGTAACTCTCCGAGTTGTAGAGTCTGTTTCCACGCATCACCCTGACACAGAGAGCGGCCACCCCGAGAGCCGTGGCCGCAGCCCCCACCGCCGCTCCGGACCCGCGGCGGGCCGGCCCCGGCTGTGCTGGAGGGAGCTCGTCCCTCGCCTCCCCACCCAGCTCCTCCGGGGAACGAGGCGGAGGCTTAGGGGGCAGCGCCGGGAAGGCAGAGCCCGCGGATAGGCTACCGGTGAATAATTCTTTTGTGGCTGCTGCTTTACATTCATTCGGAGGGCAAGGAAACCTAACCGGATTCCCTGTACTTGGAACTGGGTCACGGAAGCCCTAGCTGAATAGACTGAAAGGTTGGTTTCACAAAGGTCAATTTAATAATTATGCCTAGTTGCCTTTCTGGAAGGTACATATGCTGTCGTGTCTGCCTGCCCATCCCCCCATATTTGCAGTTTAATCAAAGCTGTTTTAAGTGGATTTGATGAAAGCAAAACCAAAAAGAAACATTCCACAGGACAAGGCCTTGGGAGGCTGTAATAGGCTCAAAGATAGTAGAGTCTTGCAGAACAAAGATATAAAAGGACAGACAGAACTCTGAATGGAGGAACAAGGAAACCTCGGTTGGTCACGTGCTCAGAGATACCCTAAAGGCTGCCCAAGCTGTGCCCTTTAGATGAATTTTGCTCATTTTAATGTGAAAATCACACCTCTTGATGAGAAGCCCCCTACTCCAATAAGACCCCCCACCCTTTAAATTTGCACAGAATAATAAAAGGACACCATAACTTTAAAACGAGAGGAGGCATGTTGTTAACCAGTGAGGGACAAAGTGGTAAGAAACTAACCAGTGGTCATGGTGCAGTTTGGTGTGTGGAATCTCCACCCAGCACCCATCTCTGTGTAGATATGGATTAAACAAATACCTTGACTGTTTTTCAGCTCATTGCATACAGAGTAAATGAACCCAGATTTTGGGACAACAGATTGACAATTTACAGTTAAGTGACAATTTATTACAATTCCTGCTAAAAGCACCAAGCAACTGTAATTTAAGAGCCTTTGCTATACAGGCCACACTAGATCATATGATCTCATCTGGCTGTTACAGTTGGTTCTTACAGGTGGAGGTGCAGGTTTCTCAGATCAGTATGCAATCAGAGAGGAAGTGCATTCCGTACACCTTTCCATTCTCTACAACTACTTTCTCAGCAAAGTACAGAGTAACACTCAGTCAGTTGGCTGCAGTCACAGCCACGCATCAAAATAAATCTGGTTCTACTTGCAATACGCTTTTTAATGAATATTATTCTGCATAGTACTTGCCTGAAGCAAGTATATATTTGAATTATGAATCCTTGATTACTTTTTATTATTTATGGATGATGCATTGTATTTTGCTGGCAACTTCACTGCTATGGCTAGAACCCTCAGTGTAGGAACTGTGGAAGGGGGTCACTAGGCTTAAGTAGAGGTGGCAATTCAGCAATTCACAAACAGTGCAGTATCTTCCCTGACTTTTAGCCAGAATGTCGTTTTATGTTCCTGTATCAACTAATAGGATCCATAGGCATAAACTGGGCAATTAGAACTATAATTCAGTCAGAGAGAAGTTGTAAACCTGAGCTATCAATAATTGAGTGAGTTCTGTGCCGTAGGAAGGAATGGCAAAACGTGATAAGGAAGTACTGTCCCAGAGAGAAATAAAAATAACTGTTACAAATCAGTAATGCCACTAATACTCAGTGCCATCACTAAATATTCTATTAAAAAAAAAATCCCAGCTCTTGCAGCCCAGTTTGAAATTACTTTAAGCAAAGTGTGATTTTCAAATACTAAACATTTTTGTAACATCACAATTGTTCTGTCAAGAATGGTAAATACTGTGCATACTTTTTCTGATGTGTGAAGCTTAGTCAAGTGCTTGAATTCAAATGCAAAGTACGTTTTTTAGAACCAGTGCTGAAGAAGTTTGCTTCACTTTTCCCCCAAAGTTTCTCTTCCATGCTTCTGTGCCGCACCATTATGCCACAAAGAAAATAAATCTTTTTAAAGGGTTGTTTATCTGCAAGGTATCGTTCAGAAACTTGTAGATGAGATATATTTCTACACAGTGCACTTGAAATTTGTAAATGCTAAAAATCAGATGAAATAATCTTTAAACCTCTAAAGACTATCATAAACAAAGCTACTGTAAGTTAAAAGTGGGCAGACAAGCAGCAACTGGTGATTATGATGGTGCAAAACCTGCTGCTTTCTTTTGCTCTCTCACATCTCATTCCACCATCACTGATTTGTATTAGACTCCTGTGAGATTTAAGAGAAGCAGGAAAGATGTTTAAGTGTTTATGGCAAAGATTATCCTGTCCTACTTACTCAGTAGGACAGAGTTAAAACCAATTTTTCCTTACTGCAGTACAAGCTTAAAGCTCTTACAAAGCTGTGTACATACAGAGGACCACAAACTACTCCATTACTTTGAACAAAAGTCTCGATTTATGACTTCTCAGTATGGAGAAGGAGGTGGAGGACAAAGCTTATGTTGCAAACCTTGATCTGAATTACTTCATATATACAATTACTAGTTCCCAACATTTTTGTACAGAAGTTAGCATATTTCTTATCTACATGTAAGACATACTGTTTCCACAAGCTGACAGAATATACATCTGGAGTCTGACAGCTACTTTACAGAAAAAAAGACACACTACAAAAGATGAAAAACTAAAACATGTAAAGTGGAGTCCCTTGAAGACACTATTACTTTACTATAATGAATATATGAATGCTTGGTCCTTGGGACTTTGAGTAAATGCATTTTCCACAAGACACGTGCTTGTAAAGTCATCAGCAGGAAGTCTGACCTGTATTTGGATTAAAAGTTTTGTATGAATAATATGCCCAATGTTAGAGAATGTGTGTGTGAAAATAATTTTTTCTGATTTTCACTTCCCTAATTTCTGAATTTTAGTCTAGAGACTTTGAACTGCTAATGTAGTTCCTATGACCATATTGCCCTTTGATAAATGTTAATTTTTTCCAATGAGTATTAAAAGATAATACCGTCTGCAACTGTGTAAAGAGAAAAAAAAAGGAGTGTTAGGTGAAGGGTAGACAGAAGGACCAAAAAAATTATTTTTTTTTAAAGCAAAGAGACAAGGTAGTGAAATTATACCAAAGGAAACAAAGCTAGTTAAATTTTATTTTCCAAAACTCCAACCTAAATAAGTATGTTAAATAAACATCCAGAAAACAGTCACTCTATTAGCAGATGCACAAGTTATTTAACCAAACAAATAACAGTGAAATATTAACAGAATTATTTACATGCATATTTACAACATGTGTTCTTTATAGTAAGCAACTTTTGGGAAATGGTTCCAATTGGTTTTGGTAAGGAGGTCTACTCAGTCTAATCAGTAACAGGAAACAGTACAACTGAGTTTGGCAACAACAATGGAAAATTAGTTTTCCTAGGAAAACTAAAATGATTATATAGGGTCAAAATAGAGCAGTTGGCTTCAGAATGTTAACATTTATGAAATATATGAATTTACACCAACTACAAAGTTAAATCAATCTACGTAAAATTAGAAGAATGGAGAAAGTTACAAGGGTTGCTGGAAGGTTAGACATGTTAGATACGTTAAAAAAACAAAAGCAAAAAAAACCCCAAACCCCAAGCACTGCACATACCCTCGAGAAGCATGGATTAAACATAACTATATTCATATACTCTTGAAGAACACAACAACTTAAAGGATAGTTTTTGCTTGTAGAAGTTGAAAATAAGCTTATCCGAACCAAAGATCTTGAAAGCACACGACTTCTGAAATACTGCTTGCTTTTCCACGTATCAACATACAACATGTTTATTCCAGAAAAAAAGCCCGGACCTCACTCATACGGATTTTGGAAGAGGAAGAAAAAGGAAATAAACAAAACAAAAAAACCCCACACAAAACCTTCACAAACCACTTCTCATGATTGGGAACTACAGAAAAGAAAAATTCCTATCCCTGTCTGGATCATACTCTCCTTAGCAAAAAAAAACCTCAAACCAAAAAACAAAAACAAACTCCAGGTATCTTGATATCTTGTATATGGTAAAAAGGATGAGTAAATTCCAATATAGACCAAAACAAGCAAGCAAGCAATTAAATTCAGATCAAGTTATTCTTCCCTTTTCTCCCTCAAAGGAAATTTTATGGGACAGTTCCCCATTAAATTTTAATTTCAATTATGATTAATTTTTAAATCATTTTAATTGCAGCCAAAACATTGTTCATATACCTGTACATAAAATAAACTATGATATATACACAACATTTTAAGTTACAGGGTATAAGTTTACAATTTTTGGCAGATTCTGTTAAACAAAATGGAAATTGTATAGCTTTAGTACTTTGAGAAACTCAAGTTCCTTATTTTGGTACAAACATTTTGTGTCCCCCTGTATTCTAACCATGCCTAAACTGGCTCCATAAACTAACATTAAAGTGTAGCATTTCACTGTTTTCTCTTATGTTCAGATTCTAGACAGAATTTTTCATATGCTTCTTCAATTTCTGGATCCATCTCATCGTCAATGTCATCAAAATACCTTAAAAAAAAAAAATCACCAAAGATGTTAAGTTTATGTACAGATTTTCAGAAACATTTATGTAGGTATCAAGAATAAAACAAGAGCTTTATAAGTAGCAGTTAAACATGACATTTTCTTGAAGGGGATTAAGAGGAAAAAAATCATGAGTTTTAGGAAAACAAACAGAAACCTCAAAGCAGCACAGATACATAGAAATAGCTACAGTGTTTGTCACCATTTTAGATCATCTTATGCTGTCCACAGTTTAAAAGACAGAAATAGTAGCTGAGATGATAGAAAATACAATAATGCAATCCAAGGTTCCCAAAATTTAATAATGCATCTGTATGGATCTATTTGCAAAAAACATATTTAGCATCATATTGGCATAATTTTTGGTTCATCAACAGCCTAGTTCAAATACTGCATCAACTGTCTTGGTTGTACACTATTCAAAGAATGTATTTGTATAGAAAACCTGCATTCCTATTTGTTGTTATATGAAAGAAGGCAAATCTTAATTCATCTCCCAAATGCACCTGAATTATATTACCTTCTATTATATGGTAACCAGTCTTCTGGAAAAGGTCTGTCTTATTTAGGTCATAGCAAAGACTGGATTCCATTAATGATGGTAAGTATTGCACAGAGTGCAGACTACTGTAGAGTTTCAAAATAAAGCTGGGAAGTGATGGGGATCACTTCAGCATGCTTTCTCCCCACAGTTATTGGGAAGTAACTTGAGTAACTGTATGTCAGTCATGAGAAATAGCTGACGAGAGGATCAGCATACATTTTCTAAGCTTTTCTTAAGCCTTCAACAAAGGAGGTTCCACAGTCACCTTGCAAGAAGGTTGACTCACAGTCTTCCACATGTCACTCTTTGGATTTGCTGTATTTTTTAATGGCTGGCTGTCTCCATTTTACTCCATTTAATTTGTTCTCCTAAAGAGGTTCACATGGGTCTTTTTCTCCCCTTGGTATAAACTTGTTGATTTCTCATGACATCTCTGATTTATTTTACAAAGTTCTTGCCACTCCCCTCAGCCAGGCACAATCGAAAAGTTTTCTGATTTACTAACAAAAATATGGATCGAGACCAGCACTGTTATTACACATAAACACAACCTGAAAATGTTCTTAGCTATCAAGTCATGATCTGGAAGTCCTCCTTCAACTAGGTGGGTACAAAGCTCACAGCAATTTATTTTAGACAACATTTCTTTTACTGGTTTCCTATTAAATTCTTATAAACTGGTGCCAGAAAGTCAGACTACATGCCCATATATTGCTTCCCCCTTTGTCATTAGGTTGCTTTTCCTGTTCTACAGGAATACTGAATAGCCATTTAATTGAGGGAATACTACTTATCCTGAGGAAAGAAATGTAACAACCTCCTCTCTTTGAAAGAGACTGAATTGTCTCTAGTTGGGATGTGTATATGCATCAGTCAAATGAATTCAGGTCTCCCCACTACCAACACTTGAATGTCTGGTGCTTCACTTTGCCTGCATTTTTTTTTTTTTTTTTAATGCAGAAGAGAGTTGTTTGTACATGTTCATAATTTAATTACCCTACTCAGTTGCATAAATATGAAATCTATTTCAAACTTGTGTGATTACAAACCAGCTTACAGTCAAACAAATACATAACTTCCATTGCACAACTAAATAATAATTATATTATTTAGTTTCATTTTGGTCAAGATTGGATTCCTAAGTCTGCAGTAAAAATAACTAGTATTAAAAAAAACTATCACTCAAAAAGAAAACATACAGATCTCCAGGTCCTGATAGATCTGTTCCATTTTCTTCATATTCTGGAAACAAATCCTCTCTTTCAAGCAGCTCTTGGTATTTTTCTTGGTAATCTGGCAAAGTAAAAATGAGACTGAATAAGTAAGACTAGTCCTTTGAATTAACATCTCTACAGTTTGAAAATAGCCTATTTAATGAAACCATAAATGGCATGAAACATATTATAGAAAAAAAATCCTGCTACATTGTTTTCTCAGGACATCAATTGACCTCTAAGAATGATACTGAACTTCCCAGAGAACTGTAGTCACAGATGTCTTTACCTCAAATGATGTCATGCCACATTGTGCTCAGACGACAGAAAACAAAGAAACCAAGGAAGAAACAAACCCTTTTGCTACTGACAATAGACAAGCAAAACATTCTTCTGAACTATTTGAACTGAAATACCTGTTCTGCATTTAAAACATTTACCTTCTTTTAATGCAGAATAAGGCACATGTGACACAAACCTGGGCATTCTGATGTAATTTTGTTTTTTAAGTTGTACAAGTTTAAGATGTTTAAGAACAACTTTTTATGTACTTCAATGGGACATAAACTTTATTACAACTTTTTAAAGAAGACTGAGAAGACAGGTACACTAAGCTTGTGACGTACCTGGATCTGCTGCAGTGAAAGGAACACCATCAGAAGTGTAAAATGTTGGCTCATTCTAAGAATAAAGTTATACAGAAAATTATATGCATTCAAGAGACACAAGTTTTCAGCAATATGATTATCTATGAATCAAATTAAATTCACATTAAATTAAGGAACTGAAGCGCCCGTAAATTCTTACCATAAAATAGTTTGGGTCATTTTCAGGGGTAGCTTCTGTACGTGGAGAAGTTCCATGAACTCTACCCCAGTTACTTGATCTCAGTTCTACTAGTTTCAGAAGCATATGTTTCACGTCTCTGAAATAAAGAGAATCACTACAAAAGTTACAATGTTTTGTGCTAAGCACGATATTGGGCTTGTCTTATCTTACAAATACTAGACAGTTAAATTGTCCCCAAAAAGCTCTAAACAGGATAAAATGTGGTCCAGTCTGCAGATAATTTTGGTTAATTTTTTCCCCTGCAAGTCTAGATGCTTTATGTGTCAATTATGAGATACTCACCCTCTCCACTTCCTCTGTGGTAAACTAAGAAGCCCATATGAAACAGAAGATGCTATAGTTTTTATCAAGATACGAAACCTGCAGCTCAAGTTGAGGAACAAATCCCTTCCTGATGAAAAGGACAGTACTGGGAAAACCGGGAATGACCTTCAGGTTGTTTTTTAATAATCTAATTTATGCTCCTAACTTTAGCCCTCTTAATTACACTGAAATTTTGTTGTCAGAGAGAAGTAATGTCTCCAATACACTGGATACCACCACCCATTTCATCCCTAAAGTAAGAGAAATTGCTTTCTTCTTTTAAGCAAGTCCACGAAGAAGAGTCTTATCAAAGAATAAATAAATAAAATCTTCAGTTGTTTTCTCTATTGAAATAAGTTTGTGCTTCTGTGTCTTTGAAGCCTCAGCTTGTGCTATCAATTTTCTATGGCTTTTGAAGGAAAATTTTCCACATCATCCCTGGGGGCAGCTCAATTATAACCCACAGATGCTATGAGCTACCTGTGGGCCTCCCTCCGTATAGCAAGAGATCAGGTTACAGTGTCTGAACTCTCTCTATAGGTTTTTAGTAAATTTGCAAGAAGCTGAGAATGAAGTACAGAAGAATCAGATAACCTCATGCACTCAGTTGATTGCAAACTGAGAAGCAGAGTACATTAACCAACCTCTCATTTTATTCTAGACTGCAGTAAGACCCTTGCCAAAAAAGCATACTCTCCAGAAAAAAAACAACAAAGAATATTCCATTTTGTCTTTACATTTATGATGATTTGTATAAATTTAATACTATTACATATTTAATACTGTTAAATTCAGGTTTAAAAGTATAAACTATGAGATAATGTCACTATTGTCTCTTTGTGTATATACTTGCTCTTAGAGCCTAAAGCACTTACGAAAGATTTCAAGACCTAAAAGGTTTAAAAAAAAAAAAAATTAATGTGGAACATGCATCTGTATTAAAAGATAAAATACAAAAGTGAAAAAAACCAAACCAAAACAAACCACCCTCAAAACCTCTTCAACTGAAAAACTTTTCTTTTTTTTTTTTTTTAAACATGGGGAGTGACTCAAATATCACCTTACTTTTCATAAATAAAACTTCTAAAGATAATGTTTTGGATACGTTCACTGTTCCTGAAGATTTTTAAGGCCGATAAATTTATTTTCTCACCTGCTACAGTTTGCATCCAACACAACATTTTCAATTCTCTGAATCATCTCCTCCATATCATTCTTTCCTTTTTCTTTCCAGGCATCTTCTAAAACTGAGCCTGTCAACTAAAGACAAGGGATTAGTGTTGTTGGGTTTTTTTTGTTGTTGTTGGGGTTTTTTTGTTTTTTAAAAGACAATTACAAAACTTTAATAAACTGTCAATAGAAGAGATTCTGTAACAATTCATAACATTTAGATACACTGTGTGACTACCTAAGGGCTGAAGCTCCCAAGTACCTACATCTTTTTGCTAAATAGATTAACAGACTTTGTATATAGTTTATTTTAGACTGCAGAAAGTATGGTAGCTCTGTGTCCAATTTTTGTTACCTAAAAGTTCACAGCCACTTCTCACCTTTCAGTCTTGAAATATGATTTTGAAACAACTCTTCACTGACATCTGTCAGATCTTACTTAAGTACATGCTACAAAAAAAAGAGACCTTATTTTTGCAGACAATGCCACCAGCTTGCCTAACAAATAGTTTAATAAACTTTAGAAACACTTCAACCAATTTAGCTAGCATCAGACATGCCAGAGAATTTAATCTGGGTATATATAAGAGGAGCCAAGAATTATCTGACCAAGCCAGCTTGAATTTTAATACATAAAATCTGAGAGGCTGAAGTTGCTGCTGAGAGAGCTTCAGCAGCAGTCTAGAACTGCTTTTATTAAGAATAGGTACTTCATTGCACAGTAGGAATTAAATCAGAAAAAAAGTAGTTTGCCACTATGATCAAAGTCAATAGCAATTCCTGATCTACTCAGCATAAATCAGCATAAATAGTACATGTTCCAAAATGCTTGGAATGGCACCTGATGATACAAAGGCAGAAAATGCAAAGACAAAAGCAAGCACCTTAGTTAGCACTTGTTTGGTATTCCCAGTTTTGTACTGCAGTCCTACCCTGATCCTAGATAATTAGATAATAGCACCAAGATTTAATCAAAAATAAACATATTGCAAAGAAAATAGAAGAAGAACCTGTATCTATCACTATATTAAATGCAAAAGACAACAGGAGACATTTATTACTTCAGTAGTGAAACCAAGGATTCATGAGGTAGCCCAATGTAGCTACAGATACCTCCAACATTTGAAGATACTGTAAGACATCAGAAAACACTTGCACTCAAAAAAAAAAAAAAATCTGTTTCGTAACACCTTTTAGATTTATCAACATGTCATAAAATAATTTAGATCTCTGTCTTTTATTTTAGAATGGGTGCTGTGAAGCCAAATAAGTATTCCAAGAATATCCACAGAAATAGTGATACCTCTATCTTCTTTGGAGAATGATTATAAAAAACAACAGCACTGGAAACCTTCCTGATTTGTGTACTCCCTTTCTGAAAGGTCCTTCAGTGGGCCTTGCCTCAGGGAAGCACTGCCAAACATAAGGATTGACCACAGGAGTGAATGTGCTCATTGAGCACAACCTCACAGTTGCTATGAAGCAACCTGCTGAAATACCCAGACTTCAAATGAAGGGAAATTGGAAGATGTAAAACCTCTCTTCTCTATTCACCATATCAAAAGAAGCTGCCAGAACTGGAATTCAAGGTAAAAGAGTCTTAAAAATAGTGGAGTGGGAGGAAGGGGGAAGACTGAGGGAAAACAAACCAACCAACCACAAAAAAACAGAAAAATACTGCTTAGCTTTTAACCTTCATTCCTAAAATAACCTGTGTGTTCCCAACTACGAGTATAACCGTGTGAAGATAAAAGTTTCTCCCTGCATAGAGGCTAACAATTTTTTTACGAGAAAGTGAAACTTAAGAGCAAAGAGGTTTTTCATTATGAAAGAGAAATACATATTTTTCTACAGTAGTAATGATGCAGACAATACAGTACGAAATAACTGAGATCAAGAACCTTTTGCTGCAAAAAGTGGTAGACCCTAACTGCTGAGTGTCCTTCAGAACAAAGACCATACCCAAACCCCACAATTCATTCAAGTTGGTTAGTTTTCTCCCACACCAGAAGCAGCAAAAGGAGACCTGAATGGACTGCTTATTGCTTTGCACCTTGGCTTCAGTTCTATTGCTCTTATATGTACATAAATGGTCTCACATAGTACTTTTAGAGCAGTACATTACTTGTTTGTTGGATCAGTTTCATAATGGTACTAGGGAAAAGTACAGCTTACTCTGCTGATAATGTAATGCATAAAACCCTATAAACACTTCCTCATTTGTAGTTTCCCCCACTCCTCCCAAAGGTAGGAAGGTTAAAAAACTTGTTTTTTTTCCTTTGAAAACTCCTGTCTCACCTTCAGCAGTTTCACTGCACATATCAAATTGCTGTCAACAGGATTAGAGAAAAGCGCGTTTAATAATTCCCGAAGGCCTTCTTGAAGGATTTCTGCTCGCATTACTTGTCCCTTTGTTCCTTTAATCTGCAAAATATATATAAAAAACATTTAAGAGACTTAAGTTTTAGAAAATTATTTAGTCACATTTTCTCTTTTGAATGCTGTGTGATTTAGTTTGTGATCAACACAATTGAGCTCTTTATTTGGAAGAATATGCCAAATACTGTAACTATTTTAGAGCACAGACTTTGAGTAATAAGATCTTTACAATTATGACATCTACATAACAACGCATGTCTAGCATTTTATAGTGTCTGCTTAAATCAAACCATTGCAATAATCCAGTCAAAAATATGTTTTTAAGTACACTACAGCAGTTAGTGAACTTACTGAATTCACAAGAGTCAAAGAAGGTTTACATGTACATACACATTTCTGTACATACCAGATATGAAAACCCAATCTAAATACAAGATTTCAAGCTTCATGCATAAGCCAAGGACTCAACCTTCAGACAAAATATCTTTTAATTGCTCATTTTGAGTATTTCCACATCTTCCTGAAGGGTTTGATAATAGCTCCTATTAGTGGCCGAATACTGAATTACATGGGTTATCGATCCTGACCTGCTTCTGTTAGCTTGTAACATTTCCTGTGTTGGTTAAGTGTAGTCATCTGGGGGTTTTGCCAATCAAAAGAAAATACGAAAAGCTTCATTCCAAAGGTGATTTATGGTTGGTTTGTTTTATGAATTCTTACACTCTTTTTAAAATCTTTATACACTTCTAATGATCTTGTCCTTATTTGTTTCTGTTTCTTGGACATACATTACAATAAAACTGTTCTAAAGTTCTTTTACTTTATTACCCTCTCCCTTTAGAAATGCACCTCAAATTATATTCCATTTCAGTGTTTACCTAAACACAACAAAAAAAATTAATGAAGAACCACCTGACATGCAACTTTTTTCTTACCTCTAGGTTAAGGTAAAGTTCAGCTAAGAACAGAACAAAGGCATGAAATTGTTTTCGAGTAGTCTCATCTCCTTTGGTAGCTTCATCTCTGTTTTCATACTCTGTTCGACACCTGTAAATATTAAAATAAAACCATATAACCTGTAGATATCCTGGCATATGTAACATGCTACTTAATTAATAGAATGCTGAGAACTTATGATCTGCATTAAAACTGTTAACTGCTGAAAGCTGGGAAGTATGATTTGTGAAGGAAATAAGAGGACTTCACAAAGACACTGTGGATTTGTGTCCTTTTTGATGAATACATACAATTACACAATTATGTTTTCAAGTGCTGAGATATCTGAGACAGCAAAATGAAACAAAACAAATTACAACATGTAAAAATTGTAAAAGTCAGGTACACAGTTTATGTATTAGAGTATGAGTCCAGAAAGTTTAACACAGGCAGCCAAACGTCCACAGAAATAAACTAGAAATACTCTGGAAGACATTTTCCCTCTTGCAGGGTGTTGCTCACATTGTCTTAGGTGGCTTTACACTTATTCAATAAATTCTTTACCTCACCATTTTATCAATTATGCATCGCTGTCACTTAATTCACACCAAGCTGTGTGGTGCAGTTGATACTCTAGAGGAAAGGGATGCCATCCAGAAGGACCTTGACAGGCTTGAGCAATGGGCCTGTGCGAACCTCACGAAACTTCACGGGGCCAAATGCAAGGTCCTGCACATGGGTCAGGGCAATCCCAAGCACAAATGCAGGCTGAGTGATGAGTGGATTGAGAGCAGCCCTGAGGAGAAGGACTTGGGGGTATTGGTGGATGGAAAACTGACTACAAACTAGCAATGTGCGTTTGGTGCCCAGAAAGCCAACTGTATCCTGGCCTGCATCAAAAGAAGTGTGACCAGCAGGTTGAGGGAGGGGATTCTCCCCCTCTACTCCGCTCTCATGAGACCCCATCTGCAGTGCTGTGTCCAGCTCTGGGGCCCCCAACATAAGAAGGACATGGACCTGCTTGAGTGTGTCCAGAGGAGGCCACGAAGATGATCAGGGGGCTGGAGCACCTCCCCTGTGAGGACAGGCTGAGAGAGTTGGGCTTGTTCAGCCTGGAGAAGAGAAGGCTCTGGGGAGACCTTAGAGTGGCCTTCCAGTACTTAAAGGGGCTACAGGAAAGATGGGGAGGGACTCTTTATCAGGGAGTGTAGTGACGGCACGAGGGGTAATGGTTTTAAGCTGAAAGAGTGTAGATTTAGATTAGATATAAGGAAGAAATTCTTTACTGTGAGAGTGGTGAGACACTGCCACAGGTTGCCCAGAGAAGCTGTGGCTGCCCCCTCCCTGGCAGTGTCCAAGGCCAGGTTGGACGGGGCTTTGAGCAACCTGGTCTAGTGGAAGGTGTCCCTGCCCATGGCAGGGGGGTTGGAACTAGATGGTCTTTAAGGTCCCTCCAAACCATTCTATGAGTCTATGATTCTATAATTTAAATACAGATAACAGAGGCTTAAGATAACATGGCAGTGAGGTAATTTTTCTAGTATTCAACAAATACAGAAGTTTACATAGCAGGTCAAAAACATAATTAAAAAATATTTGAAATAAAAGAAAAGCCAGACAACTTCTAATGTATTGTCAATGGTTATGTAATGGATTAAGAAACACCGGAGAAACTGAAAAATCTAAGGAGCTGAAATACAAAATTCAAGGTAGAAACTTGGGCTAAGAAACAGAAAGAGGATGTCTCTGTGGTCATATTGTTAGGCTGTTTATCCTCCCCATTCCATCCATACTAGCAATAAAAACATAAGCAACTTTTAAATTCATGGCTTCAGGGTACTAAAATGAATTTTATCTATTGGGTTGGCTTTAAAAACCAGGAACCAGATAATACAACATTACACAGGGATTCACTTCATGTTCAAGTAACATACATAGTTAAAAAAACAGAAGATAATGGTAATTTTGAAGGCAAAAAGGCTCATCTGCTTTGGTAGAAGGGGAAAAAAGAAATATTTTCAGCTTCTCCATAAGGTACCACTCCTGATAAAAGATTATCAGAATGCATTGCTGTTAAGGTTTATCATGCTTTTACTCCTAAACATAGGTGGACAAAGTGAAACTTTCAAAATAAGAAGCAAGCCGGAAGCTTAGAAAGCCAGAAATCCTTAGAGAAAAAAAGGCAATTTCTAAAGAATTCTGAAGTGTTAAAGTGTACTACTTCTTCAAATGTCATGCAGTAAGATTTGAAAGAAAATATACCCATTTAAGAAATGCTGCATTTCTGTCAACTGCAAAGTCTAATAATGATTAAACCATAAACCAACAGAACTCTGTAGTAACTGAAAGCTGAAGAAATTTATGTTTCTGGATTTTATGCACCTACTTCATATGTTATCTGATCAGTGAATGAACCTTACGCAGCAACTCCAGCCAGAAAAGTAATTAAAAAAAACAACACAATGAAGTTAAGTCCTCGCAAGAGTCAAAGGACAAGTACAGTACATATATGTGCATTCAGTACTTTTTAAAGTTGACTCTAAGATACTTAGTTCAAAAGAGCCTACAGAACTTCGAAGAGAGTCCTATTTTCATATTTAAAAATATATGTGTTTGATATCCAGTATGCACCTGTGCCTTAATAATCCTTAGTCTAAACTTCTATTTTAAATATATATGTCTTTGCACATGACGTTAAGAGTTACATACGAAATAGGAAGACATGTAACCTGAGGAAGTCAGACTTAAAATGACATACTGATACTGACCTTTGAAGTAACAACTGTCGGAAGTTCCCACTTTGTGGACTAATGGTTAGATGGTGCGATAGATAGTTACACAACCGTGCTCCCATGTAGGAAAAATTTGGGACAGATGTGGCCTTCCAAAATAAAAGTGGAAAAATAAATTACTCATAAAACTCGTAATTAGGCTATCAGGAAATATCTTTAAAAGCTTTATTGAAAACTTTAACAACAATTGATGAGACAACTGAAGAGCAGAACATTAATAATTACTATTTGTCATATTAATTTTTGTATCTCATCAAAACTTTGCTATATGCATTTCAGTACTTAAAAGTTCATTACACTGTGATTTTGTGGCTTTAAGAAAACAACCACCATTATGCCACATGTCCTCAACTCTACTTCTCCATTATGACCTACAACTAAAGAGTGTCTGAAAGTCACTTACAAACTGTTCATACCAAAAAATCAACAGTAAACATTAAGACACTTTTTCAAGGACATGCACTCTCTCAAGGAGCAATGAGTACATTAAAACAAACAAAAAAGTCGCCTTCATTCAGTCTATGCTATTTATCCAAGAATCTATTTTTGGCAGTACTGAATGCCCAGGGAAAGAGTAAAAGAACATGGCAAGTAAAGATAAGCACTTTCTCCTGTACATGGCCCAGCAATCTGCAGAAAAGCAAACTCCCGATTCAGAGGTTAAAACTGTATCATTACAGTTAGTAGCTCCTGATGGGTACTTTTTTCTAAAACAAGTCATGTTACTGTTGAAGATTTACACTTTTGTAATGTAAAAACAGGTGGTAGGAATGAAATTCCACAACATAAGTTACACACTGTATGAAAAATACTTTGCTTTGAATCTGATACTTCAACATTTCAAGAGGTAGAAAAAAGTAATTGGGAATTCAACAGTGTCTACATTCAACCTCTCATAGAACTTAATGCAGAACACCCTCTTATTTTGGCAATTTATCACTGTTCACTTATTTTAAAATCTCTTCTAACAACACTTGAATTTGAGATTATTTCTCAGATACAACTTCAGGGAAAAGAGGTTCTGGTGTAAATAACTCCATCAGCTCTGCCAAAAAGAAAACAGGGATAATAAGAATTCATTAAACTTCTCCTATGGCTTTATTTTCGAACATTCCTTTTAACATCTTGATCATCTATCAGCACTACAGATGTGCTTGCACGCTTCTGCTAACAACATGTTTGAAAAAAAGCCTCTTGCCATTAGCATGTCAATGCATTATATCTGGTTACCTTCTACAAGCAGCAAAAAATATGCACTTAGTGCAACTGCACTGTGTATATGAAGTTGCTGGAAAAAAATGGAAGTGCCTTTGGAAGATACAAGTTGAAGTAATTAAGATAGTCAAATAGAATTTAGTTTCCAGTAAGAGACATGTGAAATAGCTAACAAGCTTTTTGGAGCTTTGGTTCAATCAGTTGCTTGGACTAGAAGAGATGCCCCTTTTTTATAAGGCAAAATACAGCACTTAGATTACACTTCTCTTTCCTAACAAAAAAACCCAAACCAAAACCCAAACACACACACAAATTCTTCAAACCTCATCTCTATTTTTCAAACATTATCTTCTTAATTAGTTGGTCTGTATTTGTGGTTGCATCAAATACTGAAACAATTAAATTTCAGGTATTATGAACTCGCATAGTGCACAGAGACCAGAAAAAACACCTTAAATCTTCTTAGTAACAATCACTACAGTGCAGTATCACCTTCCCTGAATTATTGTTGCTGGTAATCCCAGTTTATCTCTGACTCAAAAAAGTCACAATCTAAGCATGAAGGCTAATCTACCAATACATATCTCAAGAAATTTTAGTTGCTGTAACAGGAACAATCCACAGTATTAACTGTACAACAGTCAAGATTCCCAACCTATGAAGGCAATAGTGTTCAACTTTTGGAAATCAAGAGAACTGGCACTTCACTCTGTCCAGGGACATAAATGGATTAGGAAGAACAGGGTGTATTAAGACAGGCTAAGACACCTGACACACAGATGAAGGGAAGCCTGTACATGATTTTCTTTCATTTTAGTCTTTTCCCTTCACAAACCTAGCATCTGTAAATCTGGCTCAATTGGGTTAAATTAACATCACCGAAGCAGATGCTTATAAATACACTTCAGAGATTTTAATTGTTTTGTGATAAGCCAGGAAACACAAATACTTGAACTTCTGGTGAGGACAGAAGAATAATAAGTGTAGTTGACTTACACTTGAACGCTACCCTATCCTGACATACAAAACTGTAATCAGATGCTTTTGGATTCTAGCACAGCATTTTTGCGCTAATTTTTATTTTTTGGATTTCAGACTAGTAACACTCAATACTTCTCAATCAAGGAAGGCACAGAAAACCCTAACACTGGACTTGTTTTTAAGGAAGGAGAGAAAGGAAGAGGTGACATGATGAATTTGGTAGCCTTCTACAATGGGGTTACAGCAATGGTGGACAAGGGAAGAGCAACTGACATCATCGACCTGGACTTGTGCAAAGCTTCTGACACTCTCCCACATGACATTCTTGTCTCTAAACTGGAGAGGTGCAGATTTGATGGATGGACCACTCAGTGGATAAGAAATTGGCTGGATGGTCGCATTCAAAGAGTTGTGGTCAATGGCTCGATGTCCAAGTGGACAGCAGTGACAAATGGTACTCCTCAGGGGTCAGTGTTGGAACCAGTGCTATTTGACATCTTTATTGGTGACATGGACAGTGGGATTGACTGCACCCTCAGCAAGTTCACCGATGACACCAAGCTGTGTGGTGCAGTCAACATGCTGGAGGGAAGGGATGTGCCATCCAGAGGGACCTGGACAGGCTGGAGAGGTGGGCCCGTGAAAAACTCATGAAGTTCAGCAAGGCCAAGTGCAAGGTCCTGCACGTGGGTCGCGGCAATCCCCAGAATCGCTACAGGCCGAGGGATGAAGAGATTGAGAGCTGCCCTGTGGAGAAGGAGTTGGGGGTATTGGTGGATGGAAAACTGAGCATGAGCCAGCAATGTGTGCTCGCAGCCCAGAAAGCCAACCCTATCCTGGCCTGCATCAAGAGAAGTGTGGCCAGCAGGCAGAGGGAGGGGATTCTCCCCCTCTACTCTGGTCTTTTGAGACCCCACCTGCAGTGCTGTGTCCAGCTCTGGGGCCCCCAACATAAGAAGGACATGGACCTGCTTGAGCATGTCCAGAGGAGGCCGCAAAGATGATCAGGGGGCTGGAGCACCTCCCCTGTGAGGACAGGCTGAGAGAGTTGGGCTTGTTCAGCCTGGAGAAGAGAAGGCTCTGGGGAGACCTTATAGCAGCCTTCCAGTACCTAAAGGGGGCTACAGGAAAGATGGGGAGGGACTCTTATCAGGGAGGGCAGGGATAGGACAAGGGGTAATGCTTTTAAGTTGAAAGAGGGTAGATTTAAATTAGATATAAGAAAGAAATTCTTTACTGTGAGGGTGGTGAGACACTGGAACAGGCTGCCCAGAGAAGCTGTGGCTGCCCCCTCCCTGGCAGTGTCCAAGGCCAGGCTGGACGGGGCTTTGAGCAACCTGGTCTAGTGGAAGGTGTCCCTGCCCATGGCGGGGGGGTTGGAACTAGGTGGTCTTCAAGGCCCCTTCCAACACAAACCATTCTATGATTCTATGATAACATTAGAAGACTTATATTAAATGAGAGTCCATGTATTTAACAAATATGAAGTTAAAAATGGGATAAATTCCTCTTTTTTTCTTCCAATAAAGTTATATAGAATATGTTCACCTTTTTTAACTACCTTCCATACATTCAAATAAAGGATGGGAAAATGATCCTCCCAAACACAGCACAGGTAATCTTAACGTCTAACTAAACTGTTCTTAATTAAATGTGCATGAATTCTGTACAATAGTAACAAACTTGAGATTACAGTTTTGTACAATGACCAACCAGTCATGCAGCTTCCACATCCCCCAGATAAAAATATTCTGCAAGTATCTGCACTGAAAAGGTTAGTAAGAGTTTGCATTCTTCAAGGAAGATTTGGAAGCAACCAGCCCAGGAAATTGAGAGACATGCAATGTAATGAACAGCAAGCAAAAGTGTAACTTCATTCTCTGCAGCAAGCCCAAAAGACAGTAACAGCAGCTCATTTGCTAAGCAACACATATTAAGCTGTTCTTTTCAATGGCTCCCCCAATTAGTACAGAGTTCAGCTCAAGGTCTCTGTCCTCATTTTCATGGCCATAAACGGGACTGCACCTAGTTACCATTAGATGAGCTTTCCTTTCCTGTAATTATGCTGTTCTGAAATAGGTATATTTCAAATGAAGAAGAAAGACATCCTGCTAGTAAAGGAGCATTTCCAAAATGGTGATGTGTACAATAGGTACAAATTTTTTGTTTAAATAGCAAGGAATTAAAGGTATCTTATTATTATGAATAAATTTTTTTTCAGGATAGAATAAAACTATACAATTCTGACATTGCTTAAGAGTTTCTTCAATCTGTACTATATAAATACAAATTCAAATATAAATCCCTTTAATTAAAGTGCTGTAATTTCAACTCCCGCATGTGACCCAGGAGATTCAAATACACAACAAAGGAAACAGAAGAAATTGGGGAAAATTAATCAACCACCCAGGTACCCCACACTTGAGCTACTATTTCATTTTACTGAGCAAAATCCTTCCCCTCTATGTTTCAGTCAAATAATACTGGTATGCATATCTTGGACACTAGTTAAGAGAAGCATAATATCCAAGTTATAAGACAGAATACACAGGTTACCTGCTGATAGATGAGTTCAACAAGTTCTTGTAAAGCTTCATCTGCAGTGACCCAGCCATTCAGTGTTTCAGCAAACTGCTCTATTTCCATTTCAAAGCAACCTGGTTGCTCAGTGAGGTGATTTAGGAAGTCTTGTACGTATTCTGCCAAAGTCAGATAGCCATCATATCTATCTTCAAAGGAAGAATCCTATGGCAGTGAAAGAATATGCCAACTATTTAAAAGGAACCTAAAATAATGTTACACTTATTATGTCCAGAAATAACTGTATAGCCCTTAGTCCTGAGTGTCTGCCTACTTCATAGTGATCCTTACTACACAGTTCACTTCAACATTTTTAGAGGGCATAGACCTCAATGCATCTGAAAGCTCCAGTAGTTCTATCATCTGAAGAACTAGGTAACATGTCTTTATAGATTAGGGTCTCCCAGCACAACACATCAAAAGACAGACTAGAAGGAAATCAAACAGTTTGCCAAGTTGGGTGCAAGATTAACTAACAAACTAGTAAGGAAGTATTATCTGTTAAGAATAAATCTACCAAAATGAGGCTCAACACCCATTCCTGGTCTTGATGCACACACAAACTGTGCTGGCAGATAGATGAACCGCAAAAGGAAATTAAAATAATTGAAAATTTGTTTCAAAGTATTTTGGGTTTACATAGCATGTACAGTGCTCCAGAATACGGAGAGGGAAAAATACGAGCCAGCAATGTGCACTTGCAGCCTAGAAAGCCAACCGTATCCTGGGCTGCATCAAGAGAAGTGTGGCCAGCAGGTCAAGGGAGGGGATTCTCCCCCCCTACTCTGCTCTTGTGAGACCCCACCTGCAGTGCTGTGTCCAGCTCTGGGGCCCCCAACATAAGAAGGACATGGACCTGATAAAGCGCGTCCAGAGGAGGCCACGAAGATGATCAGCGGCCTGGAGCATCTCCCTTATGAGGACAGGCTGAGAGAGTTGGGCTTGTTCAGCCTGGAGAAGAGAAGGCTCTGGGGAGACCTTAGAGTGGCCTTCCAGTACTTACAGGGGGCTACAGGAAAGATGGGGAGGGACAACATGAGGGGTAATGGTTTTAAGATGAAAGAGGATTAGATGTAAGGAAGAAATTCTTCACTGTGAGGGTGGTGAGACACTGGCACAGGTTGCCCAGAGAAGCTGTGGCTGCCCCCTCCCTGGCAGTGTTCAAGGCCAGGTTGGACGGGGCTTTGAGCAACCTGGTCTAGTGGAAGGTGTCCCTGCCCATGGCAGGGGGATTGGAACTAGGTGATCTTTAAGGTCCCTTCCAACCCAAACCATTCTGTGATTGCAATTTATGAAATTATTTCAATCATCAAAGAAAAAAACCCTAAACTTTATTATAGTGAAGGAGTAAAGTCTGAAACACTACTGTTCCAGTATGTTCTAATGAAATTAATGTCCCCGCAACATACTTCCAAATAAGTGTTCTAGGTTTTGCTAGCATTTTAAGAGGTATTTTTATTAATAGATGAGTCACATTCAGAGTATACTCCCATAACATAGCAACCAGGAACTCCCACATGCTTGTGTGTTTTTGCAAAACAGCTGAAAAGCAACATTGCTGGCCTCAAAACTTTGTAATTATAGGTATATGCATTATGTATGCCATTCCAAACAGCGGTTTTTCTTGGTCTTGAAACTGAAATCCTTTATTTATAGAAAGTATGTACTGGGGCAAAGTAGTTATTTTTCCCGAAGGTCATCCATTCACTGAAGCATGTTCATGTTGCCATTTTGTTAACAGTTGTATATTGGCTATGGGCTTTTATTATCCAGAACAGCAATTCTATTCAGTAAGCTGGTAATGTTAAGACTACATCAATTTTACTGGTGAGAAAGACTTCAGATCACCAAACCACCATATTTAGCATTCAAATCAAGTATTTTTCTGTAAGTTATTAAAAATCTTTTTGTTTCAGTATAATTGCTTTTTATCACTTGATTGTACTTGTAAAAGTAATAGTTCCCACCTGTTTATATATAGTACCAGAGTTTGGCTGCTTGCATAACAAAAGGATATTCCAAGAATTCACAGATCTTCCCTGGAGTAGAATTACTGAAGCAATAACATGGAAGACAATGGAGTAGAAAATAAGAAGTACCAACTTTTATTACATGATGCATCTACAATATTAATCTGAGATCATCCTTAGTCTGGCTGCAAATATGTTTCGTATTAGGTATGTGGGTAGGTAACTGCGAGGAATGACCCTCACCCTCTTTTTTTTTTCCCTTTGATGATACACCACTACTGAACGAATTGAGACACATGACCATGCATTGCGTTAGGCAGTCACGACCAATCATACCCATGGCACAGTAAATCTGGGAAAGGTAAAGCCTGTGCTCAGAAAAGCTATGAAGTTCAACCTTTCTCCCACACTTGCTTCAAAAATCTGTGAAATATGCATAAAAGTGCAACTAATGCGGTGTAGGTATAACTACAACAGAGGCAGTTGCCAAAAAGACAGCTTACTCTGATGTTGGACATAATCAACAATGAATGTGGTTATCTGCAGCAAGCTTTAGCAAAATATCCCATGCTAAAGGCTCTCACGTACACCCTAATATTCACCCATCACTTAACGTTCTGACTGTGACTCTGGAGGTTACCATCAGAATTTTTGGTATCTTTTCAGCAAATGCAGCATTCAAGTTACCTCATATACAAGAGCTCAAGAAAGCATTGCTAATTTGAATATAAGTAAACTGGCATATACTGAAAAGAGAAGATAAACACTCACTGTGAAGTTCTGATTGAAGTTCTGGTTGTATCCTGATGGATAAAACTCAGGTGCTTTAACAGACAACCTTGATGTGACTACAGGAGCCACAGCCACCTGAGGTTCAGCCATTTCTTGTCCAGAATCAGGAACTGAAACTTCATCTTGTGATCCAGATGAAATTCCTGTCTGTTGCACGTGGTCTGAAAAGATTTTGTTAACAGCTTTTCTTAGAAATCACTAAACTAGTATGTATTCACACAGTGTACACACATAACTTTTTTGACTTTAAATATATGTTTACTATAAATACACTTTCAAGTTTACTTCAAATATATTGTTTTTTATTGTTCATGGATAAAGTTTTCACTTTAGCAAACTCTAGAGGTCCTTCATGACAGAAAGAAAACACAATGTTCAAGTGAATGTGACCAAAAAAAGGGAGAGGAAGGAAAAAAGAAAAAAGAGCTCTCTCTTCCCCCATCAAAACATGTTTTCTAAAAGAGCTAACCTGAGAAACTAGTAAATCTGCTTACGGTATGCTTGGTCATCTTGTAGGTTTTTCATAGATTTCAGATACAAACGCAAGACTTTGAAGGTCAATAAATGGAAGAGATCACTAACTTTTAACAACACTAATTTTTAACATAATCCTCAAAGATGCTTAGCTATCATTGTTCTCGTACGCCATCTGCCAAAAAATTCAACGAAACAGTGTTTTTAAAACCATACTTTCCACATTTTCCAAATGTATTCTTATAGATTAGTTCCCAAGTTCGTTGAAAAAAGAAACTTATACCTACCTGTAAAAGCTAACCAACAAACAATGCTTTGTATTTATTTTTTGTCAAACCTTCAGGCTGGAGTTCTTCAACAAGGGGAAGGCTGAGACCATCTGCGGTCAGATTAACAGATGGATAAAATGCACACGCGTATGTGAGGGCACAGAAAGGGGGGAACAGACGGAGAGGTGTTGCGAGCCGCTGCAATACAACATCACACCTTTACCTGGCCACAGACCCATAACCCAGAAACACGGCCACTCTTCTGAGGAAAGGTGCAGGTGCCCCTGCGCGACTCGTCTCCGTGCAGTGCCGAGAAGAGACAGGCAGGTGCCCGGGGTGCGCAGAGTGCTGGCCTTCAGGCCGCGGTAACCTCTCCGCCCCTAGGTGCGGGGGTGGGAAAAAGGACGCGTCCCCGTGCCCAGGCCGGAGGCAGGTGGGGGAAGCCCCACGCCTCCAGTCTCAGTGGGAGGACTGCGAAGCCGGGGGAAGGGGGGAGGGGGTCCGCACGGAGTCAGAGCGACAGCCGAAGCAGGAGCAGCGCGGTGCGGGCAAACGAGCGGGGCGCGGCAGGTTTCAGGGGGCTCCTCCCCGACATCTTCAACACTGGGGGCCTCCGGAGGGGGGCGGAGAAGGGGCCGCTGCGCGGCGGCCCGTACCTGCGATTCCGGTGCCCAGCGGCGCCGTCTTCGGAGGCCGCAATGGTTCCTGCTGCGGGAAGAGGCCGCCCGCTTGGTGCTGCTGCTCCTCGGCCGGGCCGGAGCTGTGGGAACTGCTGCCCCCAAGGCGGGCCCCGTCCCCGCTCTGCGACGTGCCCGCGCCGCTGAGGGGAGCGGCACCTCCTCGGCCCCGGCCCCGGCCTCGTCCAGCCCCTGGAGCTCGGTCGAAACTCTCCGACATGCTCAGGCCGGGGCGGCTCACCCACTCATGGGAGGGCGCCGCCGACCGCGCGGGATGTAGGATGGGGCCCGGGGGTAGGCTGGGCCCACGGGGGCCGGGCGGGGCGCGGCGCGGCAGCTCGGCCCCGCCCCGCCGCGGCCCGAGCCCTTCACTTTCAGTTTCACCCCCCACACGCACCGCCACGATGGTCGCGGCCCGGCGCGGCGGACAGCGCCCCCTCGCGGCTTGGCCGCGCCCGTCGCCATAGCAACCGCGGCGCGGGGCCGCCGCCGGACGGGGGAGGAGCGCGGCGCCCTCCGGGGGAGCCCGGGCCGCGCCGCTCCAGGCGGGGGCTCGGCGGGAGCAGCCGCCGGGCCAAGAGGCCGGCTCGGCTGTCACGGGTTAAAGGCTCTCGTCCGGATTTCGCGTTGTCAACCCCGCGTATTCAGAACTGATGAGTCAGCACTCCCCTCCCCCCACCCCCAGCACGGGACCGACTTCCGGCGGCCACAAGCGCGGGGTTTGTCTGCGTCAGCAGCCGGGGCTGGGGCCGCGGGGTGTACCGAGTCACACCTTCCGCAACACCCACGACAGCTTGGAAACGCCATTTTTCAGAAAGTCAGGATCCCCCTGTTATTGCTTCCCTACAGGAACGAACGGTGCGAGGCGGCCATAACAGGCCCGAGGCTGCAGCTGCGCTTAGTGGGAGACCTGCAGCTACAGGTGCTCCACGCGACACCGTGCCTGGACTGCCTCTTCCACGTGAACGGGGTTTGTGTGTAAAAGCTGCGGACCTGATTCTAAATTTAAGCCAACGAAGTTAAGCCTCCAACGTGACAATATTACTGCACTGTTAGGGCTATCTAATATAAATGCTTTTGTTCAGAATAATGTATTTTCACGTATAATTTACGCATGACGTGATAACAAATGCTCTCTGATTTAATTTTTAAAACCTTCCATGCTGACAGGAACTAACTGAGGGAGGCTGGCCACATAATGCATTTTGCTAATATTATCTCATTAACCGAAAATTATTCAATTCACAATTTAATTCACCAATTTTTGTTCAATTTCAGTCCAGCATCTTGCTCTACTAGCTTTGCAAACTCCCGATCACAATCAGCTTTCAAGGTGAGGACAGTAACGGATATCCGGGGTGCCCTGAGCACACCTCAGCTGATCCTCTGCTGGGGACGTTTGCATTTCATCTCCCTCACTACCTGCTCCTTCCATAGCCAAAGCCACAGCTTGTGTGGTGTTGGGTCAAACTCTGTTCATCACTCATGAGGGGATGAAAAAATATGCAAGTATGTATTGAAACACTATAAAAAAAATGAGAATAGCACTGTCTCATATTTAAAAAGAATCCAATTGCATTGTAAAGTGGTGCCTTTAGAAGTAACATTCCTCTTTGGGTTATTATTACATTTTACCATTTTTAATTAATAAGGGGGGTAGGGTGTAAAATATTTGTTACTTCCCCAAGGCATGAATTGGACTGATTTTTGGTGAGATACAAAGTTGGCCAGACAGTAAAGGTGACACAGTTAAAATTAATTAGGCTTATGGGAAAACTATTCCTAGGCAACCCTTACTGAAAGTGAGGAGTGATAAACTAACAAACCTATACTCTCCAACTGAAATGACAGCAAGTGTAGATTTTGATGAGTCTTCAAAAAAATCAGAAGACTTGTGTAAACAGTTGTCAAAACTAGATTTAAGCAGTACTGCCAACCCTTTAAAGATCACAAATCAGCTACTAAAATAACTATATTAAAAATCTTCACTGTTTCTGTGTTATTTCGGATCCAGTTTGAAAGCCTCTGGTCACATCTGTTGACTATACCTTACCAACAGGAGAATGAAAAGCTTACACTGTTGTGAAAAAGGAAGTTGAAATTCTCAAATCACTGGTCTCAGGATCCTGAGGCTTTAAGAAAATCACCACTATATGCTGGTATCACTTTTTAGTATGCCAGTCTTTCAAGGAAGCAAATCTCATTCTTTAAGGTATACTCCTACGAGGAATTAAATGCCTCAGGTTATCATTATTGAACCGGACAACTTTTAACCCTTGGTGATAAATGTGAATTCTTCTCACTTAGCAGATGTTCCATATTATCTTAATTTAATGATTGTTTGGCAACTACTTACCGTTTAGAGTGGAATGTGATTCCAGATCCATCTTTTCATTACAGATGCGCTACTGAAGTTTGCATGAGAGCAGCTGTGTTTGATTGGGAACCCAATTTCTCCTCCCCAGTTTAGACACCTAAAACAAAAATTTAAAAAAGAATCAGGCAGTTAAATCCAAAATTACAATCTCCAAGTACTACCTACAATAGTCAACCCCTTTAGACAATGCCTAAAATTGTGCTTACAATGTTCCAGCCCAAGTACCTGAAGTGCTGTCAATTACTTCAATCCTCTGAGGCCAAACAGCAGAAAACCTGAGCTACTTACGCTAGCAAGACACATCCTAAACACCCAATGACTGGATCAGAACTTCCACCAAACACAGTTATGACCACTTATAAATATCCATTAGAGGAGTTACCTGTTTTGTCCTAAGCATGCTACCTTATAGCCTAAAACTTAATTCAGTAGCAGTAGTGCACACACCAGCAGTGCTTGGTACTGAGAAAACAGCAGCTGCTACTTTGTCACTATTCAGAACACAAGTGCTTTTACATATTTTTTTTATTTTTATGCTGAAAACATATTTCTAACTAGAAAAATGGAGAGGGCTGGTTCTATCTTTTAAAACTGAATGTGTTTTTAATAATTGCAATTATGCTGATCCCTATCATACTGATGAGGCATGTCGTTGCCCTAGTCAATGGTTATTGAGCCCAAAACATAAAACACATATTATTAGCACATAAGCTGTAACTCTAAACAGAATCTTTCCCACAAATTTATTTAAAAGCACAGTAATCTCCCAAACATCTAGTAGTAGAGTAACCTATTAATTGCTCTCAGAGACTAATGTTTTCAGTGTTTTAACTTCACTTGTAGTCATAATCAATGAGTTGTGAGACTGGAAGCTGTGTGACATCTCTGGCGATTTTGCATGAGCAATTACACAGATGTAAAAATTTTAAAAATTGCCTAAGTCATACCTAGAAACTACAGAGCGTGTGAAACGAGAAGATATAAAGGCAACAGGCAACCCAGCAAGTTGTCCTTTGTGAGCTGTCTCTTTAATAGCGTGTTCTCTTTACGGATTCATACATTATTTATACAGTTGCTAGAGTTCCCCTTTGCTATCCCCGTTTTATATCTACCACTCTACGTCCAACACTCACACCAGATCATTGCTTTACTACACGTTTCAAGAAATAACGACAATAATAAAGAAGATACCACCTATATGCTGTGGCGTTTCCCCACGCTAAACAACCACGATTCGGGAAGTCTCTCCGCAACACGGCCGCCTCGACCTTCGCCTCCTCACCCCAGTCACTGGCGGCCCGCCACGGCTGAGGGACGAACGCGCCAGCGGCTGCTTGTGCCCGCCCGCTGCCAGCGCCCAGCACCTGAAGGGCTCCCGCAACGGCTGCGACGACTTCAGCCCCGGCAGCGATACCTCAGCTTCCCTCGGGAACCCCCTCGCCGGCACCGGGCAGAGCGCAGGACCGGCGGGTCGGACCGCCGCGGGGGGAGCCGCCCGGCCGCCCCTCAGCCGCACGCGGGCGCCCGAGGCGCGAGCCGCCGGCGGCACACGGGCGCCACGTGACGGGCGCCACGTGACAGACGCCCCCCGCCGCCCCCTTCCAGAGCGGGGACAGGGACGCCGCGTGACGCCGCGGCGCCGACCTCCGCCTTCCCCTCACTCCTTCCGGGTTGGCGGGCGGCCCCGCCCCGCCCACGCCGCGTCCCGCCCCGCCCCACGGCGGGACTCTCGCGCCGCCTCGCCCCAAGGTCGGTCAGTGCCGCGGCGGGGCCGGCGCCGACGGCGCGGCTGGTGGGTACGGCGGGGGGGGGGTGTGCGCGGCGGCGGCGGCGGCAGCAGCACCACTACCACCACCTCCTCCGATTGCCTTCCCACGCAGGCGGCGGGCGGCCGTTGCTGAGGAGAAGGCTGCGGTGTCCCGCTCTCGCAGCGCCCGGGAGGAAGGGCGGGTGGGAGGGAGGAAGGACGTGTGGGAGGAAGGACGGGCGTGTGCGAGGAAGGGCGGACGTGTGGGAGGAAGGACGTGCGGAGAAGGCAGGTGGCGCGGGAAGGGGCCCTCGGGAGCGCTCCCAGGTGGAGAGCAGAGAGGTGGCGGCTGCTGGGCTTCCCCCTGGGCGGGCGCGATGGCTGCCGGCCCTTGTGGCGGCGGGGGGCGGTGGGCCCGGGCCGCGGAGGGCGAGCCGGCTGCCCAAGGTCAGTCGGTGGCTGCGGGCTATAAATAGCGGCGGGAGCGAAACGGGGCCCCTGCCTTGTGGGCCGGGCCGGCGGGGAGCGGTGAGCCGCCGCCGTGAGAAGGGACGGGACAGAACGGCGCGTTAGAGCCCAGCGGACGGTGGGATTCAGGGCGAAGAGTCTTCCTTCCGCCGGCAGCCACCTGCTAGCGAGGGCGGCCCGGCTCCCCTGCCCGCTCCCCGCTGCTCCGCTCGTCCCACTGCGAGTGCCGGCTTTGGTAGGTCTCCTGAGCGCCCGCAGGCGGTGGTCCCGATCGGGTAACTCCTTTGGGATCTCTGCCTGGGATTATTAGAAGTGTTTGTCTGGTTCCTTGGGGCGCAGGAGGTTTTCCCGTGTCAGAATTGCTTGTTTAGAGCAACGGTGCAAAGAGAATATGATCTTGAGTCACAGAAATATGACCTCTAGGTGAGCTTGTAATGTCAGTCCTCCCATGGGCTTGTTACTTCAGTTTGATAGTTGTCTTGCTCAGTTTGAAAAAAAAGTGGAGTTTGTTTTCTAGCTAGAAAGAAAAGGTGGGGAGAAATGATCATCTCATGGCTACTGGCAGTCGACCAGGCTTAAGCTGCTGAGTTTACATACCTTCTGTCTAGTATCATTAACAATTCTTGCTTTGTTTTCCCGCGTGCAGCAGAGATTCCATACGTGGCAAGGAGTCTGCTGTGAGGTCTGGGTGAAATGGCAAGCCTTCTGCGTATTGCTGTTAATGGGTGCTTAACCCCTGGTTTTGGCAATGTGTTACCACCTAAGATGCGTTCTGCAAAGATGCCATGTTTGCGAATGTTTAGAACCCACCAGATGCTCACGTCTCAGGCAGCTCCAAAGCCAGGTAAATTGATTAAACTATTGTAAATAATCTTTTATGTCAAAACATGAAGATAGCTTGAATTTTTCTTTCAGGTAGGCATTGGTACAGAAAAGACTTAAAAAAGAATGTTCTTAAATGATGTCAACAGTATACTTGAGTCAGTTGCAGTATAAATTTACACGGGTTTTAAAGGGCTTATGCAGAAGGTGTTTGTGTTTATTACGAATGCTTTGGATTCAAATAGTTTTTATGGGTGGGGGATCAAAGCTCCTGCTGGCACCTTGCTTGAGGAAGTATTTAAACAAATGTTTTTCTAAGTTAAAAGCCCGAGTTCCCCATGAGTTTTGGTAGTGCAACTCTTTGTGTGCATGCAGGGGAAAATACAGCCCTCACCAAGACAGCATCTGCAAACATGGCTATATGTAGGTGTAATTATGCCATCTAAAAAAATCTGTTAACTTTTTTTCAGGAAACTCTTACGTTGTACCGCCTTGGATAACTTTTGATCTGCATCTTCATGTGTAGGGTTTGTTGGTATATTTGCACTAATTACATGTTAGTGCAGATAATGGACAGGTTCAGGTATTTTCAGGAAAAAAAGGAGGGAGGAATGGGGGCTTCCTTAGTTCAAGTTTATGACCTGAGTCTGGTGTATGAAAATCGGTTGACCTTCACTGTTTCTTTACTCTGAGGGCTCCTGATAATCTGTATCTCATAGCTGTTTACCACAGTTACATGTTGAAACCTGAATTTCTTTGCTCTGAATGACAGCTGAGGGATCAGGGGGTCTGTCAGAACTGATGAGGTCATAGTTTTGCCATGCCATAAATTTGTGATGCTCCAAATTTTTTATCTGAATGAAAGACACATTTGTCTGTATTGATAAGGCAAATTGTCCCTTGGTTGGGAGTGTTAACCTGGGATGTAGGAGACTAGGTTCAAAGTTCTTGCTCAAATGTCCCAGGGAAGTGCCCTTGTTGTTTGAGTTTGGAATCAATCTTTGTATTTGACTTTGACCACAAATTTGATCATGAAATGGAAAGATCTCTTCAGTTTTACTGAAATTAGTATGCTTATCTCTGTGTGTACGTGTGCATTTTCTTGCTTTTCTGAATCACTTTCCAGAAATTTTTCCACAAGGACAGAGAATTCTCATTAGTGGCATGTGTTTAAGCATTCAGTGCTGTCCCTTCAGGTCTGTCGTGTGGAAGTCCTTACTTAAGGGCGAGTAGTATTCAGGCAATGCAGTTATTTAATGCTGAGAATTGTGAGTTTGGTAAGTCTTTTGGTTGATAATTAAGCTGTCCTTATAGTTCATTTTGGTAACATGAGATTTGTCATTCAGTAGAGGACAAATCAAGGATAGAATAGCCATTGAATGACAAATCAGTAGCAGTACTATTGCCTATGTACACTTTCTAATGCTCTTGAATCAAAATTTAACAGCGTATAAAGTAACTACATTTTACTCTTACTTTTAGAAATTATCTTTGATTATAGTGACACTTGGTAAAATCACTGTAATACAGAGAAAAGTTAAATTTTCTGAAAAGACTAGTGTCACAGTTGTTCTTCTTAAGACTAGTTATTACTTACATTCTCTCAGATTAGTTTTCATTTAGTTCAGGATATGTTATGAACAAGAATAACAGCTGCTTGAGGAGTGAAGAGATTTGGAGTCTGTTGAAAAGTGAACTTGGAGGATGGATACTTTTCTTGTTGCTATTTATTTTGCTGTTATTTTCTTTCTTAGAAACACAGGAATTTTCATACAGGAGTAAACAAGTATTCCTGTAACCTGTCTCAAATAGTCACTAGCATGAGACGCTTCAGAAACAGATGCAAAACTTTCCCAAGACGTGGGAAAGGTACTTACGAAGTGACTGACTCAGAGGTTTTCAATGTACTTCCAGATTGGTTTGTCCTACAGCTCTGTGACTTTTACCACTCTCTGTCTTGGAATTTTTAATGTCCTTTTTATTTTGATGCTTCTTTCTTAAAATTTCCTTTTTTTTTCCAAAATTTTGCAGAACTTTTACACCTCTATAACAGTTTATTGTCAATTAATTCTCTAGATAAGCTATACGTTATTTATAAACCGTAGACATTGTCCTTTAATTTCCTTGGGTTTTTTGTATCTCCTTGCTTGTATAAGAAGAGGGATCAGGTGTTTGTTTAATCTTCTGTACCATTCTTTTTCTTTTTTTTCTTTTTGCCAACATCATATTGCTGTTCTTCGGAATATGTCTTCATCTTCAGAACAGGTGAGATGGTTTGTTTAAAGCTGCTGTTAGAGTAAGTTAGAAATTAGGCAGGTTACATATCATGTTTTCCCATCCAGAACATGTGGCATATAGGCAAAACTTCTCTTTTCTCCAAGTCAGTCTCTAATACTTGTTGATACTTGTTTTGCTACAGACTACTTCCTGAAATCAGATTAAGGAGATAAACCTATATTCTTCTCTATTTCTCTACATAGAATACTCTGAGTTTTCTTGATAATTTTAACTTAGGATCTTCTTTAAACTCTCCATTTCTGTATGGAAGTTAAATGGAGAAAATCACTTTTACAGTTATTTTTAATTGTTTGAAGCTTGGAGAGGTAGACTACATGCTTGTTTATTTGATGTTTGATACTGTGCTCTGAATATGCCGTCATTACATAGTTGAGATTGTTAAGGGGATAAGAAAGGGTGGCTTCTTACTAGCTTTTCTAAATTCTAATTTATGTACATTCTGTACTAAGATTCTAAGTCCTGTGAAGTTTAATGATTCTACTGATAGCTGCAAAATCCTTCTGGTGTTGATTCTTTGTATAAAAAAAAAGTACTGTGTATCTCCTACTTAGTGAAAAATACATTCAAAATCTTCATGTGACTCAAAAAGGTGCTCAAGGTATGTCTATGTTGGTGTGGTTTTGGAAAATGTTCTTGATGTCATAAAGCAGAAAGTTAGCTACTAAAACATACTCAAGGCAGTTCTTAAAGAAGTATCTGACATGGAAGCTTAGAAAGGCAACTTGGAAGCTTCACACTCTCATGCAGTTTTAAACCCATGGCAGGGATAGCAGTTGTGCTTTCTCAATATAAAACCTAAATCAGATCCTGAGTTTATAATTCTAGATTTCAACCTTTCAAAACTAATCACTTAGATGAAATTGCTGAGTTCAGCAAACCAAATCAGTGTTCATAGTATAGCTTTCTTCAAACAGTATTTATCATACCCTGTCCTGAAGTTTTAACGTAGACCTTTGCTTCTCAGTTGGAGACATCTTCTCTGTTTTGGTGCTGAATGATGTGACAGCTCAGGGTAGTATGCTTGAAAAGTATCTGATACCAGCTCTAGCTAAAGGCTGGCAAACCAACATCAGTTTGCTTCTATATTCATTTGCTTCTGTACTCTCTGGTTGCTAGAAATTAGGTAGTGGTGCAAAGGAGAAAAGAAGGTGAGAGGCAAATGAGACCTGCTGAATGTTTGTCTTGGATTTGATGTCCCAAAGCATTGGAGGAGGGCATAGTCCTCAGTATTGGTCTCTGATCATTCTGCTTACTAAATAAGGTACAAATACTTTCTATCTGAAAATGTTTTTACCTGTTTTTATTGCATGCAAGATTTACGAATGTGAAAGAAAGAAATGAGGAAACACATTTCACATGTAGCAAGTACATATTCCTGTCCCATCCCTCCAACCCATTTACTCTTCTACTCTGGTACCCCCAGAAAAGCAAGTGAACAAAAATAAATCAGAAGCATCAATTGTCATTTTGTTGTCCTTTGAGTGGGGTCATTTACCCAGTGTGCAATATGCCAATATACACACAGAGCAGAGGTATGTATTTAGTCCATGTCTGCACAGAGTAGGGTGCTAGGTGGCAATTCCACAAAGGTAGCACACCGCACAAAAGAACTTCAGTGTATTTATACACTTCAGATTACATGAATACAGATTTACTGCAATGGTCACTGTTTAGTTTCTTATCACTTTGTCCCTCATTGGTTAACAACATGCCTCGTCTTGATTTAAAGTTACAGTATCTTTTAATTCTTCTGCGCAAACTCAAGGCGAAGGGAGGGGGCACGTCTTCTTGATCTTAAATTCACAGAATCATCTAGGTTGGAAAAGACCTTGAAGATCATCCAGTCCAACCATTAACCCAACATTGACAGTTCCCAACTACGCCATATCCCTCAGCGCTATGTCAACCCAACTCTTAAACACCTCCAGGGATGGGGACTCCACCACTGCCCTGGGCAGCCCATTCCAACGCCTAACAACCTGTTCTGGAAAGAAATGCTTCCTAATATCCAGTCTAAACCTTCCCTGGCACAACTTGAGGCCATTCCCTCTTGTCCTATCACTTGTTACTTGGTTAAAGAGACTCATCCCCAGCTCTCTGCAACCTCCTCTCAGGTAGTTGTAGAGGGCGATGAGGTCTCCCCTCAGCCTCCTCTTCTCCAGACTAAATTGAGTCGGTGTTCGCAGTCTCCCCCCACCCCTGCCACCTTTATCTTTTCTCCAGTTACTGCTGATTTTCTTCTCAGACAACCATCCATCTTGTGGCAGGATGATTCCCTCCTATCAGTCTTTTTAACATTAAGCAGACATGCATTGTTTATACAAAGTTGGAGCAATTTACTCTCTTACCTCCAGGTTCATTCTTTTGCTCACAGCACTTCTAAATTAGTGATTTACCCTGTCATTGTTGTATTTACAAGTTTAGAATGAACAGAGTAGAAAATTTCCTAGAGACATCAGTTTGAGCCTTGGGAGCTAAAAAAAAAAATAAATTAAACTTTTTGCTTTAGAAGTGTACAAGCTTTAGTCAAGTGTCTGTGTGCCTTTACACTTTCAGTCATCCTTCTTTCCCTGTATGCTGTAATTTATTCCTTTCTTTTCTGCATTTGTGTTCTGCAAAAACTTTCAAAAGGAGAAGGAGAAACTAGCACTCCAGTTCTTATTTTCTCAGTGCTTCTTGAAAAGCTTTTTTGACTTCTGTTAGCCTAGAACTACTTGCTTTCTGATACTGGTCTCTGTTACTGTTAACAAATTTCAATATCTAGGTTTCATTTCTGCTTCTAAAAGACAAGAGACCTCATTTCCACTGGCTTGATTTAGTGAAAATCAGAAGCAGGACTTTATTGTGTAGTAATTAGAAGAGATGAGGAGAAAGTTCTTTTCAAATGACAAGGGTAATTTGTGAGTGACAGCAACAGTTACTGGAGCTTTCAAGTGGTTAGTGCTGCTGTGAGAGGGCTGCCATGAGTTACATGGTGATGTTTAGATGTGGTGTATGCTGATGAAGTGAATCTTTGCAAAGCATTGTTACCTTTGTGTGTCAGTTATTTTAGATGTGCGTTCTTGCTCCTGTTGTGACTTTACGTTCCTTTGAAGCATGTTTTTTGGAATTTGATTTTTGTCTTGTAATCTAGGGAATTTTAAATGTTGTTCAAAATATAAAATATCAAAACACTTCTGTCTTCAAATTATTTGTTACTATTAGTTTAATTTCAAAAAGAAAGCTGAAATAATAATTAAAAAAAAGGTAAAAATAAGTAGAGTAATGCACTTCTTTGTCTTGTGATCTTTCATTCTGTCCTCTTGTTGGATGTGTTCAATCAGGTTTTTTTAATGGGTTAGAAGACTGACAAGTACAGGTAGATATTCATGTACCAGTTCTTAGCAACTCTGTATTGTATTTTCAGAATGTTGTAAGTTGATAGTATCTTGACAGTTGTTAATCTAAAACATTTTAAGATGTTCAACTTTAAGTACCTTACAGACCCACTTTTATTTCATAGATTTGGATTTAAAAATACCAAAATAATTCAGTTCCTTAAAGCTCTTATAGTGTGATATGTTTTTGTCTTTGTTTTGCTTGTTTCTATCTTAAAAAACAAACAGGAAAGCAAAAGTGAAAAGGAGGCTTTCCTAAAATGTGCAACACGTTACTAGTCTGGTACAAGTTTTGTAGCACATTACATAGTATTGGTGGCCAAATTAAAAGCAGATCTGTAATTTAAAACAAGTCTTTCACCCTCCTCCTCTCCTTTTTGGTTTTTTTTTTTTTTAATTTTGGGTTTTTGTTGCTTGAACTCTTAATATGCATGACTGCTTAGGCTGCTCAAGTTATATTTCATTAATATGTATGTGGTGTAAGTATCTTGTGTATAAATGTCACAGTCCGTGTTTAAATTCTGGATAGACATCGCTGAAAACTGATGCAGAACTGGGCCTGTGTGCTGGACTGCATGCTGTCTAGTGTAACTGAAGCAATGAGGTAGCTTGATAAACGATTATTCTGCTTGAGACTGTGTATTTATAAATAATGTATTCAAAGGGTTGCTTGGGTCAGAGAGGTTTAACTGTCAGTTATTAGACTGGAAGCCCTCAAATTGTATATTAACAAAGTTAGATTGTTTGTAATTTGAAACATTAAGCTAAAACTGATAAATTGCAGCTTCAGTGGTTTTCTGGTGTTACTTAGTAGAGCTTTGAACAAGTTAAGACAAGGAGAGAACATTGAAGAGAAGTGTAACTGAACAAACTAGTAGATGGATATTCCATTATTCTTCATCTACTCCTGAATGCATATTTTTCATTTCTGTAGCAACTCTGAGTAACTCATGGATTAGTTGTGCCTTTTAATGTACTTTGTGGTATGTGAGTTACATTCATTGATAGTTATCTGAGACAACTGTAATTTGATAGACATTAAAAACATGTTCAGTTAAAATGCAGTTCGGCTGTTCAAGCTCATTTGTTGATTTCTTCACAATAATGTTGAAGTGACTAGAGAGGGATTTAAGTTGGTATAATTTAAGGAAATACAAACTACAATGCTAGAAAATACCATTCTTCCTCTTTCTTTAGGAGGGAGAATTGCTGTGACATGTCTGCATGTGTCTGTACAACACTGAAGAGTGCCATTAATATAAATTCATTAATCTTCAGTGCAACTAATGCTGTCTTATCTGCCACTCTTACAGGAATTCCTTATAAACAGCTGACTGTAGGTGTCCCCAAGGAGATATTTGAGAATGAGAAGAGAGTGGCTCTATCACCGGCTGGAGTTCAAGCCTTGGTTAAACAAGGCTTCAATGTTGTGGTGGAATCTGGTGCTGGAGAAGCTTCCAAATTTTCTGATGACCATTACAGGGAAGTTGGAGCAAAGATCCAGGGGACCAAGGAAGTCCTGGCTTCTGATTTGATTGTCAAAGTAATTGCTTTATTAATATATATCCTATTATATTATTTTTGGAGAAACATATAGGTAATTTTTTTCTAATAGTCTGCTGAAAGTTCAGTAAGTAAGCTCCTTTAAATTTGTATTTTTAAATTCTAAGGTCTGATTCAATCTTAGTCTGTCTTTTTTTTTTTTATAGCTCAGGTGTGCACCTACAGTAATAAAGTAGTAAATGACAGCACTGAAAAAATTGAGGATAATTTCTTATCAAGTTTTAACTGCCTTGGCGAAGTTGTGTTTTCAGAGCAAGGTAAACTAGTTCTGGACTGTAAACAGATGAGATCCCTGCTCTAAGAAACTTTTGCTTCAAAATTAGTAACATAAAACTCAAGTTAGTTTTTAGAGAGAGTTGCCTGGAATTTTGAAGATGCAAGTTTCTAACTTTTCTCAATCAGACATCCAACAATTCCACAGCAATGGTGTGTTTCAAAAGTGTTTGTAACTAGATGAGTTGCAGCTGATGTGGGAAGACTGCTAAAAGTGAAGTTGCTTGAGAGGTATTAGGTTGTGCAGAGTCCTGAAGGAAAACAGAAAAAGACCTTAAACTTGATGGTTGCTTTAACTGCTCTATTTGAAGTTATCCTGCCAGGATTGAACATAGAATTTCTGTAAGCTAGTTTGTGAGCACCCTTTTTAAGTAGGTTTCTTACGAGAAAAGTAAGAAACTCAAAAGAAGGGAATACAGATCAAGATGAGTATTTGCTGGACTTCATACTTGAAATTGCCTTTATGTAATGGTGCATTGCAACCTAATTAGTGATTGTTAGCCTGTTGACCTTAATTGGCACACCTGTTCAGTAGTCATTTTGCTTAAGTGTCAGCTTTTGGGGCAGCTGTCTGTCATAAAAGCCAGCAACTGCTGGGTAGAAGCCATCAGATCTTTCTGAAGGTGTGTGCTGACTATTACTACCCTGTCACCAATTCGCCTAGAGCTAATTCTACTATGTGGACTGCAGTTGAGCGGTGCAGTTGCTCAGTTGAGTTGTGTAAACAGCCTTTGATACGGTTTCTCCCTTTTGTACTTTGTGGATGGGAATGGACAGACTGCAAGCTGGGAGAAAGGAAGTGGAGTGTGTTCTGACTGACTTCCTCTGATTAATTTGGAAACTTCTCTCTTCCTTCAGGTGAGGGCTCCTATATATAACTCGGCTCTAGGTGTTCATGAGGCAGATCTTTTTAAGACGGCGGCTACCCTGATTAGTTTTATCTACCCAGCACAAAATCCAGACCTCCTGAAAAAACTTGCAGAAAAAAAAACTACTGTCTTGGCTATGGATCAGGTTCCACGGGTCACCATTGCTCAGGGATATGATGCACTTAGCTCTATGGCCAACATTGCTGGGTATGAATCTTACTTCTTCTGTTTTTTTCTTTTTTTTCAGCTTGAGTAAACATAGCTGGATTAAAAGATATTTGCTTTGATACTAGGTATATCTGAAACAATTCTGCACCTCTATTTTCATACAGCTGTTTCAAGCAGGATGGCACTATTGGAGGTGCCAAACAACTTAAGTTTCTTATGGTTAGCTTTGCAGCAGATCAGAGCAAGGCTTTAAAAAAAAAAATAAATAAACAACATTGAAGGCAGTTCTTCTAATTCCTGGACTGCTTTGTCTTGTGCCTTTTTGATCTGAACTAGGTCAGAGCAGGCTCAAAGATATCCTTAAGACAGCTTGAACACAGATTGTCTGTTGTGGGGATTGAATGTTGTTGGGAGATAACTAACCCAAGCAACACTCAGTATGAATGTAATTGCCATGGCAGATATAAACAAAAGACCGAATACTCTGAGACATCTTCATGCTTTGTGCCTGGTATTGTAGTGAATTAAAATGTAGTTGTTGTCAAGCTGATTTCTATTATTAGGTTCTTTATTGCTTTTTTAAAATTTTTTTTGACTTTTTACTTAGATGATGTCTGTGAGGCATAATAAGCCAAATTTTATGGACACCAGCAGTATACATCTGTGTACATGTTTGGTTATTTCTCTGTTTTCATTCTGTGTAATTTTACTACAATATAGAAATTCATAACGTATTTAAAGGTATAAAATCTACAAGCTGATTCCATATTAGAACTAATTTTAAGGCATACAGGCTTCCATATTTTCCTGCTAGAGATAGGACAGTGTGGAATGGGGCTGTTGAACCATAACACTGTTAGTAAAAATGCAAGAAAGTGTACGGTGTTGTCAAGAAGAGACATAGTCACATGTTCATCTGCATTTTCAGTTAGCTCTACTGATGTTAACTTGTCATCGAGCCATCCATTCTGGGATGGGTACAAAGCAGATGGGGCAAAAGAAGTAGCAAGGTTAAGCTATTTGCCTTAAGTCTCTGCAGAGTTAGGGTCAGAGTATCCTTTCTGAATGTATGCTTGCATGTCTGAGTGAGCTTAGTGCAAAATTAGCCTGGGTTTTGCAATTGCTTGTTCATGTTCCCTTCCGTAACAAACCTCAGGTTACAGCCTTTGAAAGTAGCTTCAAAGATACGGAGTTAACTTCTGGTAAGTTATTTGTATATTGTTCAGGTAAACTTTTATTTGAAAGAGTAAATAGTTGTGGACACCCAACATGGCAGTCCAAAAGTTCTGTCTGAAAATGCATTCCATGATGTAAAAAAAAAAGACAAGAAATATGAGCAAAGACAGACTACTAAACTTGTGGTCATTAGTAAAATATTAAACTTGCTTTATCCTATGCATGCTATGGTCAAATGTTCATCCTTTTTTGATTGCTGTCACGAATGGGATTGTACTGAGTCTGAGAAAATACTGATAATGTGTTTGTCCTTAATTCACAGTTACAAGGCTGTTGTACTGGCAGCAAATCACTTTGGTCGATTTTTCACGGGTCAGATCACAGCTGCTGGTAAAGTTCCTCCAGCAAAGGTATGTACGATTACACAGATACTGTAGCAGAAGAATATGTGAGTTCCTGAGCACAGTTAACCACTGCTGAAACTGTTTAAAGGCTTTTTTCCTGCCTTGGGAAGGCTTAAAGGCAAAGGCTTTTTCCTGCCGTTCTAGAGACTTTAGATATCCCTATAGTTATTCCCATAGCTATTTTTGTTTGCTATCTGTAGTGTCTTTTTTGGGAGGAATAATAGAATAATTTGAGTTTTATTTAAGTTTGCTTAGTTTAAAACATCAGACTAGCTATACATGGAGGGATTTTGTTTCCAGATGGGGTAGGCAAGGAAGCAGTTAAGAAAAGCCAGAGATGTTTGGATTTCTGGTGCATTGAAGGTTGTGATGGAGAGAATTGCTTGATTGGACTTGTAGGTGGATTGGGTTGAAGAGAATTAAAGTAGAATTAGGGAAGGAAAAAAAGAATATAAATTAAGGAGAAAACCTATAAATTGTTAGCTACAGATGAGGTGACTCTCAGATAAGTGAAGTTAGGAGTTACAGCTTTTAAACTGTTAGATTTACAGGGCAGCTTAACTGAAGTAATTCCGGGTTATGTGTCTTAAGGTAACTTGGTTAATTGGCTGGTTAATGAGATGTATCTGCAGTTGTGAAAGCAGTACAATGCTGCTCGTTTTCTAACCAGCTCTAGTTTTAGTTTCTGCTCCAAGCATGATGGTGCTATTGTTCTAGGTCTTGATCATAGGAGGAGGAGTTGCTGGCCTGGCTTCTGCAGGAGCAGCTAAATCAATGGGTGCGGTGGTTCGTGGATTTGACACAAGGTGGGTGTGTGAAACTGGTAATAGTAATCTTAAATTATTTTAAGATTAAGTAGTTTGTGGCTGTATTACAGTGAAAGCACTTGTACTGCACTGAATCACAATTCCTTTCCTACCATTTTTATTCCATTGCTGTTCCTCCATTTGTTATACCTTGAATAACTAAGCCTTCCAAAGAGCCCTCCCATTAAATCATTCAGAACTATAAGAATAAAAAATCATTGCTTTATGAAAATAAGAAAGTTAGGTCTTTTTATCCAGAATTTCATGTCTCTGTTCTTCTTGGGGACACAGGGAAAACAGTAAAGAAAGAGTCCTTATGCCCTTATTTATGGTTTGCTTTGATCCGGGTTCATAGTTGCATACTCTCATTCGCCTCTACTGTCCTGATCCCAGAGACAGCGTATAGAACCTCTTTGGAGAGACACTTCTTTCAATCTGCTGAAGGAGAGAAAAAGATCAACTTATTTTGTTTATGAAACTCAAGATGAAAGAACAGAAACTGCAGCTGAAGCTGCTTTAAATGCTGCTTCCCTCTGGTCTTTTCTTTATGTTCGGAAGGATTATTTTGTCCCATAGCCATTTTTTAGAGCAGTAGACTGGGAAGATTACAGAGCACAAATGTTTTTCTTCTTATAGCTGCCGGCACTGCAAACTTGTTCTGTGGGTTTTTTGTTTTTTTTTTTTTTTTATTAAATGGCCTTATATTGAATTTATATGTGCTTAATACTGTATTTGGATTAAAATTACTTATACATATTTGGTTTTATGCAGAAATGACATCTAGTGCTACTTAGCTATATCTAATATGGAAGAATAAAAAGGCATATATCTCCAGATTTATGATGTGCAGTATGAAAAAACCTTCACTCTGCATATGCCTTAAAAAAACCTGAAACGTTTTAGGCAGATTTTGATCATGCTTTTATGAACAATAAACTCTTCACAGTTAGTTTTAATTCCCTTCTTAAGCATCCTGTATACTTTTATTTTGGTGTGCAAGAATGTTTGTGTTAAATCTTTTGTATGTTGTGAATGTTCACGTAACACTGAAATTTAGTTTCATTATTTACTGTAATATCATGTGATGCAAAATAAACTACAGGTTTACAGGATAACTGTAAAAAAACCAAACCCCAAAACACCACCACCACTCCCCAAACCCACCCAAAACCAATTTTCCCTGTGAAAATAAGACTTAGTAGTATTTTCCATTTCACGGATTAGACAAGGCCACAGGTGTATTTATCATGTATTTTAAGCATCTGAGTTTGGGCTCTAGGTTTACCTAGTCATGACAACAGAAATAGGTGAGCAGAGTTACTCAACTGTTAAGCTCCCAGTTTTGAGACTTCTTGGAGCAACTCTGCTGACTATACCAGAAACCGCAGGCTGCCTTCATTCTTTATCCAAGTATCTACATTAGGGACCTAAAGTTAGTGATGCAGTTGCTTTTTTCACTAAATACAGAAAGCTGAGGATTTTAGTTGTGATCTCCTTAATCCTAGAATAAGTTTTAGATCTCTTGTCTGAAGACTGCTACTAAAAAGACCTGAAAAAGTCATGGTGGATTTTTAAAGTAGTGGTTGTTTCTGCCCTTGCAATTTTCTTTTCCTAGAGCTGCAGCTCTGGAACAGTTCAAGTCTCTTGGTGCTGAGCCTTTGGAAGTAGACTTAAAGGAATCTGGAGAAGGACAAGGTGGTTATGCTAAAGAAATGTCCAAAGAATTTATTGAAGCTGAAATGAAACTCTTTGCTAAGCAGTGCCAAGATGTTGATATTATCATCACTACAGCGCTTATTCCAGGTATGTTTTATGTTCAAGATGCTAATTTTCATTTATCTTGTGTAAGTTGGCATGCTTTGAAGCTGTGCCTGCAGTGAAAACAAGTGTTCATGAATTTTGTCTGTGTTAGTGTGTACCTTTTCCCTTTCCTAATAAATGCCTGTTCTTAAAAGTTTGTGCCTTCTACAACTTTGTTTTCAAAAACTAGCAGCCTTTGACTCGATATCATCATATTTTCTTATTTAAACAAGGAGTAGATAGTAATAAAGTAAGATAATTCCCCAGCATGTTAATTCTGCTGTCCAGCTTGTGCACTGAAACGGGTCCAGTTGAAACAGTACTGTCTTCTGTAGTTGAAATGTGGTAAGGTAGAACTTAAGTTTTAGAGTTTTGTATTGCACAACATCTATATTTTAATAACTTATGATGTGGCATATCTTCTTTTTTTTGTTATGACTTGAATTGTAGGATTGGATGTTGTCAGTTTAGTGAGGACAAAATTGGTCTTGCCAGCATCTTTGGTAGACTGCCCATGCGTACCTTTTTTGTATGCTTGGGAGCAAGATGTTCTAGCATCTCTTCTCTGTGCCTGTGTAAACTTCTGTGACTTTTCATTCTAGGTACAATTACTTGAAAATTTTGCTTACAAAAATAAGGTTTAGAGAGAGAGAAGGGGAAAATTCACCTCCTGAGCTCTACAGATAAAAGCTATATTTTGTGTTTAACTTACTATGCCTTTTCTTGTTAGGCAAAAAAGCTCCCATCTTGTTTAAAAGAGATATGATTGAATCAATGAAGGAGGGTTCAGTTGTTGTGGATTTAGCTGCAGAAGCAGGGGGAAACATTGAGACTACAAAGCCTGGAGAAATGTATGTTCATAAGGTGAGCATTCTACTCAGCAGATCATTCTCACTTTGCATGAATTCACATTGTGTTTTGTAAACTGTGTGCTGAAAATGAGTAGCTGATTTTGCTATTTGGGCTTAAGTAATCCTTTAGATTTGCAATTGGTCACTAGTCATCTCTATAACAATTTGAAGATTTTTAAAGAAACAAATACTTTTGTATAGTGTTAGTTTAATAGTGTTAAGTGAATTAGACTTTCAAGTCAAGTGATTTGTCTGCTGAGTTGAGGTTGTGTTTGATGTTTGTGTCTTGGTCTGCCTAAAGAGACAGTAGTAGCAGCTTCTCTGACTTGATAATCACTTTCCATAACAGGAGGTTAACAGTCCTTGTCCTAGGTAAACTAAACAGGTTCAGACTATGCCAGTGTTTACTTCAGTGCAAAGTCTCTGGCTTAGCTCAGTATAATTTCATCTTCAGGAGGGTGCTGTCTTTGTATGTCTTTAGCTTCACCAACATGAGTGTGGCTGCCCTAGAGTATCCAAACTACTTGTAACCCAAACTAGGAGTAGCATGAATTGGCTCATAAAAGTTAGCAGTTTTTCTCTGGACTGAACTAACTACTTTGGTTTTCCTCCAGTGTTCATTGCCTCAGTTAAGAGCTTGTTTTTCTGCTTTTTGGGTTTTATTTCTGGTAGTTGTGAGAAATCTACTAGCAGTTACAGTTATTTGGTACTGTAAGAACATAATGCTGTTACTAGGGAAGCCTGTAAGACATATTGCTGTCATGGTTGTCATTAATACAAACAAGGCTCTGTGTGTATATAATGAGTCATGCATTTGTCCCGATCCAATGTCAGGGGAGGCTTCGATATGATCCCAAGAGCGAGATTAAGACACAAACGAGGTCAAATGCCATACACCCAAAACAGGTTTTTATTATTAAAAAAGTGAAGAGGGATAGCGATAGGACAGAATGGAAGGAAATAAATGGAAGGAAAGAAATAAAGCAAGGATGCGGGATAGGGCTGTGACTTGCGGAAAACAAACTCTACAACTCGAATAGAGTTATAAAGCAGGTATGTTTACTCCGGCGCCGGGGTGCAAGGGGATTTCTCCACAAAGCTTGCACACCCACAGCACTTTTTACCAAAAACTTAGAGTGTGGATATACATATTCATTGGATTACATAACACAAACATACATATGCATGAGTAAGGCTGGGTTAGTTCTAGAAGCTGGTGTCAGCAGTTTATGTTATCTTTGCACCTGTGCATTCCCGCCTGGTGGTCGTCTTCGGGGATCTTCGGGAGGAAGGCTCATAGTCTTTCTCACCTTGTTTTTTTCCCTTGGAGCATGCGCAGATTCTCTTAGCCAGTTTCTTGAACAACAAAAATGTTTTTCAGCTGGTTTACTCATTCTATCTTATTTAAGGGAACCAATGAAACTTCTACCATTCGTATATGGCTATCTTTACTCATTACTGAGGCCCAAGTAGTTAGAGCACACCTGTTCCTCAAGGACAAAAACACGGTATTTTGCTGAACACTGCAGTTCTTGGTAGATTTTCACAGTAAAGTGCTTTGTTTTGATGAACACAGTAGTCCTTGGTAAAATTCCACAGAACAGTCTGGGCAAGCAGGATTCTTAGCAACATTAAAAAATACTATAAGTAATACTATAACTTGCTATAAGTAAGGAAATAAGTTGCTAAGCAGTTTTCTGTAAGTAAATAAGTCTTAAAACAAGTAATCATTTCTCTGTATCAGCTGCAAGAACAGTCACCACCATGGATCCAGCGGCGTCCCGTTGGTCCTCAGTCTTCAGTTCTTCGGTGGTGGGTGCACACGGATCTGGTAGATGCACACTGAGCAAAATTTTCAGCTGCCTTTTTAAGTTCATCGTATCTGCTGATTAGCGTATCTCCCCACCTTTATATTTTTTTTTTTTTTTCCTTTGGTCCCACAGGTTTTGTTGCATCTGGCTTCAGGGCAGGAACGTTTGCCTCTTGTCAGTTCATTGTTCTGGCCTACATAATAGAGCCACAAATGGCTACAGGATGGGGCCAGCTCAGCACACCTCTGCCCCTTTGAGGCTTGTCTAAAGAGTCCGGACAATGCAACCGCAAGGAAGTGGTGGGGTGCATCCTTCAATACACTCCCACTTCTCTGGGCGACGTCCCCCAGACCAATTCACAGGCCACAGCAGCTTCTCTTGGAGGTTTGCACAGACACAAGAAAGCTTTGAGGCAGTCATAGGACATTTCAGTCTCTCACAGCATTGTATTTGGCTTTGAGGTTTTCTAGGGCTTTTGATGTCTTTGCTTAAAAACTGAACTTAGTGTATGTAGGACAGAAATAAGGTATTTGCAGGATGAATTTATATGGAGCTCTTCTAGTCAGAGTATTACCCCTGAATGTAGCATGCTGACAACCGAGCTGTGGAAAAGAGCAGCAGTGCAGATATATTAGCAGTATAGCAGAACACTGCATTAAGAAGTCAGAGTTCCTGAAAGCATGCATGGATCTTACCTGTAGGTTGAGGGAACAGTGTTAACCAAGTCCACTTGAACATGAAGAGTGTATGCCATCCTCAGCTTCCCGTACTGCCAAAAGCAGGATAGCCAGGTATACTCACATTTGTTCTTTAAACAGTGTGGATATAATGTTACTTATTTACATAAGCATGAACGGGGCATATTAGTTGTACAGCTAGCTAGCTCTGAGGAAACTCCCTTCACTCCTTGTCATAGAGAAGCTTGCCTCCAGTGCATGCCCTCCAGAAGAACTGAGAAGATGCCAAGCATTGGGCAGGATAATCTGTTACCTGGTTGCTTTAAGAAGCTAAGTTCTGAGGCAGTGGTAGGATTTGGAGAGGACAAGCTCTTGGACCAATACATCTTCTGCTCTGTGTAGGCTTGTTGCTAATAGCATTTAAGGTGTTGGGTTTGATCGTATTGAATTCTGTAACTGCTGTGAGTAATCCTCTTATAGCTTAATAATGTTAGAGCTGCAGGTAACAGTTTTAGCTGGCGTTAAAAATGGAAATAAGTGAAACAGTTAGGATATATATTTCCAGAAGGATATATTGGAAGAGATGCTTCTTCAGAGATTGTACTAATCCTTAATATTGTACTTGATTTTTTTTTTAGGGTGTTACACACATTGGCTACACAGACCTGCCTAGCAGAATGGCTACTCAGGCCAGTACTCTGTATTCAAATAATATTATCAAACTCCTAAAGGCTATTAGTCCTGACAAAGAGAACTTCTACTTTGATCCAAAAGATGAATTTGATTATGGAACTCTGGATCATGTTGTTAGAGGAACTGTAGTAATGAAGGTAAGTCAGTAAATATTCTCTTCTTAATTTGTGAGTACATACTTCTACATTTATCAGTGTTGTCTCTTTAAAATGCATTCAAAGATAATGCATGCCAATAGACTTCAGATGGGGCTTGATGAACACTGCAGGCAATTGTGTTTTCTATTCAGATGAATATTCCTCTGTCCATTTTTGTGAAGGGAAATCTCTTTGCTTTTGTCATCTTGTCATGGTTAAACAAATACATAACGTCTACTATTGAAAAATAGGAAAAAGATTTGATTTACCTGTTGTATTCATGTGATAAAAGCATAGTTATTTAAAACATGTTTGAACCACCACTACAGGACCAGAGAAACATTCTTCCTTTATTTTTTTAAAAATACATACATGTTTCTGTTCTTATAAGAGTAACTTCAGAAGAAAAATGGTGGAACTAGGATATGCAGGATACTTTAAGCTCTGTTAAGAAATAATAAAATACAAATTTAGGGCATGGGCCAGTATGGGCTCTCTTTCTGCAGCTATTAGGAAATAATAATTTGCAGTTTAGGTAAGAGGTATTCATTTCTGTTGAGTTTTGCTGCATAATTTTGCCAACATTTTGTAATGCTTATGATAGCTACTCTGGAGGAGGCTTACATTGACTTCAGCTCTCCCAGACCACTGAAATGGTGTGTACAGCTCAGGTCTGACAACTCCACCCCATATTCCTCCAGAGGCCTGGAAAACAGCAAATACGAGACATCATGCTTGGTACCTAGCTGAGGTCTGGGCAGGCTCTGATTACAGTTCAGATCTGTAGCAGATTTTGCTGTTTCCAAGACCCTGTTTTATTTTGCATAAATGTTTTTCCTTTAAGGAACTTTACTCTGTTTTGGCATCTGCTTTCAAGCCTTGTGGCGTGTTTCCATCAGGTGCTCTTGGACATTGATATTAAATCTTGTGCAAAAAATGTGTAATGTATGTATGTAATGTATGTATGGTTAACTTGGTCAGGCTGTACTTATCATCCAGCCTTGCAAACTTCTGCTGAGGCAGAAAAAGGAGGTGTTCCTGTGTCACGGGTGTAGGATGTTAAGACTTACCTGAGCTGCAGGTTTAAGAAGAGTAGGCTCCTCTAACTATAAAGCGTCTGCCATGTTAGGGATAACTGTACATATCTCTTGTCAGGATGGCAAAGTGATTTTCCCAGCACCTCCACCAAATAACATTCCTCAAGGAGCCCCTGTGAAGCAGAAGACTGTAGCAGAGCTGGAAGCGGAAAAAGCAGCTACTATTACACCCTTTAGAAAAACTATGACTAGTGCATCTGTATACACAGCAGGTAGGCAACTTCCAGAGTTGGGAGTATCAGTGTAGAGTGCTTCTCATTTGGCTAATACTTCTAAATGACTCCTCATCTTACTCATTCAATTTAATAACTATTTGGGAGAGCAGATGATTGGCTGGTGTACTCTAGTGCAAAATCAGTGTAGTGTAATAATTACTTTTGAGAGGGAAAATAAAATTTTATAAATTTAACCAAGATTATTAACATTTCAAACAGTGCTGACTCATGCTGTGTGAATGTATTTGGCTTTATTAAAATATCAGTAAAATACTTAAAATTCTGAAGGGGACTGTGCGTGCTTTGCAGCAGAATCAGTTCAATGCCATTGCTATCTACAAACTTCAGTGTATTGCATGAGACTTAAATGCCCACAATCTACTGAAGTACTAAGAATAGGACGTTTGTCTTGACAAATAAATGTTGTCTCTTCTTGTCCCTTGTTATTCTGTGTGCATCAGAACTTCTGCATGAGGAAATCAATAAATTGAGTATTCTTAATTTTAACTGCTGTTCTTCGTATGCACGCTTTGAGTCTCACAAGTAGTATCACAACATGATTGTGACTCATCTACATTTTTGCTGTAGGACAGGAGAGTGACAGGATTTGGCGTAGAAATATCTTTGCCTCTTTGTGTACATGTGTAACAAAGATGTGCGTATCATACTTATGGTTTTATTTTCTATTGTAAAAGAAACACTAGCACTGAAAGAGTGTGGTAGTTGACAAAGGTGATCCACCTGATCTTGAAACAAGTCCATGCACAAAACTGTTTTGCTGTTAGCTCAATACTGGACTCCTGTTGTACAGAGTTTAAATGTAAGAAATCACTGAGAAGTTATAGAAAAGTTTTGCTGTGGATTTCTTCCAGGTTTAGCTGGCATGCTAGGACTGGGCATTGTAGCTCCTAATACTGCTTTCACACAAATGGTGACGACGTTTGGCCTAGCTGGAATAGTGGGGTACCATACAGTGTGGGGTGTGACTCCTGCTCTTCACTCTCCGCTCATGTCAGTGACTAATGCTATCTCAGGTAAGTAGCTGTCATGCAACTGCTTATTTCCTATTTGAAGTAGGCACAGCTCGTTTTACCCAAACTTTAGACAGAAGTCTCCTGATACGCCTTTTAAAATGCTGAAGAGCCTAGTACTACTTTGCATGTCTGAGTAGGACACCCGAAACAGGCTTTTTCTGAGAGTTTTTTTTTCAAAAGAAGGGCAAACATAGTGCTGTGTATTTTTAATTTTTGTAAGTAATTTTTCACTCCTAATCCGTTTGCTTTAAAGTTTGTTTTACTTGGAGTGTTGCAGTCTCTCCTTTCATAGAACACATCTTTCCTCCCATCTCTCAAAAATGTTGCCCTGAAAATAACTTGTCTTTCATATTTTCTTTTTGCCTCTCCTCAAACTATGTGTTTTGAGAGGGGGAAAAAGAAAAAATGCATAAGTGACCCATAAGATTCATAACTATAAATATGTAAGATTTTCTATATCTGTGTGTGTACGTATGTGACAGGCTGAGTCTCATCTACTTTGTTAAAAGCAAAATTTCTTTTGTCGAACAAGTAGTCGGAGGCTGACTCTGTGCTTGAGGCACTGTACGTCAAAGCTGTATTCATGTACTATTTTTTTTCTTTTAAAACATGTTTGTATTGCTGAAAAAGACCATGGTAGTCTTTGTTTAAATAGTAATGTGTAGAGCAGCGGTCAGAATTTGAGTTGACTGGTATCTGTTTGACAGCTGAAAGGAAGCTTCCTATAGGTATAGAGCCTTTTAAGGTTCAGTAACACTTTTTTCCCTTTTAAATAGGACTGACTGCAGTTGGTGGGCTGGTATTGATGGGAGGAAGCTATCTCCCTGAAAACACTCCTCAAAGTCTAGCAGTGCTTTCGGCCTTTATCTCGTCAGTCAATATTGCAGGTATGAATGTTAGGTTTTCTCCTGAGGGTAACTTTAAAGCACTTGTGTAATTATTTTTTATCTCTGTAATTGCATAGATACCAGAAATAGTCTCCTGGGAGTAGAATCTGAGAGCATCCATCAATAAAGAACAGCTCTTCCCTCCCCAGCTGCCCCCGTTCCCCCTCCCCCACCTTTGATTTTCATAGTAGTTACTGTATCTGGTTTGCACACCCTGTGGTATAACATTTTTTTTAGGGAAGCATTTAAATGTGCATTTTTCTTTTACAGTATCATTTGGGTGATGGTTATATGAAATATCTTTTCCTGTATATCCCAAGATGGTGCTGCATTTGTCCTTGTATTCCTTTTCCTACTTGAAAAATATACTAGTGGCATAGAACAAAATTCTGCTTGCTTGCGTTTCAGAAGTCCCAGCTTCCTGAATAAAAAAGATGAGAAAGTGAGCATTGTGACTTAGAAATACTGCTTTTTGCTAGAGAAGATAGGGAAAAGGACATAGTCATAAACTAACCTGTATCCTACAGTCAGCATAGAGTATGGAGCCAGAGCAAGTCCTCCAGGCTTTCCAACTCCTCATTTTATGAATTTCCTCAAAAAGTTAAAAAAGACAGCAGGATCTCACCCTGATTACACCTTTGTTTCCTGGTGGTTTTCCAGATTACTAGCTTTTCAGAGGCTTTGTTGGTGTCAGTTGCTAACTTTCTGTGGTAATACGATGTAACCGAGTATTTCCCTTATACCTCGGTATATATAGTTTCAGATTTTATTTTTGTAAAATTTTTTCTTTTTTTTTTTGCCAGGTGGATTTCTAGTTACACAGAGAATGTTGGATATGTTCAAACGTCCCACAGATCCTCCTGAGTACAACTACTTGTACCTACTTCCTGGTGGTGTATTTGTAGGAGGCTATGCAGCTGCACTCAGTGGTGGTTATAATATTGAACAGGTAAGAAGATAACTTTGTGGCTCTTAGCCCACTGTTCACAGCACGGTTGCTTCTTCTGTGCTTACTCTGTTGAGGAGTAAACAGCAAATTAGCCATGGTTTTTCATCAGCTACGTATTCCCACAAGGTCAATCTGAAGTTGATTAAGTTTAAAATCGTACCCCAAATGCTGAATCTGCAAATTTTAAAACTTTTCAGCACAGAGGGATGTACAGGAATTGTACCTATAGCACCTTTTACAGTAAACTTTTGTTTGCATTTATTTTAACAGTAAGAAAAATCAATGTGTATTTCCGCTCTGTGTTTGGAAAAAATGACTCCAAACATACCTTTATGCTAGGGGCTTGTATTATATCTGATTTTTTTCAGTTATCTAGACATGTACAGCTCAGTTCATTTAAGTTTGTTTATACTTTTTGAAAACAGGAGTTCACATGTGCCATAAGCAAATTTTGAAACTGTTCTGATAATGAACAGGACTGTTTAGCTTTGGGTTTGTACTAAAGAAAAACTTTATTCTGAACTTGTTGTGTTTTGAACTCAGCCGGCAGCCAAACACCACCCAGTGGGTTGCTCACCCTTCCACTCTCAGTGAATGGGGAAGGAGACTGAAGGAACACGAGAGAAACTCGTGGGTTGAAATAAAAAACAGTTTAATGATTGTAATAAAACATTAACAATAATGGAAAGTACAAAGGGGTAATGCACAATGTGATTGTCCACCACCTGCCAACCAATACCCAGCTTGCTCCCGACCAGCTGTCAGAGGCCCCAATGGAGAGAGAACCCACCTCCTTTATGTACTGAGCATAATGTCACATGATATGGAATACTCCAATGGCCAATCTGGGCCTGGCACCCTGGCTGTGCTCCCTCCCAGCTCAAGAAAATTAACTGTCCCAGTCAAAACCAGGACAGTCTCCATCCCTTATTCCATACCATTTATGTTGTGCTCAGGTTCCTGATACACTGTAAGTAACAACCAGCCCTTTCCCTGGCCTCACAGATACCATTTTCTTAGTCTATGTGTCGTCCTTCCAGAATGTCTACTGAGTTCATTTAGTCCATACTTTGGGTTTGCTCTGTCATGACAGTCTTTTAAGACTAGAGGGATAAGGCGGAGTTGGCTCAGTCGGTGGAGCAGGTGACCTTGGATGTGGCAGGAGGGTAGCGTGTAGTCTGTGCTACAATTGGAGCTCATGGTACAGATAAACCAAGGTCATAAAGTGGGGAAAAAGTTTTAATAGAGACCATGTTTTAATTGGCCAAACTCACATCCTACACAACATTTTTCCCACAGTCAAGGGTTTTGACTTCAGTTAAGAAATGTGACTTACACATATTCTGGAGAAATCAGTCCTTTTGTGTAATAATCAGAAATATTTTCATAATGATTTTTCAGTTTGTCTCTAACTCATGGATGCATATTAATGTTTTTCTTATTTAAAAGATGATGTACCTGGGCTCAGGCTTGTGCTGTGTTGGTGCCCTGGCTGGTCTGTCCACCCAAGGAACGGCTCGTCTTGGAAATGCTTTGGGTATGATTGGTGTTGCAGGAGGTTTAGCAGCAACTCTTGGAGGCCTGAAACCCTCACCTGAATTGTTGGCACAGATGTCAGGTGCAATGGCACTTGGTGGTACCATAGGTATGTGTATGATACTATAAAATAACAATATATGCTCTATACATGGATTTATGCAAGCTGTATTTACACAAAATACTGTATAGCTCACAGGTGAATTGACTTCTATGGCTTGTGTATGTTATTTTGCAAATATGTGAACAAAGAATCGTAAGTCCCAGGGCTTTTATTAATGTATCAGGATGTGATAAAGAATGGGGAGACTGGTGAAAGAGCAGGAGCATATCATCTCTGTTAGGGAAACTGGGTATGCAGAAGTGAATGAACTTGCCCAACTTGATACTTCAGTTCTGGGCTGAATGCTGCAAAATTGCATTTTTCACATTTGTGCTTTCATCAGAGAAAATGCTGAATTTCTCAATATTTAGTGAAGCTTCTAAGAACATGATATGCTTAAATCTTCTCTCTAATTTCCATGATATCCTCACTGCACAAAATACGCATATGCATCTGTCAGTTAAATGCCATAGCAATTTCTACTGTAGAACAAATTTTTCCATTGGAACAGGCATGGTGTGCATGTATTCATTGCACACTGAACCATGATACGTTAATTTCTAGCTGCACAGATTTGTTGTGTTTTGTAAGACTTCTCTTCTGTCTCCAACTCTCAATAGGTTTGACGATTGCTAAACGCATCCAGATTACAGATCTGCCTCAGCTAGTGGCTGCTTTCCATAGTTTGGTTGGTTTGGCTGCTGTGCTCACCTGTGTAGCAGAATACCTGATTGAATATCCTCACTTTGCTACTGATCCAGCTGCAAACCTCACCAAGATTGTGGCCTACCTTGGCACATACATTGGTGGAGTGACTTTCAGTGGCTCTCTTGTTGCTTATGGAAAACTGCAAGGTGAGACCTTCCATTCAGAATTAAGTATTTGTTAAAGGTTTTGGTCCCCCCTCCCCCTGAAGTTTGGCTCTGCCTTTTAGACTGCTCTGTGATTGGAAAGAAACCTTGTATTTTGCATCAGGTAACAGTTTATATGTTTTAATTCTTATATGTACTTTTGTCTTTTTTATTCTATTTAATTTGTGTACAGCTTTATTTATGAAAGGTTTGTTTTCAGTGTTTGGACGTACTACTGCTATTAATTCCCAATTCATGTAAGCTTCCCTCAGTTCATCTTGTCTAGAAATAAGTGTTGCTTTAGTGTTGTTAAGACAGTACCTGATACTGTTTCTCTAATTTATTTTATTGAACTTTTATGATCACACTGTATTCTTGAGCAGACAATTTAATTGAAAATTTAACTGCTGGTCTCAGTGAGCACCGCTAATATTTATTGGGTTTTGTTCTTAGCATTGAAGGCTTCATTTAGGTAGGCAGCTTGCAATATCAGTTGAGAGTGCCTCACTTTAAACCATTCAGTTCACTGTTTACCTACTGTGCAAACTCCATGCGCCATACCTCTTACTGTTTTAGTAAATATGCCTTCTAAATTAAATACTCACTAATTCCTGATTCTTATGCACCTGAAGATTTCTTATTGCATTTATTTTTGGTTTTGTAAGCATACAGCTTTTGAGAAACTGAAGTAATACCTGTACTAAGAAGTTTCAGCTAAGAGCTTCCTATTACTAATCCTGTTAATAGCTTTGCAATAGTTCCTTTGGGAAACATCTGTTTGCTTTCTTCAGTGTTTATGAGACCAGCCATTGAAGGAGGAAGCATGACATGGATGGAAAGCTGTCTTCTCTAATAATCTTTTGAAGGATTTGTCAGTAGTATGTATTTCTGATGTGTTTCTGCTAAGTAGTTACTCATTTATTTTTTCTTGTTTGTTTTTTTTTCTCTTCTCCATCTTACGCCTTCGGCCACCTCCATCATTTGTGCGCATGTCCCTGGTGAACTTCACTGCCTGTCTCAGCCCACTTCCCTGGGGGTTTTTGTTTTGTTTTTTTTTTCTTCCCCCTGCATTTTCATATCAGCATGATATGCAATAATAAGCTTGTCTATACTATTGAACTGGAGGTAGTAGGTCACACAGTTTGACTCCCAAGACTATCAGTTCATACTTTCCCTTGAATTCAGGTAAATTTAAATGAGGCACTTGGTGAGTACTTACATGAAAAGTAACAGATAAACTTGCATTATTTTTACTCTTTGCTGTGTTGTTGGGGAGAAAAAAGCCAACAAACCAAACAACCCTAGGGTGAAAATAAATATGTAATTGTCTTTTTAAAGTGATTCACACAAATACCAAACCCTCTTTTCCCCTCAAGTCTCTGCCAATGTGGGAAACTGTGGAAAGTCCAAGGAAGCTGTGGGAAGTGACTGAGGGTACTGGTGAAATTAAAACATTTGAAAGCAGGAGTGTTTTATATTTGGGGTTATCTTCACAGTCATATTTCTCTACGCACGCACCTGTACAAAGAAGTTCCAGCTAAAAGCTTCCTATTACAAAGCATCATATACAATATGCAAAGACTTGGGGCCAGAATGAAAGTATGTTGTTTTTTTTTTTTTTTAAAAAAAGGCTTTTCAAGCGAAGAGATGTTTGTGATTATTCTGAAGCATTTCAGCAAGATTAAGAAGTAAAATGAGTTTAAACAGGAGTATTTGAGAACCTAGAATGAGTTTGAATGTCTTGCAATACTGAGTCAGCACAAGGTCTCAGTTTCAACTAACTTGTTTTGTCTTCGGCCCCTCCCTTTCGCTTTTTTAAATTTTTATTTTGCTAAGGTATTCAGTCTTCTCTGAAGGCAAGAGTCAGGCTCTCCTGCATGTGTGTGTCAGTCTCTGAATATGCATTTGATTGCAGGTATCCTGAATTCTGCGCCACTGCTCTTGCCTGGTCGACATGCATTGAATGCAGGATTGCTGGCTGCCAGCATTGGCGGAATGATTCCATACATGATTGATCCTAGTTACACAACAGGAATTACTTGCTTAGGTTCTGTGTCAGCTCTCTCGGCCATAATGGTAAGTTGGGGAATTGGAGGAGGTGAAACAAATTAAACAAGCAGTTTGTTCTTAAGCTTTGCAAGCTTCCATTTAATGATTGTATTTTACCATCCTGAGTCACAGCTGTCATAGTGCC